>NC_142202.1:77830923-78141756 GCF_049639895.1 Pseudopodoces humilis | reverse complement strand
TAGAAGAATTTGGCTTAAAATAAAGATCAATAACGGCACATGTTTCTTTTAACAATATTTTCCTATGTAAAATGTGTTTTCATCTACAACATTGCATTAAAACAACTTATACTAAAAGGGTTAGTAGGATTTGCCCTTTTAAAAACTACTAACCAGACGAGGTCACTATTTGCAGTTTGCTCAAGTCCAAAAGCAGATTTCAACAGTAGAAGCCTCTTCTACAGGTACAAAATGATTACTTTTTCCGCTCTGTCTCAAGATAGCATGCTCCAAATCCCTAAAGCTGACCTAAAGCTTGGTTCTTCCTCTATTAAAGATAAAGCAACAACAAGGACAGCTACTTGTTTGAAAGCCCTAGAGGGACTCAGCTCAGTTACTTAAGTAATCCCTTCAGTCCACAGATGACAGAACTCCTTGACATAGAAACTGTGGTAGACTTCTTTTTATGTATTTTGTATTTTAGTGCATTTACATAAATTAAAACCACCTTAATATTAGAATATTCTACAGTTACATCGTAAGCCTGCAGTCGAATGGCAAGAGTACCACCATTAAACTGCACATGTAACTGGAACAAGATAGGAATTTGTCAAACATACACAGAAACATGAAGTAATTGCATATACTTATCTACCTGGTTAGCAAGTAAAGTGCCAGACTAAAAGCAGTGGCTATACATAACTACTGTCAACTCATTTTAATGGACAGCTGTTAAAGAAACAATATTTATTTAAAGTATTTGTTTGTATTTATTCCACACCTTTTTGCCCGTCTGTTCACTGAATGATTTCACATATCTTGACTATTGAAATCAAAGTTTTAAATCATTATAGAAATTTTAAAAGTTATTTGTATAATTTACAAACTTTCACTATCTATATGGAAATAAATAGTTTAATATATTAATATGTAACCAAAGATATTTAATTTGGAGAAATAATATTAAGCCATTGTATGAATTATTTATCTTTGCCACATAAAGTTCATTTTGCTATGGAACAGCTGGTTTTCAGCACCAACATGTGCTGAAAATCAATTCCAGTAAAGGTAATTTTCTCTTTAATATAGAGGGACAAGTAATAACAAAGAACACTTCTAAATTAAGCCACAAATATTTGTCCACTCCACCCAGATCCCAGGTGCTTGTCATACAGCACACCATCACTGTTTCCCATGACGTGGCAAACCACAAGTAGTGAGCATGTTTGTGTGGCCTTATAAATTCACATATGCCACACATCCTGCATATCTCCCTAAAAAAAGTAATCCTTCCCGATATTTTAAATGACAACAAGTTCATCATTTGCTTAATGATCCTGCTTATCTTTCAGTTATGCAACTACACAACTTGGGAGTGATACTAAAGGCCGTAATTTTGCAACAGACACATCATCCGCATGAGATATGTTTGTAAACAAGGGCGTCACTGACATTTGTAAGGTACAGGTCATCATAACATTCAGTTTCTCCCCACTTTTCATGCTGGTAACAGGACGGTATGATTAAAAAAATAAAGCCCCTATTCATCACAATAACATGAAGCTGATAATGCCTACTTCTCAACACTCGTTTAGGGGAAAGCAGGGGCAGGACAGCAACCCACACACAAACCCTACCAGCCCTTACAAGCTGCGAAAGAGGTTTTGCTTTGGCAGTGTCAGGCCTCCGGCTGTGCAAGCAGCTCCCAGGAGGTGAAGCCCTGGCACAGCCGGTCAGAGGCCGCTTCTCCAACACAGCCATACCGGGGGAACATGACTGTTTGCTTCCTAGGAATCAAAACCTTCCCTTCCAGCGCTGTTTCTCCACATCTCTTGAGGCGTCTCCCTCACTTCAAGGATGCAAAAGAAAACCCAGGAGTTATACGCATTAATTTTAACATGCAAACATGTGCAAACCAAACATGTGAACACAGACACGCAAGTAAAGAGAGCCTGTACAGCAACACTTCTGCAAAACAAACTGACGCCACACAGGCCAAGTTACCCTTGGCAAGCCGTCCCCTCACACGCACCTATTCAGAGAGAAGGCGATGCCCGGGGCAACAGGGCACGGCCACCTGACTAAACATCCAAAGGTACGCTTCCACGAATCACCAACAATACGTGGGTACACAGACACAGACCTGGAGGACAGGGTGTTTTGAACCGAAATGCAGCTCGGATGAAGGTTTCAACGCCATTGCACAGCGAAAGCGAACCGACCGCGGCCGGCCTCCGCCTGAACGCCGCCACCGCCCCGGCGCAGGGATCCCACGGCCTCGGGCCCCGGGCCCCGGGGCCCGGCCCTGCTTCCCGCCCCGGCCCCGGCCCCGGCCCCGGCCCCGAGCCCTCCGCGACCAGCAGCAGCCCCGAGGCGGGCACCCGTAAAGGCGCGACCACCGCCCCCGCCCGGCCCCACCGCTTACCCGGGCTCTTGAGGTTGTACCGGGCCTCCATGGCAGCGGGCACCGCTCGCTCCCTCCGCGGCTGCTCCGGCGGCGGGTGCAGGGGGCGGAGGAGGAAGGCCGGCCCCGGCCCAGCCCGCCTCGCCTCGGGACACTCCCCTGACGTGGCAGCGGCGGTGGCAGCCCCGCCGGGGCCGCGGGGGGAGGCACCTGCCGCGGCGGCACCGCCCCGGGCCCGGCCCCGGAACCGCAGCCGTGAGGGGACGTGGTGCTGCGGCGTCCGGGCCGCGCTGGCTGCGTCGATGGAAATGCCCCTTCTGCGTCCCGGCTCGGCTCCGCACCGACCGCGGAGGTGATGGGGCGAGGTGCCTCCGGGTCTCGGTGGGTTTGAAAGCTGGGGGCTTGGAAAAGGGGCTTCCAGGACCCTACAGACCCAACGCACTCCCCGCCCAACAGACTTCAGTCTAAGACTTAGTAGCATCTTGTTGGTTTTCAGGATCATGAAATACTGAAATGGTGTCATATGTCAATTATTATTATTTTTGGCAAGAATTACCAGAAAGAGCTTGACTTGATTGCCACCTTTTCCATACCACCGTGACAGACAGGTATTTATATCTACAACTGTTTCTCTTCCACCTTGTTATAGGTGTAATACACTTGTGATAGAACTTTTAAGAACATATAGCTAAGAGAATATATAAATTAAAGTGGTCAGAATCTCAGCAGTCTCCATTTTGTTTCAGTACAAGCTGTAAATAAGAAACAACCTCTTACGTACTTCAGCATAAGTTTGAAGTTTGTATCTGGCTCATATTGTCCCTAATTTTGTCTGTGAAATGAATTGTTCTTAACTTCATGTTACTTTTATATTCTTCATAATCATCTTTTAAAAAATATTTTTTGTTTTGATGTGTCAGTTCCCTTTTCCCCACTTTTATTGAACAGCAGTGGCAACAGTTATAAATAAAAACATTTGAGTAGGTACTTATTTTTTGCCTCATCAAGTTCTCACTGTTACAAAATAATGTGTTAAGTCTTTCCTGTTCTGTTGCATGGTGATGTAGTAACAGCAATAAGAAAGCAACTTTACTTCTCCTGAGCAACTAGCAGATTTCCAAAGGGGCAAAGTGATTGTCCTTTTAACAGGACAAAGCACTATGGATAATCTAAAGGGTCATTAATGTATAGAGATGGGAAAAGATGGCATCAGACCCTGTGGTTCCCTCTTACAATGAAAGCACCCTAAGGTACATTAAATGGCCAACAACTCTTGATGACATTTCAGCATTTCTAGCTAAGAATGATCTGACCACTTGAGATGGTGAGTTGCAGGCACTGGCTGTTGTGTTCACAAACTGTTTTGGTCATAAGTATGCCCCATCTTTCCTCGTCTTCTGGAGCCACCTTGCTGTGCAGATAGAGAAGGGCATTGGGACAATTTGTCGCTAACTTGTGCCCTTCCCCAAAGTAGGAGAAAGGTATTTCCCATTCAGAAATCTGGATTTCAATGTAAAAAGTTCTGGAATCAATTTTAGTTGAAGATGTTTTTTCTAAGTTGTATTATAACATGAATAGTATAAAATGGTAGTTCTTATGAGCTACTTAAGCATAATGCAGAGTTCAGCTTTGCTTTCTGGGCTCTGGCCTTTGACCCTTGGATGCACTTACAGTAACATTTTATATAGTTCGAGGAGGAAGCACCTGCAGTTAATGTGAAACTTGGGCTTTCAGCTAAAAAAAGATGACAGCTAAGCACTATTGAAAATGAGCTGAATAGACTTAAAGCAAGAGAAATACCCTGAAAGGAGGTTCACATTTTCCCCATTTAAGTAAGCTACAGAGTGGCCTGGCTGGGAGCTGGGGGAATTGCCATGAGGTATTGTGCAGAAACAGCAGTACAAGAATGCTTTAGTTTTCAGATGTACTATTAGTTAAAAGTCAGAGCTGCAGGATGGGAATGCTGCCAGATGAAACTGCTGATTCCTGCAAGGTAGTCAGCATACAGTTAGAGATCTGGGGATTAATTCCCAACCCCACATGTCAGCAGCTGCTTGGAGCACATGAGGAGCTGGCACTGCCGAGCTCTTGCACGGTCAGTGTTGCCAGTCCAGAAGCAGCAGCCTTCCTCCTCTTCCTGCCTCTGGTTAAAAATACCCTTTGGATTTTTCATCTGCCTTTTGTTTAGACTTTTGCAGGAAGAAGCCATTTTGTACTAGAACTTGTGGGGTTTTAAAACCAGTCACCAAATATAGTAGCAAAATTGCAGTCAAATCCTACATGCTGGCAGCACTTCATGTAGCTTGTGTATCCTGTCATATGATCTAACTTGGTGAAAAAATAAACATGCTCAGCTGAAGCACTTAGAAACTGAAAGTTTGCCTGAACACTTCTGCAACAAAGATTTTGTTATTTAATGCTACACCGAATCTGTGCTGAAAGTTTTTACTCAAGTTATTTGTACTTTTTTCTCTAGTTATTTTTGGATGAAAACCCTGATAGATCCACCTAGCTTCAGAGGAAAGGTCATTTAGGCCCTTTTGGTGCAAAAAAAATATTTCAAATTTAATTACAGTCAAAAGGTTTGATAAAAGGAATAATTTTTCAATTGAAGGTGTTTTTACTGTGAAAGAAAGGCCAAGTCAGAGTAAACATGTGAGCAGAAATCTGCTGAACACTAGCAGAGTATGGATACAGATTTCTGAGCTGATTCCTGAGGCTCACTTTATAGCTGATGGAGAGAACTGGGAGTTCCTCTTGCCTGGAATGGATGTTAGCTGTTCACCAAACAAATCATGCTTTAAAAGTTCCTGAATTTTTCAGTTATCTTCATAGGGAGATTAAGCTAAGTCCTCTGTGTTCTAGACCACCCTAGTTAGGTATTTTTCTATGTATGTATGTATGTACAGCTGCATCTGATACACATAGCTCTCTATACCTGAGAGAAATGGATCCTGCATTTCCCCTCAGTTTAGAAGAATTACAAGAATTGCAGTCAATATAGCCTCTTATTGTTAACAGTAAGATCCTTGAAGAACTGATTTTAAAGGTTCAAGAAGGGAGCTCAGCCAGTAGGAATGGGAATCAGGAAGGTCAACATGTAGAGTTGGGGAATGCACACTAAGAAGTATCCAGCAGGAGCCCACAAAGAGGGAGTTACTCCCAAAACCTCATATTTCTCTGGGAGGCAGAACACCTGACTGACACAGGGGTTCAGTTTTTGCACAAAGGTCTGATGCATCAGTGTTTGTTCTTAAAAATCTCAGGGAATTATGCTAGGTAATGTGACACTGAACTACTATTTATTTCTCTGTGCAGGTCATGTAATTGTATGAGATGAGTGTATAAATAGTTAGGTGATTACCTAAAGTCAGTTTAGAGTGGGGATTGTATGCTTTGTAGGCTGTCTTGTAAATTCAGCTACAAATTATGTATTCTAGAGAAGGTTTGAAATCACAGAAGCTTACGATAATACAATAGTTCTTTGTACAGAGCAATCACACCCTGCTTTTAGAAATTCACAAAATGTAGAAGGGTTTGCCTCATTTATTATGCTAGCCTTTCAATACAGACAGTTGGCTGCAGAATTAAACTCTTAATGGAATTAAGAAATCTAATATTCATATGCCTATATTGTCAATGGGAACAGATAGGACTTGCAAGAGAAATCATCATGGTACTCATGACTAATAGAGTCTCAGCTTTTAAAATCTTCTGTGTGAATTCAGACATTGGAAATCTGGATTCAACAAGTGCACCTCTTCCTCATCGATAAAAACAAGCATGGCATTATGCAACCTATGCCCTGTAGCAGTTGCACAGATGGATGGTCCCTCTCAGGAAAGCAATTACTGTCTGTTCTTCAAGCTTAGTTCTAAGGCAACCATCTCACAAAATGGGGGGCTTTGGCAGCTGACTTTTAATTAGCATTATTTCAGAAATGAAGAAAGGTAGTGGGGAAAGAAGTTACCATATTGCTTTAATTGACTAAGCAAGCAAGTGCCTGATCTAGACCATTGATGTAGAGTTAGTGTGGACTAACAAGATGTTTCACAATGTGAAGTCAAAATAAAGGTACATATTTTTCACCTTTTCTTTGCTCCCTGAAGAATGAGGAGAGTCACACCAATTAGTTGACTCAGTCTTCTGGCATCATTGCTGTAATAGTTCAGATGGTTTCCTGGTTCAGAAGACATGTGCAAAGAACCAAGTCAAAGCTGAAGCTGTGTCCAAGTGACAGCTGTTCACGACTCTGAACCTCCCTGATTTAGTTACTCTATCTTTAGCAGCTACAGATAATGGCAGAAATTTTCTCTGGTGCATATTCTTCACCATGCAAATTGCAGAGCATACTGGATAGCTGGAGGCAGTTGCAAACTATCAAGATTAAAAAATATTTTGTTCCTGTGCCACTATTTAAAGAGAAAAGACTGACCATAGTCTTTGACCCATGCAGCCAGTTTTTCACTATCTCTTTAGGGCTTCAGGCCCCAGGTTTTTTGTCACTTTTTCAGTATGTGACTTCCTCTGCCTGCCCCTTCACTTTAACTGACTCCCATAAGCTTCCTTATGGGAAGGGAGCACCTGTCCTCACAGTTACACATCAGGCAGAGCCCAAGCAGTCAGGATTACGTCTGCTGGACTGCCATCAAATAGTCTTTCCACCCCATCCATTCCAAAACTGTTATTCATGACTTTAACGTGCACTTGCATGTTCCTGCTTGCATACAGCTGCTTGTATACAGCTCTGACCAACTCAGCAATTGAAATAAAGGATTGGTGAGCAGGCTCTTAATTTAAAGCTCCCCAAAAAGCACTACATGACAATCTGTGTAAGCTTACTTATTCTTAACCAAGAATATGAGTTACCAGCTCTCTTCACCAGCCCTCTGTAGATATCTGGGACACACAGGAGTTTCTCAGTTGGTTAGTGGAAATCTGGGGCTTGATTCAATTGCACACACATAAGCATCTGATGCTGTCTGAGATATCCTAAGGTACACCAGATATCCAAACAGAGCAGAAAGGTATGGGATACTGGTGCCATTCTGAACAAAGCAGCAGCACGAGGCCAGGTGAAGTGCCTAGAGTGCCTTCAATGACACAAGGGATCCGTGTGGACTAAAGCCCCAACCACAACAGTCAGGAGAGCCCAGAGAGTGGCTCTGCTGACCAAACACACCTACCCTCTGGCAAATTGCATTGCTCTCTGGGCTCCAGCTGACTGTACCAACCTGATCTCCACTGCCTGATACCAGGTCACTCTTTGCATTTTCAGCTGCTTGGGCTCCACAGCCCAGCCCTGGTAGGGCTTAATCCCAGAGCCTTGGTTTGGCACTCTCAGAGGAAGAGCTGTACAACAGAGCCACACAAGGTAAGACAGACCCAGAGATGGAGGTAGGGCTATTGACACAGTCCAGGGAAAAGGCAGCAGTGTTAAAAATGTGTAAAGTGCAGAAAAGAAAAGGCAGAGAGTCAAAGATGGCAGTTTGGTGACACTTGAGCCAGAGAATACTCATCTGTTGTCTTGCATGGGGAGGTGAGCATGTTAATGCTTAGCCTAGTAGCTTGCTACCTATATTAACCAATAAATTATTACTTTACACTGCTAAATTGTCTGTGTCTGCTTGCAAGCTTTTATTCCCGTGCTGAAAAGTGTCTAACAAGGTGACTCATGGGGATGCAGACTTCAGAAGCTACTGTTATTCTGAAAGAGAAATAACAAAAGCTAAAAACAATTGTGCAGTCTGGTGTTGTCATAACTACTCAAATTACAGATTTATATTTTGGATTTTTATGGGGACTATTAATGGTAGCATATAAAAAGGGGAGGGAAGAAGGAAAGAACTTCTTCCATCCTGAGGAACTTTTATGAATGCATGTAGTTCATGGGAGCTGGAAGCTTTCATGGGAGAGGGTGTAGTGAGTAAAGCAGAAAGGCATTTATAGTCTGTCAAGAGAGTACTAAATTTAAAGCCAATAATCAAGTTTCTGCATAATGGACTTCATGAAGAATGCAAAATTTGAATGACAACTGCTGCTTTATAGACAGAAAATATGAAACTGAAATATGAAATTAAGTTACTGAAGGAACAGAGCTGGAAACAGTGCTGAGCAAGGGGAACAGGACTGGTGGGAGTGAGTTAATTTGTGTGTCTCTGCTGCAAAACTTGCATTCAGCACTTAGGATATGAGACCAAGACAACATGATGAATGGCATACTGACAGTTCAAAGAAATTGAAGCAGCTGCAAAGGGAGTATTGAAAGAGAAGCAATTTGTGGATCAGATCATTTGGCTCACCAGAGGACTATTCAGTCACTGAATAGGGCATTACAGAGAAACAAAGTATTGCAGAGAATTCCAGAGAAGGTTCCGCTTCTCAGCACAGAGTTTGGAGACAAAGATGGTCCCAGGACCTTCTGATCTGGCGCAACTGGATTTCCCAGAAGGCACACCTCTTCTCTGTGTATACTGCTTTGCAAAAGCAGTTGAAACAGGTTGCAATTCCCATAGCCCAGTTGGCTCTCCTTATCAAAGTAGCCCCAAACCCAGATGTAGATGTGCATAAGGGAGAATTCAATTCACAGCTGACTTAACCTCAGAACAAGGGGAGTTGAATGATACCACTGCACAGGATGATGGGGCTGCTAGAAACCCCAGAAGTGCTGCTGAAAGGTTTTAAGTTTATTGCTTCATCACTCCATCACTCTAGTCAATTAGGCAGTTTATCAGCAGCACTAAGAGGAGCTCCAGCTGTAGAAGAGAGCTTGCAGCTCTAGTTGTGAAGGAGTCTGAAAGGACTACTGGCTCCCAAACTGTTGGATGATTGTTTTATCTGGATAACAGAAAGCTGAGGAAGCACTAGGCATGGGACTTGGGGTTTGTGTGGGAAGAAGTAAGGAGGCAGCCCAGTTTTGAGGACCAAGAATTTGCAGTGATGCCTGACTGAACTGGCTGAGTGGGCACCTACCTGACACATAAACACCTAAATGTAAACATGAGTTCATCTGGGTCAGAAACTGGCAGTGCTGAGTTAAGACTATACCATTCCCTGATTCCCATCACTCTCGAGGAATTGACACACCACGACTTACATCCATTTTCACTGACAAGCTGAGGTTCCTCCTGGATGTAGCCAGGCTGTTTGTTCTCCCTGTGCTGCTCTCCTGCTTTAGAATTCTTTTTGATTCCAGTGTGAATGTGTTCATATGGTTCATATGTTCATATATTTGTACTGACACTACGCTTCAGTTCAGCACAGTTCAGAATGGCTTTTTTAGTTTGCAGTGAATGGAGATAAAAACACAAAGGGTAAATCCTGCTATAATAGGAAAGGCAGCTTTGATGCTGTCCTCTTGCTCCCTGTCAGCTACTTGGACCTTTGAGGACCATGTGGTGAAACCGACCTCACCCACACCACTTCCTCATGGCTGACCCTGTTGTGATAAGTCCAGTATCTTTCCTTGGTCTACATTTTCATGGAACCACAGAATCAATTCAGTTGGAAAAGACCTCTGGGATCATCAAGTCCAACCTTTGGCTAAACACCACCTAGTCAATTAGACAATGGCCCTAAGTGCTATGTCCAGTCTTTCCTTAAATATTTCCAGGGATGGTGACCCCATTACCTCCCTGGGCAGCCCATTCCAATGTTTAATCACCCTTTCTGTGAAGAAATCCCTCCAAATATCCAACCTAAACATTTTCTGTAAGGCAGCTTGAATATACTGAAATGTTCTGGCCTACATGCTGTGCCTTTGACCACTCTGCATTTTTCTTGCCTCTCATGTTTGCACTCATCCATGTGTTTAATGCCAATGCTTCTCAATTTGGGCTAGTGCATGTTAGGTGTTAGCTTGCTTTTATTTATGGTTTGTTTTGGTTTGGTTTTTAAAGAAAGGATATCAATGGATTTTTTTTGTCTTTTTCTCCTGCTATTCAGCAATTCTGAATTAAATAATCCCTCTTACTTGTAGCAGGTCCAGGTATTCAGGGAAATATTCAGTAGAGTATCTTCTCTGACAAGTCTCATGATCTTTTACCTTACAAAAAATATCTTAGTTTAGTCCAAGAGACATTGTGATAGACTGCTGCACTAGGAAGTTTTGTGCTGGACATATTTATATATTTTTAAAATTTTAAAATATGTTCTGGACATGATTAAGAAATGTTTAAAATCTGACTGTGAACATAAACTGTAACTTCAATATGAATACATATTTTATGGCATGCATACAAACCAGGATTACATAAATATGTTGATTTTTTTTAGGGATATTAATAGCATGTAATGGATTTTACAATTTTGATGTTTTTGTACTCAGTATTTTTTCAGTAGATTTTAGCTCAAGACCTAGCTTGTGGCTCGTAATGCCTACAAGCCAAAGGGAATAGGCTGGCAGGAACCAAGGAGACTGGGTATCAGACCTGGTTACAGCAAAATGTGAAATTCAGAGATAGCGAACTGAGAAAGGTAACACAGAAGACACCAGAGAGAAAACAAATTAAAAGCAGCAATCTGCTGGTGTCATTTTTAAATGTAGCTATTTGAAGATACGTGCATGAGCCAATATGCAAATATTAATACAGTGAGAAATCAAGTGGGATGTCAACCATATGCCACCATATAAGAGGAGCCTAAAAGAACTTCCCAACCAAGCTTATTTCTCATTTTCCTCACAGCTGAAATGGGAGAATTTGATGTGTTTATCTGAAATTGAGTAAATTCACATACAGCTATTGATAAACATTTAGAATCTGAATAAGAAATTTTGATGTTAATGTATCTGTCCATCAAACAGGACAAAGCTGCAGCACAAAATTCATCACATGATGGCATGTACATCATTCAGTACAAAACCAGAAAACCTCACTGTTCAATTTAAGAAAAAAATATTCTACAATGACTACTGCAAATGGCAGCACAGTAAATATGTCATTAAAGCAAACATACATCCATAGTTGCTACTGTATACAATGACAAGGGTTATTTTCTTTAACTCCTCCACTAAATCTGATGATGCATATAAAAATGGAGGGAGCTCGTAGGTTAACATTTCTTTTAAAAACTGCTGCAGTACTTTGACAGAATGAACTCCCTTAGTATCAAACCATCAGGAGTGCAATTAAAAAACCACCGAGTTTTTTGTTTTAGTGGGGAAAAAAAATTCTATCATTAAACATGAGATCTCAAATGATCCATTTGGATTATGCTTTATCAGAGTAGTTTGCTCCTGTCAGTTACACTTCCATGCTAATGCACAGCATGTTGGTAATTGCCAGATTTCAGAAACATATTCCAGCACTGTAATATTTTAAATAGCCATTCCAGTGCATGCTCAAAGGTGCATTTGAACTCTTTAGAGAACCCCTCACACACTCTGAGCTGCTGCCTGTTGAATTACTTACAGGGATTTCCTCAACTATAACAAGTTCTTGGAACCAATATTTTATGGTTATCTAGCTCCTGACTTTAAAATGTCTACAGGATACTAAATTGGTTTGGGTTTATTGTAAACCAGTTTTAAAAAGATGTGGCTTATTCATTAATGGTCCCTACCATTTCTAGTCAACTTCAATGATAAGTAAGAAATGGAAACTCACAGATCAGGTACCTTAGAAATATTGGACTATCTGGAAAGTAATTACTTCTTCCACAGTTTCTAATTTTAGAAAAAGTATGTCAACACTGCTTTAAGTGGCTCTTGTAGCACATGGGGTATTTAATTTCTTTAAAATAAAAACTAGAATCTCAATAAAATTTTATTTTCTTTAAAGTAAAAACAAGCTTTAAAATATGTTCTTAAAAAGAACCTTGCATTCCTCAGTCAGTGCTCAATCACTTCAGCTAATACAGTAGAAAATGATTACTCAAAAGTTAAATGAGTCATCACCTAACCTGAAAATATCAAAGTTAAACACTAAAACTAATGAATTTTTAACATTCTTTCAATTTTATATTTGAAAAATAAGTAATTTGATGAAGATTACACTTACTCTGATAATATCCAGTTGGAAGTTTTATGTTTGCTAAAGTCACCTTCACTAAATTATGCTAGAGAGTCTGTTCCAAATTCTAGAGGGGACTATGAGAGGTCATAGTTCATCATCTTAAACAAGTTGATGGTCTCTAATACAAGACCATGCATGGCTACATAGAACTCACACCAAATATATGGAAGCTACATTTAGTTATGAGTCATACCATAGCCACTATGATGAGATAATTTACACACATTAAAAAAAAAAATCTGGCCCAGCCTGGTAGGTGTTCTTAGTCCCACATAGCGACCTACACCTGGTGGGGTGAAGGGAGAACAAGCACTGTGACCCAGTGCGGGAGCGCAACAAAATGGAAGACAATCATACGGCCAGAAATTATGGCAGCCCTTCAACGAAAGTCCTGTGGATGGAAAGCTGCCAAAAGGTGTCTCTTACCCATCACTGCTTTGGTGAACTCTGAAAACAGCTTTGCATTACTTTAACTGAGGGGCTAGTCAGAAGAATCGCCCTCAACTAAGATGATGTGTGGTGACAGCACCAAAAGGAATTTGAACTCTGTGTTTTTGAAATACTCTGATTTGACTACAGCTGCTGTCACTGTTCTTCACACCAGCATCAGGATCAGTGGCTTTCACTATTACCAGTATTTCTTACCTTCCTGAGCCCCTAGGACTGCATTACTTCTCACACAACTCTTGACTATTGGTTCTATCTTCCTGCCCGCCTCCAGAACTATTTTGGCTAGAGGCAGATTAGCTGTGAATAAGGTACATTTGTCCTATCCTGTTTCTGGTTTAAAGCAAGCTGCCTCTCATTCTGGTCAAGTCCTTCTCACTCCCAAAAGCTGCCAACAAAACCATTGGACTGTGCATACGCTTGGTAAAAATTAGAGCTTCCCTTTCATCTAGAAATTGTTCTTTTGTATCACTAATTAAACAAAAACACTGAATACAGAACATGAAAAATTTCTTTTTAGGTTTGAGAGTGCTCTGCTGTCCTAGCTGATCCTGTGGTAAATCTGCCCATGTTCAATATTAAAATAAAAAGTAGTGATGTACGCTGATTATTACAGCAGGTAGATTGTCCAGTCCTCATTTTAATGGTCTTGTCTTGATTTCAATGACAGATGTACCCATGTTAGAGGGAATCAGAACCCAGTGGTCACACCTTTATGACTTATCAGTACATCAGAAAGCCAGGGTGGAAATACATACAGATTCTTCATTGCGCCAACTGTACATGTGCAGGGTCTCAACACAAACTTAGCAATGTAAATCCAGCCATAAAGATACAACATACTCCTCTGAAGCCTTATAAAAATACCAGTGCAACATAGAGCCATTTTACAAAACAATCATCTTTATAGAAAGGTATTTTAGTGGTATATGCTGAGGTAAATAATAAAACCAGACCCAAGAGAGGGCATGACCAGTGTTAAAGAGAACTCCAGATGAAATTTGGCCAAAAGCCTGTTTTACAAAAGCTAATATTTACCTACCAGTTACGATTCCTGGTAAGTTGCTTATTGCTGTAATACTTCAATATTATTCTTCAGTTTACAAATTGAAAAATATATGAAATTAGATCTGTATGAATGTTAGGTATTAGCTGTCAGAAATTTAAAAAGGCATTGTACCAAGTTTTCTTAATAGTTTACTAACCAATTTGATTGTAGCAGGTAAACAAACTACAGCATACATTTTACCTGACACCATGCATCAAAATCACCATAAAAACTAAGTTTATCAAAGTCCAAGTCCACAAGAAGAACATGAAAAAGTGCAAATTATGTACCCAGTATTTCTGTCACAGCTGTTTTTTCTTAATATGGCATGAAAAAGGTTTACAGCATATATTAAGAAAATTCTTACAAGTGCTCACCTCAATGTTTATATATACAACATTTTGCTCAAAGTGCTCACTATATGAAAAAAAACTGATTGGATAAAAATATTTAAACAGTGCTTTCTGAACGTTCAGGGAAAATTCATATAATATATCAGTCCCATTTGTTTTCCTCTTCACTCAGTGCAATGAGATGCAGAAGTCACATCAACTTCATGAAAACTTTGCTTGCCACATTTCCCAAAAACCTCAGTTACAGTGGCATTCTTGGTGTCCCATTAGGAGTGGGTCTTTTATTTTTTTGCAGGTGGCTTTGATGTTTTCGAGATCTTACTACTTTCATTCTTACTTCAAATACTTCTTGTATGGCTTTTCGAAAACAATGGAAATTGTAGTCTATTAATCCTACAGAGACAGAAATGTTTTACATATTAATAAATACATTCATATAAATAAAGTAATGAAAACATTGCTTATATTCTATGTTTAGTGAAATACCATACTCTCTGTCTGGAGGTCATATTCAGTGAACTGTCCAGGAATTTCTTCTGTGCTAAGCAAAAGCACATTTGATAAATGCTAATAATTCAGTAAGCATTACAGCTTGATACCATGTCTGCTATTAAATATACTTGTAAGTTTTAAGAGAAAACAAATAGAAGTTCATTGGCAGGTAACAGATCCTTAATTTAATAAAGGGCTTTGAAGAAGTGCTCAGTATACTAGAAGAAAAACTGAAATCTTTCATAAAATATGGTGTAATTTTGGAAATCTGCTTTACAGGGTAACAGCAATAAAAATAAGTAGCATCTATTAATCAAGAAATGTTCATTTTTTGCCAATACATAAACTTTGAGATAGATACTTGATAGAACTATTACCAAATCTCAGCCAGCTATATTTCATCTTACACTGTAATTAAAATGTAACACAATAGACATGCTATTAGATTAGATACTTACATAATAGGCAGATATCATTACCATGTCAGTGGGCTGAATGTGATCCCACAGAAAAGCTGTAAAGCTTTTGGTAGTCAATTGGAAGTCTTACTGAAGTCAATATTGGTAGTCAATTGGAAGACTTACTGAGTGCTACAATTCTGTAATACCACAATACAATTTTAGAATTTTGGTACTGAGCTCATGACCTCATTCAATGTTAATGCCATAAGCTTTCTTAACTCAAATACTGCATTATTTTCCACTTCAATTTCCCTAACAGGAGATACATATTTCTAAGTGGTTTAAATCCACCATGTTACACTTTGGGGTTTTTTTTGCAGGAATTGTTTTCTGTCTCCTTGCAGTTCAGACAGAATATTACTTGGAATTTATGAGGCACAAAAAGCCCATCTCCATTATAATACCAGAACCTTACTGCAGAAGAGTGCAGGCTACCAAGTGTCCCAGCTATGCAGATACAACAATCTCCCACAGTTATGGACAAACCCTAATGGATCTTTATTCAACATGATGTCTTTCTGAAACAGTGCTGTTAGTAAGTATGCAGAAGTAACACTTTTTATGCATGTAACAGAAAGTGACTACATCCAACATTCATAAACAATAAAGGTGGTAGGGGTATGGAAGAGACATTTGACCAATTTAAGTGCTATCAAAAGCTCAACAGGCTGTCAAAAAACCCAGCAGACAAGTGCTGCGTTCACAAACACACCAATACTGACTGGTGAAATTACTATCACAAGATGGGGCACACAAGCCTAAATGACAGCTTGCTCTTCTACTGCTGTGTTTTGGTCTCAGAGCATGTCAGAAACACCAGCAAATCAGTGAACATCGTGCCAATGAGCAGAGAGGTCATGAACTAAGGGTTCAGTATCAACTTTGACCAGGGTCAAGAAGATAACAAAGAAATTTTATGCACTTTAACTGCAAAATATTAAAGCATTCCTAAATAGGACTAGGTCCTAAATATGCAGTTTTTCAAAAGCTTCCTTTCAGATGTAAGAAAAGCAAGAACATTCTATCCGTCTCAGAAATTTTCCCTTGGTTACGGCAGGCAAGCTGTTCCAAAGGTGTATGCTGATGTCAACAGGTACAAATCAGTGTCAGTCAAGATAAATTAACAGTCTACAGTTGCAGGTGGAAGCTTTACTGCATTGGATGTAAACTTTCAAATGCTTTCATATCAGAAAGTTGTCAACTACGTTTATGACATCATCCCATCTTAATACCTGCACAAGTACTTTCATCCCTTTAAAAATGTTATGTAAGCTTTATCAAGCTCGACTTACCTCAGTATTTATGATACAGTTAGAAACTGTTATCAGCTAATAACAACCTCAGTTATTCATTAACTCACTATTATAAAGGAAAATTTATGCAATACTAGAAAAGGGGAAAATACCTTTTCTCTCAAAGCTTTCTTCTCTGACAAAACAAACAAGAGCGAGGAATTTTGTCACCTCTTTTAAATAAAGGACAGTTGTATTATTCAGTTTTATGATTGCCATTGATTCTTTGTCATAAGGAGTTCCAGTGCCATCATCTTTAAGCCTAAAGAGCAATATTCAAACAAACAAGAAAAGGTAAGACACCAGATTAGCTAACAAAAGTACTGTTACATTGGTTCTCTCAACGAAGAATCTCAAACTTTATGAAATCTTCCTTTTAATCTTTCAAGGAGACTCTTCCAACTACACACTATGTAAACTAAGACGACAAAGAGATAATTTGTTTATCCCATCACACACCAAACCTTAGATCTGGGACTATTAATCCGATTGTTTGATTGCCAAGTGCCTGAACTGGAACCTTATTTTTTCTTCTGTAAGTTACCACCCATTTACCACAAGGCTGCTTTTCTTTTTATCAGTGCTTTGTATTATGATTTACCATAAACATGTGAAACAGTAGGTCTGTACTGATAACTGCAAACCCAGTAACCTTGCTTGAGCAGTAGCAGCTGACTGATAGTTTAAGACATCATGAGACTTTCCTCGTGAGATGTTGGTTTTTGCAACATCATATTATGAAAAGAGATTTCTCATTCATAGATGTTGTGTCATAATGATCACTGTATTATGTTTTTTACATTGTAACATTGTAATTTTATTCTCACTCCTGAATGCACACACAGATATTGTTGAATGGATAGTTATCACCAACCTCCCAGAACAATTAGTCTCGATAATATATTAAAGTGGCAAGTTCCACAGATGCTCCAAGAACAGAGGACAAGAAATGAATTGTAATATCATGTCTTTAGTCTGTAGCTAAAAAGTGGCAAGCAGATCTCTGGTGATAAATGCAAATTGGCTATGCAACCACAGTGGCAGAATGATATTTTGTAAATAAAGAGCCCCACAAATGGTGTGGTACAGATAATTATTAAATGCACACTCCTTTGAGCTACACAGCAGAAATCTTTCTCTTTACAAAAATCAGCATCCTTTATTTTATACCTCTGTAAAAAAAGTTCTTACACAGTTGCTGAAGTGATGACTCCAAAATCTGAAACACACAGTAGAACATACTAACTTCAGAGATTTTAGGTTAAGTATTCAACAGTTTATTGTTCCAGTGCTTATTGCACATCTGCACCAGGACTCTCTCTTGTACCTTCTCTAAGAGTGCAAGAAGTCTGTGAGTGGGTACAAATGCAAAGCTACCCCAGCCTGCCACTCTCTAAGCATGTTGTGCATTGCCCTGCAAGTGTGAGCATCTTAATGTGCTAATTCTTAATGTGCCACTGCCTTTCCCAGGAATGGCTGGAATTACATTTGGTCAAGGGCCAAGACACTGAACACATAACTTGCAAGGAGATGTACATGCCAGCCCCAGGAGATTATTACTTGCTTATGTACAAGAAGGGGAAACTGAAAAAAGCCCAGAAAGGTCACGTAGGGAATAGGGGACAAACAGAAAACTGAAGTGAGAGTGAAACAACTCTTTGAGGCTATTAGAGGCCACTGGCTATTAAATAAAGATAAATATGGCCCCACTTCTTTTTAAAACAGGAGACATCCTTCTGTTGATTTCAACCCTAGGGAACAAAATGATGATGTTTCCTTTTATTTTAGATTGGTTTCTTCCCACTTCTTCCTCCAAATTAAATTATTAGCATAGAAAGAGGAAGATGCTCACAAGAGAAACTGAATAAGGAGCGATGCTTGTTGCTGGGAAGGATCGGTCCCTCAGAAGCCAGCTGTTTCCTCCTCCTCTGTCCTGGCAAATTACCCATTCTCCTTATTGTTTATACCCACATCACCCACAATTTTGAGGCTATTCAGAATCTCAGTACACAGCTTTATGGAAAAGATTCACAATTTACTTACCCATATATACAAGAAATGTCAATCACAACATCTATCATATCACAGCAGAGCTCGTAAGTTTGCATATCCACTGGAGTGCTGTCTGTTGCGATATAGATCTTACTGACTACATCAAATAAAAATGCTTTTTCAATCCCGGAATTCTATTCAAGAGAAGAAAAAAAAGAAAAATAAAGTGGAATCCATGTTTTCAAATTAACCCCAAGCTTCTCTGTTCCCTTACTTGCCTGTTATATAAAAAGGCTAGGCTAAAGAAATTAAATTGCAATCAAGCTCATTTTGAAAGAACTACATACAGCACTGTTGTATTTGTATTTGTATTTGCTCACAAACCTTCCAACAGTTTCTGACTGAGCAGACATGATGCCAAGGGACACTCTCAAACTTCTCCACTGTAATCTGGAGAGATTACATTTCTTTTCAGTGGAAAATGAGGGGGGGCAAGTGGGGAGCAGAAAAATCTTCCAAGTTCAAGCTTCTGGAGTTTTAATTATAGCAACAGACATAAAAGAAAGCTGTAATCTAAAGTTATTCTAGCTGGGCATATGAGAAGATAGAAACAAAGGAAAGAAAACACTGATGGACAAAGAAGACAGTATTATTCAGGAACTGATTTCTCATTGCAGTCTGTAGCTGTTCTACTGTCTGGTTCTGTAGAACATCGTTTAGGATCACAGGAGCGAGACCAGTGTTTTGATGGTGCCGTCAGGTTTCATGTAGCACTGGTGGTTAAAGCCATGTTTAAAATGCTAAGGCTTGCTAAAGTGATGACAGCTATGTTCCTGTCATCCTGCCAAGCTGATTAAGACGCTCTCCATACTGAAGATGTATCGTATTCACAGCTCTGAGAAGCTAGCCAGGACTGCTGGCTCTTACTCTTTTGTGTAGATAAGGTAAACTGACATAAACCTCTGCTTCCTGGAAAAAAAAAAAGTGTACTGCTTAATTGAAAACAGTAGCCTTGCTGGCTGATGTCAAGGGATTACACCTGCACAGCTCTCCCAGCATGAAAAAAAGGGCAATTTTCCAGTAAGTGCTAAAGCAGAAGCTATAAAATACTCTTCAGTATCCACCTATATGGGAATACAAAAAACCTTCTCCATCCAACTGAATTGTCTCTATATATGTGATTCCCATTTTAACATGATTTGGGACTGCTGTCACAGTAGTTCTGTAACCACCAAAAACCACACTGAAAATCCCTAACAAGTTTTAGTAGTTTCAGCTTATTTTGCACAGTTACAGAACTTTTCCAATTTTTCTTCCTCCTTTTCTAAATCAACTATTTAACACATAGTTAAGTAACTAAAGTGACTGTCCTGTTTTCCATATTTCCTGAAATAGGTGGAAAAACTTCCAACACTAGATATGCTATTCAACAATGGACAGCAGTATTTTGGGCATTTTCTTCTTAAAGAGGTGTCATTCTTCCATCACTGCAGACAGAGCTAAGGCTGCAATAACATCCATTAGTAATAACAGAGTGTAGAGGTGAATTTCTTGCATTTCATAATGGAAAAGACCCTCTGAGTGGCATATTTCAGAAACTCAGTAATAAAAAAAATATTCAAAGTATACACTGTGGATACCTTAGGTAGATGGGCTGAAGCACAGGATGTACAAGGAGAGTCTCAGAGAAATGGCTTTGTTCAACCTGAAGAAGAGAAGACTCATTGCTATCTACAGATACCTAATGTAAGGGTTCAAAGAAGTCAGAGCCAGAGCCAAACTTTTCTGAGAGCTACAACATTGAAGGACAGAAGCCAAAAGCCACAGGCTGGAATTCTGACTTAATACAAGAGAAAAAAAATTAACGTAGGCGTGGTGAAGGATTGGGAGCATGCTGACCTGAGAGTCTGTAGCATTTCTATCCTTCAAAATGCACAAAGCTGAACTGGACCCAGCCATAACCAGCTTGCTGTAACTGGCCTAACTGAGCAGCAGCTGACCTCTAAAGGTATCTTTCAGCCTACAGGGTTCCATGAGTCTGTGTTCTTTGAGCCCAAAGAACAAAAATGTATGCATATTTATGCTGGTTGTTCTGGCCACATATGGGAGTTCTGTAATTTTGCTTTTTAAAATAGTAATTCTGACAGCACCTCACACAGTTCAACAGATGCTGTCAATGAAGATTAATTACAAGGCTCTCTTGAAATACCATGTAAGTACATAGCTGTAACTTATTGCCAAAATTGTATTTGAAAATACAAGTCATTTCAGACAGAAGAAGCTGAAACTTGAGCCCCGCAGTGCCATTCAGGAGAAGCCAATTACAAGGTTTTGTATTACACAGAGACATAGCAACAATTTCAGCTGTACAGGTAAGATGCACTTCAAATTATTAAGATGACAGTAACAATACAGTAACATTTAACAATGAGAAGTGATTTTTTTCATCTCAGAGCTCCAGGTGCTGTAGCCTGCCTGTACTTGCTGTCACATTTCAGAAAGTTTTCTGAACGTTTGCCATGAACATCTTGAGACGTTTGCTGTGCCAGCAGTTACACCTGCTGGTTAAGGGCAGAAATTCGTCTCTTAACTTAAACTCTGCTTGTTTTCAGTTACAACTGATCCATTGTGATAGGACCTGCTGAGAAACTGCATGTATTTTCTTCTTTAGAACTTTGTATGGTGACAGAAACCTCTACGAAATGGTGGGATGGACTGCCAGAAGTAGTAACCACTAAATTTACCCACATGCCTTCAAATATTTAATTTGTCAGGGGTTTTAGTACAACTGTAACCAAAAAATCAAAGGATTTCCCATAATTTTTGTGTGAAAACTACTCAACACCCCACCCCCCACCCGCTATCCCCCTAGCCTGCAAAAAAAACCCAAACAGAAATTGTAGAAACAATAGTAACAAGTCATAAAAAAAACAGGAAAAGGGGGATAAAAGTACTATTCAAAGAGACATTTTATCATTAATGTTGAGGGAAAATGACAATAAGAAATCAACTGTTTCTGTTACTAGAGCTGGTAGGTTCCTTACTGAATGAAAGGCTGCCATTGATTAAATGAGAGCAGGGTCTGAATAAGCAACAGTTCTCTCTGACACAACCCTACAGTCTGCAGAGAAGATGCAACATGTGCTAAAAGCATTCTGAATGGATGTAAGAATATCCCATGGTTAATCTAAACCAAGAGAGTCATTGTGAAAAATCTGCAATGAATATATGGGATTTTATTTTGGATAGGTAAAAACCACGAGGTACTTGAAATTCAAACCATGTTTCTCAACTATATGGGGTGTGATGATGTAGAAGACAGTTTCTATTCTTTAAATAGAATGGGCTCAGTAAAAGTGGTACTCCTCCAATTCCTAGGATAGGTAAGCAGGCCTGTCTTTTTCTGTATTTAATGTATAAAAGTAAGTCAGAATTTGGCCCTAAAAAGTGACTCTCAAAAGAATTTAAGAGGATATTGCCAGTCACATCCAGTTAGTAATGAATTTTGGACAATTATTTAAACAGGCCTTACATCACACAACAGATTTCATTAATTAATTTTAAGCACTACATTTGAATTTACAGATTACAATATTTAAATCATTAAATTATCAAAACTATACATGATTTTATTTTTACTGTAATTGTTGGTTTTAATACATACTTTTTAATATCCCCCAAAACAAACCAAACAACCCTCAAATGAAAATTTGCTTTCCCATGTCACACAACTTGATTGGTTGATAAAGCCACAGTAATTAAGAAACAGGCATCCTTCTATATGAAGCTGGTATGTATGTTAGCCAGGTAAGAGTAACATGGATTTTGAGAGGCAGTTATTTAATGACTTACAAGCAGTTACATTAAAGAATACAGAAGCAGTATTATATATACACTGATGGTTCCTCAAACATGCTCACACACTGTGGCATTATAAACTTGGGCAAAAACCTGCTTTGAACTTAAAGAGTGATCGCAGATCTATTTTTGTAATCATCAACTTTTTGTGTTGGAAATCTCTGTGGCATAAATGAAAGCACTTCCTCATGAATGCTGCTGCAAAACCAAAATTAGAACACTAATACACCCACACCCTGATATCCAACACTAACTTCCTGAGGTAAGGCACGACCAAACTCCATGCCAAAATTTGTTGTTACTAAGTTGTCAAGGTAAAGAGGCACCCCCTAACTAATTTTATGTGGGAGAATGATTTAATCATCCTGTGGTTGCAAATAGTCATTCTGAGTCTTTCTAGAGACAGAAGATACTCGTAAAAACAGCAAGCATACTGAGGACATAATGATGCTGCTACACATGTCTCTAGGTCACTAAGAAACTGGAGCAAAGAAACTGGGACTTTCCCATACTGAACAGGGACACCTCCCCCACTTTTCTGGACTTCACATTTATTTGAAATACTCGCTCTTCCTTAAAAACTATACCTGATATTCTAGGTATGATTGGAGCTGGGTGCTCCAGACACAGAAGCATCTGCCATCAGTCATTCAGGAAGCTGCCTATGCTCAGTTCATGTGGAGATTCTGTACAAAACCTTCACCAACTTCAAACAGTGATGAGATTCCATACAGAGATGACTCACAATGACTGACTGGAATGACTCTGGCACAAGGAATACTATTATAAAGCCAGCTTTCTCTCTAAAACTGTGTGCCAAAATCACTCTCTAATAGCTCTAGAACAGCTGTCATGATTTCTTTGTTACCTCTCTGTTGTGGAGTTTTGACATTACATGATAATAACTGGTATACAGTCTAGCTGTTTTGGAAGAAACAGATCTTTGCAGCAAACTATTCATTATGAAAAAGTATAAATATGCTGTTTAATAGTAAGAGAAGTCTTGGAATGACCTTCCTCTATTCCTAGCTTTTCCTTTCACATCTAACTTTTATCTCTCTCCAGTTTCACACTGGGAAACCATGAAGTCTAATTTTATCTAAAAGGCTGTTGAATGATATTAAATAATTTCTTATGAAAAAGCACAAAAAGACATAACAATGTATCTTGCTTAGAAATTGAAGCTTCAGTGCCAGATGCCAAGTTCAAAATTAGAATACTGTGAGAAAGGGTGCCGTTTTTTGAGCCACTATGACCTGATTTAACAACCACTGAAATAGGGAATTTCCCCTTTTCATAATCTACTTGCTGTGCTCCCCTTCACTCACTGCCCCATGTTTCCATCTCTTACCTTGTGTCAGAACAAGAACATGGTGGACACCTCCATGACCTGTTTTTAACTAAATTAAACAGTGCATAAGTGCATGGTATAGGAACCCCAATGAGAGAACAGGTGAGTGTCAGAACCAGTACAAAGGAAAAGAAGGGATCAGACATACAGGAAGAGTGGAGCAAGCGATCTCTTCCACAGTAACAAACCACTAGATATACAAAACTCCCTAACTGGCCTTCAGAGTAACTATGGAAGCAGTGAAAGTCATGGTGGACTCTACGTCTAAAGATTTCACGACATAAGAAGATTTTCTTAAGCTCGGTAAACTTCTGATACAAAGTACAATTAATTCTGGGAAGCACCACAGACAGCTCCCCATATGAGGTCAGACTAGATTATGTTCCTTTAAATACTCATACAAGTTTTAAGTGCAACTTAAATACATGCAGCACAGACTTGCAACATTCAGATTGATGCTATGAGCAGAAAAGTGATGGCTGCTAACCCATTTTATGTGACTTATATAACTATGAGAATCTCAGCAGCTCATCAATGCTGTTTAATAGACATGGAGGTGAGGCCAAGCTGCATGGAGGTGCATTTTCAACTAAGTTCTGATAATTTCTCTGAGAGAAATTGCTCATGATCTCTAAGAAGGCAGTGAACAGAGTATCTGAACATGCATGTTGGACATAGCCAGATCTACAGACAAAGGATATAGTAAGTACTTACTGAAATAAAGATGTTAAGCAGGTTTTCCAGTGTTGGGAGCTGTGGAATCAGTTTCTGTACCACTTTGCTAAATGCTTCAAATATAGAATGATCATATATGCTTGTCAGATAAAAGCTGGAAAAAAATGTCACCACATTTTCCTTTTAGCCACATACTGTGAACATGATGTACCTTTCATAATATGAGTGAAATAAAATATTGTCAGACAGTAATTGCAATTACCCCCTCCCGTGATCTAAAGTCATGATATGATTTGAGCACAGGACTTCATCTCTATACTAAAAAAATCCCAACCTAGATACTGAAACCTAACCTAGAACTTGATACAGAACATTTTTAATGCAACTCCCATGCTGGCATTCTTACAAAACATATTTATCAAATTTCAGGAGAGGAGTATTACTGAGTATGTCTGTTGTGATCTACTTTTTTAAAGTTGTGGACACATTTATCAGTGCAGTGATGCAGTCAAGTAGTTAAGAGCTCTAAAGAGCTGGCATGTTCATGAGCAGGTCTCTCTTTTTAATATATTTGTACTTGGCTTTAAAGTGCTAAGAAAACCATGACAACTTGATGTCCTCTGGTTCCCAGCCTGCAAAGTCCACTAGTTGTCACTATTTGCTACAGTAACCCATTTTACCAGAAGACACAAAGCAAAGATACAGCACAGGTTTTCCCAAGCTGCTCCAAGCAGGCTGGAGCAGTGAGGATGAGTGACTGGGAGGGGACCATGCGGCAGAGAGCTTTCAAAGAAGGCAAAAGTGATGTAGTAGAATATACCCTCCACTGCCTGGAACTCTACCAGTTGTTGTCACTGTCCAAGCCAATTTATTTCAAGACAGCAACTGCAGCAAAAACTGATAGGATTCTGGCATGTTTGTCATCTGTAACTAAGCAGCTCTCCTTGTTTCCCTTCAAGACAGCAATCAGAAATAGGATACTTTGGCTCAGGTCAAATACAGTATCTCTGATTATCCCTTTCCTTCATATGTCATAAGCCTATTGCCTGCTACTTAAAGAGGACAGAAAATGCTAACTCATCAAATAAGCTGCTCAGCACTTTAGCATTCTCTACCCAGCAATTTTTCTCACCTGAGGTGAATCTTTTCCAATCCAGCATCTGCAAGGTCATCATTTGCCCTCTGGTGAATATCCCTTTGTGTTTCAATCTTGTGATCATCAGATAAACCATCCACTTTATGGATAAAGATTTCAAAGTTGATATCTGGATTCACTTTATAGGCTCTGGTCACAGTAAGATGCAGCCGAGCTAATGCTTCCATATAATCATCCTAATAAAGGAAAAAGAAGAGCTATGAGTTAGGAAAGTATTTAAAAATATATATATATTAAATTTTATGATACTTATTTTTAGAGAGTACTACAGCTCAACAACAACTTGATTTTTTTTACTGTTTTATAAGTAAAAGCCTGAGCCTACATCCAGCATGTGCACCAATCTCATGCTGTCAGCACTTAGGAATCTGAGCAAGAACCTTGAGATGTTAAAACAAATTAGTTAACTTCCGAATACATTGCAGAGAGATTAAAAATAGCCAAGCAGCTCTTCAGATTTTAATGACTTCTTTTAATGTGTATTTGTGATATAGATTATTTATTTGCTTTGAAAAAACCTGTGCTTTCCAACCCATTTGTCTGTTGCTTAAGGAAGAAAAGAAAAAAAGTAGCTTAAAGCCCCTTTTTTTTTTACCTGAGAATCAATAACAAATATCAGTGCTCCAGTGCCTCTGAAAATCATCTCATAATCAAACGTAGGGTCAAAGAAGTCAATTTGCCCAGGAAAATCCCATATCTGAAAGTTGACAAAGGAGCTGTTGGAAACATCCTCTCTGCAGATCTTGTTTGTGCTCTCCAAGAAGAGAGTCTCATTCGGCGACATTTTGTGAAAGACAACTTTCTGAATGGAAGACTTTCCACTTCTTCTCAATCCCATGAGCAGGATTCTTGGCTTAACTTCAGTACTGAAGGGATCATTGAAATCCAAAACTGAATAAAATCACACAAGAAGAAAAGGAATATACTATGGCAATATAATTAGCAACTACCAGATAACATGCATTTGATGTTTATTTTCATGAAATTTTTATATGAATTTATGCAAATGTTGCCAATGTTTAAGCTTAGAGAGCAGTGCTACAGGCATTTTGACTTGAATTATTTGCCCCTTAGGGTATACTATCAGAAAATCTACTTCTCACCTCCAAGACAGAAACTGCAGAAGGTTTGACTGCTCTGTTTGCATGCGAAAAATCTGTTATCACACATAGACATCTTAAAATACCTAATTTTACTCTAATTAACACTATGCCACATATATTCTTCTTTAAAAGAGTATCATCTGATAACAAATACCCTTTTCAGCAGATAGCTACATGCTGCAGGAACAGAGTAGGACTGTGTTAAGTACCTCTGCATGATCTTTCTACCTGAGGGCTTCCTTTCTCTAAAGTCAATCAACCGATAAATAAATAAATAAATGAAATGCAAGGAGCTACAAGAAGAGTTCAACTCATCAGGTACACAATGCTTCTGTGTTGGAACTCACAGTACTGAGCTCATGAGTCCTTTTCTAAGGTGCTTTGGATTTCACCTGCTGCTCAGTAATTTGTGTTACAATCTGTAAAGGTTTGTTATCCAATAAATAAGATTACAGCGTATCATCTGCCTAGTTGCAAAAGAAAGGCCTGGGAACACAGGAGTTTCATTGTGTTACCTACCCCAGTTTGAAACTGGCACCACTTTTTCTGGTGCTGATGCAGTTATATCAGCATCAAGTAGTTCCAACAGTAAACTGTGCTGTTATATCTGTAAGGACATGAATGTATAGCTATCCATTCCTGCAGGCACACCAATTTTAGCTTCAGATATCTCAAATTGAAACACCTAAAGCAGTCTAAATGCATAAAGTTGGCCTGTAACTTTGAAATGTCCTTTGGTGCTGAGGTGAAATGGCACTGCCCTTTTATGTGAAAAGTTTTGAAACATGTCTGTGACTCTGCGGTGTCAAACACAAGCAGCACAAAAAAATGAGTTGTCAGTGCTAAATCCACTGAGTACAACTCAGAGTACACAGAGGTCAGGTTTAAAACACTATCACACAACAGGCTGAACATACTATCCAGTGAGGTTTGGTAGACCTTCTCCCATCCACTGCACTACAGACTATTCAGATTATACTTCATAGTACAATGGAACTGCATTTCTTTTTCTTTTTTTCTGCTGGGCTAAGTTTTGAATTGCAAAAAACTGGCACACATTTATTCACATGCATCATTCTTGAATATGCCCTGCATACATTAAGTGGTCAGCTTTACTCCCAAAATATGAAAGTACAAAACAAGAAACCTCAGGAACAATCTGAACCTGCCAATTTATTACATAGTCTTATCAGCCAAAAAAGATGGAAAGCTTAAAGGAATCCTTTGCCTAGGAGCATGTTTTGCACCCACAGGTGGTGACCACATCTTGTGTCCTCTTGTGTGCCTGAAGCCTCATTCACAGCTTTCAGAAACATAGGAGCAGCGTATGTCTGCCAGGAGGGTACAGAACCTTGTCCCGGTCTGTCTGTGCCTCCCAAATTTGAGTGACAGAGAGTAGGGCTTCTCAAACAGAAGGTATTGCAGTGTTGGCATAAAACATCTCCTGGCACCATCTACTGGCTTATGAGAGGTTGTGCCATTCAGTGCAGATCCGTGCCACCAGTGACTGACAGAAGCCTTCAATTCATTATCGGAGGGATCCTGTCCATTTCAAATGCAATTGAAAGGCCTTGGCAGGTATTACCACTTACTGTGGTCTTGTCAATTATCACGCATGGACACTGCTAGGCAGTAGTAGTGCACAGGGGAAATGCTGTCAGGCAGAACAGGGACAGGTAACTCTGTAAGAATCTCATCCTGTTAACATCGCAATGGCCACTTCTGCTATCTACACACAACAAATTTAGGAAGTAAGAAACTGAGGTCAGCATGCCCCTCTACTCTTCCCATCAACTTGAGCAGAGGTAGTACCTCCTGTGGCTGGGAGAAACATGTGCCTACAACACTTCACACCTTCAGAAGAATAATAAATATCTGCTCTTAGATGATGTAATGATATTTTATGTTTTGGGGGTATAGTCTTCTGAATAAACCAAACCAAACATGCAAGATTTAATGGTGTATTCCCCATCTCACTCTGTTTTTTGGTAATCAGAAGAGCATATATTTCAGATTTTGCTATTATATATATATAAATTTATTCAAAGCTTTATAAAGACTTTATAAAAGCATATGAAGAACAGTCTTCAAGTTGAGGCTTTATTGCATGTTTAAAAAAAAAAATAAAAAGCCTACCATTTGCTCTGTAGGCAACTGAACTTATGAAGTCTCATCTACCATGGATTTGTACTTTGTGTCCCCTTCCTCTTCCCACCACAAAAACACCAACTTCCTCCTGTATGTCTTATGACATCTCCAAATAATAGATATGACATGCTGTGGCTATTCTGGAGCTCAGCACATTTCAGCTGGCTACACTGTGTACACCCATCTGCCAGCTGCTGCCACAGTGAACACACAAAGCTGCTCACCTGTCCCTCTGAGGACACTTCATTTAGCTTTCTCCTCTCTTCTGAATGCCAGTTTTCCTCAAACTTGTGAGAACTTAATAACCTTTGAGACATCTTTTGTTCAGATTTGGCTGAAAGTGGACAGCAGTTTCTAAGATTCTGCCCGTTGACGAGACAACCAGAGGACAGGCTACCTGCCTAACTCCCTTTTCTTTGACAAACAAGCTAAAAACCCACACGTATCTAAAGAAATATTTTAAATAACTTGGACTTTTTACATTGTGGTATTAAATTATCCCAGGCTGTTAGATTTTTACTGATTATAATGCTTAATAGCAGGAAATTGCTTTCTATTAAAGCCATACTAAAAAAAAATACAGTTGCAACTGCAAATAGAATGAAGACCAGCTCTTCTGCTAGTAAGACTGTTACTTAGCTTTTGAAATCCTGCCAGTTCAAAGACAGGGAAATGTTAAGAGTATCATCCAAACCTGACGAGATAGCAAGGCTTCTACAGTACTTCCCTCTCAGAGAGTTAAGAGATTACCTTATATGTAAAGGAATTGGACGATGCATTGCCTGCCCACATTCCTTTGCAGGAGTACATGACAACTCCTTTTTTAATTTGCCACAGAAATGCCAGTAGATGTATCACTGCAACTTCCCAGACTAGGTTACTGAGTGAGATCATAATATGCCCAAGAGAAACACTAAACTCTTCTCTGTTCTATAACGGGAAAGATAATTTTCCCTTTTGTGAGATGCAACACATTTCCTGCTTCATTCACTTTTGCAGAGTAAATGTTGCAAAATGCCAATGTCTAATGCATATCAACAGCCCTTCATATTTCAACTTTTCTAAGCAGCCAAGAAGAACAGAAGCCATGCTGGTTAGAGGCCGTTCCTTTGAAGTATTCACAAATTTAACTTAAACCTAAAAGCACTTTCCCCTAGAGAAGCACTCAATTCCTTACAGAACTTCTGTTAACTGCAGTTGTATCCTTGCTTATGGAGTGTGTTTTGCATGCATTGCAACATGCAGAAGAGCACAGCTCTGAGGAGCTGAGAACTGCACGTAGCAGTCCCAACCTGTCTCACTAGTACACAATGAATACTTTAGTATCTCCTTTATGCTATGAGATATATATATAGATAACTAAAACAGTTTTTGAAGTCCATCCTGAATTTCAGATCAACTGCAATTAATTGTGAAAGCAGGTGACTATCTGTGCTTTGCAGGCGTATGGGATGGGGATGCCACATTCTGTACATCCCACCAGCTTTCAAGCATCCATATAAAATACCACAGCTCATCTGTTCAAGTAACATAAAGCTAAAAAGAATTATTTTGCTCATGTTACCATCCACAAGGTAACAAGCCTCTGAGTCTAGTTTTGAACAAATACAGCTAATAATGATTTTTTTCCCCTAATGCAGTTATATTAAGTTTTAACAATTTCTGTGTAAAGGAGAGGTAGCAGTCCCAAACTTTCTACTCTTACCTTCAAATCCATTAATCTTGTAGCATTTCCAGTACTGCTGTGACTGTGGTATTTGCAGCACTTTGGATTGCTGTCAAGACAATGCCCTCATAAAACACATAAAATTAACATCTTCAACACTAACAGATGGCCTGAGACTAAAGAGTTAACAGAAAAAGCTTGTATGTAATGAAGAAGGCTGTTCAGCTACTGTGGGTTCATAGACATTGCAGAAATGCCTGGTGGAAGGAAATTCTTGTGGCTACAGAAAAGTCTCAGAACCAGAAGACCTGGTTCCATGCTACCATAAGTGCAGCACTCAGCAGTGGTATGTCTTAAAGCCACTTCCTTGGACACTCTGCAGAGGGCTTTCCTGCTTCTAAACACTTTTTAATTGCATCTATTAAAAATCTGACAAGGCTTTACGTAAATTTAAGTGTTTCAAGATTTCTGAATATGACCCTAAGTGTAAACTAAGGGCAAGAGCCTTTCAGCATTGAAGCTGGAGACACAAAACCAGTATAGCATGAGGGATGACCAATATGAAATTCTGATATCTTCTGCAGACTTACAAGAAGAAGAAATTATGCTTTTAAGTCTGCCTTCTCTTGTCACTGTCAACAGCCATGCATTGAAGTCATTCTTCTTATACTGCCCTTTTCATTCTTTCTTTGTAGAAAAGTGGAGGCTGTGACACTGAATTTTGGACTACTTGCTGTACAGATCCAGGAAGAGAGGACAAAAAAAAGAGGAAAGTCCCTTGCCCTGCAGCACAGTGTTACACAAAACACAGACCCGAATCCCAACCCCCTCCATTTCAGATGTTATATGCCTCTTTCTCCAGAGAATTCAAAATGAAACAGAAAACCAGGGAATCTGGACAGTTAAAATGGATTTTGTTTTAATCCTGTGTAAAATAGTCCCTGCATTGACTGTCTTCTCCTGCTATTTAGGATGTAAAAGTTCTTTTCTGTTAAGTACAATATTCTGGTGTTACTATAAAGAAGCAATTGCAATTTTTAGCAGTCTAACAAGCTCCTATTCAAAAATATCCAAATGCATTTGTCTGGAGACAATATATGGGTTACTTCTCTACAGAAAATACTAAGTTAAAGCAGCACTAAAGAAACACATTAAAATTTACTTTCTTTGCATCAAAATGAAGGCAATTCTCATTTCAAGTAAGACTTTATTTAGTCTCAGTAATAGCTCTTACAGTCTAACATTCCTATAGCTTTTAACCACAAAAGCTTACACCCAAAGCACTGACCTTCCTCCACTCCCCAAAATTACATTAGTCAATGCAGCACCTCCCATGGCAGCCTGGAGGATCAAGCCTTTAAGGAGAAGGGTTCCGCACACTAATATCAAAGCAGACTTAAAATATGTGGCCTTTTATTATGCTCTTATAAAAAAGCACTTTTTTTTTTTTTTTTATCCTGCGATACTGAGAGTTCTCCAAGCTCCTTTGTGAAATATGTCTCAGAAGAATGAATTCAGGCTCTGAATGAACGCAACAGGCTCTGAGCTGGCATTTCCTTTTTCTACTGAATGAGACTGCTTTTCCTGGTAAGCCCGTCCTTCTCAGCATCACCATCCATACTGACACGGACATGCAGTGAGTAAGGCGGCTCCTCACAAGCACAGACCGACGGACATTTAGCAGAGCCTGCCACTGTGGGACTGACACTCGCAGCTGCGGAGCAGCCCCGGACACAGAGCTGCGTGTGGCCGCTGCCTTTTATAGCGTGACACCCAACCCCCCACCTCCTCGGCACACTCGGGTCACATCATCAAGCTGTGGCCTCTAATAACTAATAACTCTCACTCTAGACATGAAGAATACTGATGAGAAATTACACACACACTTTGCCTGCAGTCCCTTGTCCTCCTCCCTCTTTCCCAACCTGTCCTTTTCCTGCTACCTGTCAGCCCTTGCCCTGCTCCTTCCTCAGAGCTCCCTGCACCCTCTGACCCACAGAGCACCCTGTCCCCGTCCCGGCCCTTCCCACGGCCACCTCCACAGCATCCTCGCTCCGCCCGGCCTCTCAACGCCCAACCCCGTCCCCAGCTGGGCCTGCCCTCCCTCTGGACGCCTCGTCTTCCCCGCACCGCCGTCCCTGGCTCCCCTCGTGCCCCGAACTCCGCGGGGAGTCTCGCCTCTTCCCTGACCCACATCCGCGGGCCGCCAACCCTCACCTCCTGGCGGCGGCCCTGTGTCCCCCGTCACCGTCCCGGCCTCACCCCGGCCCCCGCCCCGCCTCACTCAACACCCGCACTCGTTGCCCGCCGCTACCCCGCCGCCCCCTGCGGGCCCCGTGCTGCCCCTCCTCTCTCCCGGGGCAGCCCCCGCCGCCGCCCCCGCGGCCGCCGCCACGCCGCTCCCCGCCGCCCCCGGTGCCGCTGCGGCCGCCGCGAGCGGCACTCACACGCCTCATCGCCGCCGCTCTCCGCGTCGCCGTCCGAGAAGGACTCGGCCCCGTCGGCATAGCCCGCCAAGCCCACGATCTCCTCCTCCTCTTCCTCCTCCTCGTCCCCCTCTTCCTCCTCCGGCAGCTTCCTCGGCACCTGGCTCATGCCGGCCGGGCTCCTGGCGGGGCTCCGCGGCCCCTCTGCCTGCGGCGGGCTCGGGGCGCGGGGGGCGCAGGTCCCGCGCTGGCGCCGCGCCCGCCGCCGCTCCCCTCCTTCCCCCCGCACGGCGCTGGCGGAGCGCGGCGCAGCTGCCGGCGGGGCGGGCGGGGAGGCGGCGTGACCCGCGTCACCTGACGCGCCCGGTCACGGGCCGCCAGGGCCTCCGCGCTCGCCCGGGCCCGCTCCCGGGCCCGGCCGCGCCTCTAGCACCCTAGCGCCGGCGGGCGTAGCCGGACGCTGCGGGCTCACCGGCGGGTCCGGGGCCTGCCGGCGCCGCTCGCCCCGGCCCTGCTGTCCCGAGAGACAGCCGTGGGAGCGGTGCACGGGCGAGGCGCTGCCCCTGGGGTGCGGGGCGCCGCGGTGGGCGAATGGAGCGGCCAGGTGTGCCCGGCAGCGGCACCGAGATGGCACCTGGCCATCGGTTTCTATTACAAGCATCCCTGCTCAGAAACCCTTACAGTCACAGAAATCAAATAGGTTGTGAAAGACCTTTGGTATCATCCAGTCCAACCGATGACTGAACACCACCCTGTCAACTACACCGTGGCACCACGTTCAGTCTAAGTCCTTAAACACCTCCTGCGACTCCACCACCGTCCCTGGGCAGCCCATTCTGAAACTAATCGCCCTCTCTGTGAAGAATTTCTGCCTAATACAGAACCTACACTTCCCCCTGAGGCAGTTTAAGGCTATGTCCTCTCCTCCTGTCACTGGTTGCCTGGGAGTCTGGCTCCTATCTGGCTACAACCTTCTTTTCAGTCACTTTGCAGAGAGTGGTAAGGTCTTCCCTGAGCCTCCTCTTCTTGGTCATGTCCTGCAACCTTGCCCTGCACAAACCCCAAAGACAGACTTGGGTCTCTTCTGCCTCATCCATACCCACTTCCAGCATGTGGGAGACTCTAGAACATGGGCAGGACAAGAGTGTGTCCGGTGCTGCCCAGCTCACCCATCTGCCAAGCCTGCTTCAGCCCTAGATGTGCTGTTGGCACTGCCTACTGCCTGCCCCATGCTCCTTCCGTGCCGACTGTCATCACATGCGCAAGCCCAAAATGTTAAACCAGGCACTGACAGTGGGAGGTAATGTATTTGCAGTGTGGGTCAGAGAGAGCTTATTTTAGAAATAATTACTTGATTAATAAGGAACACTAAAGAGAGACATAGTAGCGAAATCTCTAAAGAAGTTGAGATTTTGATGCCCCTGACAGACAAGGAGCACTCATCTCCCCGCCATTGCTTTCTCCAGGCTTGCTCTACAGAGATAGACCTCCTGCCTTTCATCCAGGCCCCTTCTCAGGAGTTTCCAGGGCTGCTCTTCTTATCTTGTTCCAGTCTAAGCTCCAGAGTGTGTGTGTTAACCCCTGGCTGTCATCCCATGCTGCCCACTGTGGTGACTGGCAGCTGAATTCCTGATTCTACAACACCAGATTTTCCTCTGTTTCTGTTTCTCTCTTTCTAATTCTTTCTGCCCCGTTCTCCCTCCCTGCATTCAGTATATTGATTAGACTTCTATTTAGAGTCTCTACTTTTTTCCTGCAGCTGATTATTTCTGTCACCTCTGTGCTGCATGACAATCTCCTTATCACCAGGCCTTCCAGGTTGCACTAAGTCACTGGAGATAATGGAAGTACACATCTGTTCAGAGGTGGGAGAAATCCCCCTTGCCTGTTAATATACAAATTTATTGAAGGGCCTGCCTTTATTCCCAATTTATCAACCTGCTTGGAAGTTTTGCTTGAACAGATTAACAATGTACTAGAAGATTATGGGAAACCTTTCAAAGTTAAATCCTGTAAAATGAATTAGTACTTAGGTTTGGAGCAGGATTTTTTTTACCAGTCACATTTTCAGCATTGTGTCTTGGGACAACCCTGACAGGCATTAGTCTGCTGAAAACTGATGGAAAGAGGAAGAGAGATTCCGGGTGTGTAATGAAGGACCATCTGTCTCACACACCATCTGATCACTTAAGTGCACAAAGGGCTGTTAGGTTTCAAGGCCAGCTTTGAATAGAGGGTTTTTCCCTGAAATATCTGTACTAGGTTTCTTCTGTACAAAGAGCTGCTTGAAATATGACCAATGAGAGGGAGAATAATTTGGATATATTAAAATACTAAATCAGGGTGTAGAAACTCAAAAAAGGGACTGGTTGTAATGCAGCTCTTCCCACAACTGACATCAGTGACCTCCTACTTGACCACAGCTTCAGGTTCAAAGCCACATATACTCCAGGCCCATTGCCAGATAGATTTTTAGAGTAGGGCTGAAGCATTTCTGCCAATCCCCTGGCAGTATAATCTGTCATGGGCACTTCATAAGCCTCAGGACTTGCTCCTCCTCTGTCCCTTTGCCATCAGCTGGTTTTCAGTACCCTCTGCACCGACCCTTTTTCTTCTTTTCCTTGTGTCAGGTCACCTGACTTTGAAGCTGGGTGCACATAATGAAACAGCGCCCAGCCCTTCAGTCACAGGACTTGTAGTAAGGGCAAGTAAATAGGAGGTTGAGTCTTTGCAGATATGACATGTACAGTGATAGATGTGAATGGACTTTGTCCATGAAGATCTGGAGTTCATAGACATTAGATTCTTTCTGTGTCATTCATTTCTTTCCCCACTAGGGGAAAAAAAAAATCCAGAAGAATACAAAATCGACTGTCTGCATTAGAAAAGGTTAATGCTACTTAAGGTCAGGGAATTGTCCCACTGACATCCACAAAATCAAGGAGCCTATCTGCACCTAGGTTTGTAGGATCATGATAGGGTCTCATCCTGTTCCTGTTAAAGACCGAACATTTCCATGAAATACATTAGTGACAGATCTGTGCCAAGAAAGCTTTTTTCTACAATGTGCTAACATCTTGTTTCTCAGTCATAATGAGCAAACATAACCAAAATAGTTCTGCAAACTTTTACATGTATGGAACTTATTTAACACACAGATTAACTGTTACTCACATAAATACTTCTATTCCTACATTAGAATTTTGCACAGTATCAAATTAAATAAAATTCACATGAAGTAAGCCTATCCTGAATATGGAAATGAGCAAAAAAATTGTAATGTGAAGAATCACAGTGTGTTTTTATGTGTTTTAGCAACTACGCTTTAAATTAAGTAATGACACCAGACTTCAGATTAATGCCGTAGTTTTGACAAAGCCTTACTGAGATCAGGGAGGCATCAGAACAATAAATCCAGTCAGTCAGTCAGTCAGTCTTTCCTTGGGAGCACCAAGGGTTTTGATGTGAACCTCTGGTGTGAGTTGGGTCCCTTCCAACTCAGCATGTTCTACGAGTGTATGACTGTCACCTGAGGCTCTTGTAGCACGCTGCAATAAGCGGTTCTACGATTCTATGACTATTGCCACAGAATGATGACTACCACAGTAAATATTTAGTGAAAAAGGCATAAGTAGAATAATCCGAAAAAACATTCAAAATAATATATTCATTACATAACTAGGAAGTGCCTGTAATACTTCAATGTTTAGTTTGTTTAGGGCATCAGTTAATTTGGGGCATTTTGAATGCCTTCAAGCCAAAGGAACAGCCTTTGAAAGCAATGTGCCTGTGAGATCAAGCATTGTAAGGGGAACAGCTGCTTGTTTTCTGTTTTCTCCTTCTCCTAATCCCACTTTCATCATTTTACTCAGCCTACCTTCTTCTTTCTTCTCTACCGGTCTCTACAGATGGTCCTGTCCAACTTGCCTGCATACTGGTTTGTGAATTACTGACATTCACCCATAATTGCCCACACAAACACATGACTTAGGTGAGCAGAATGTCCCAGTGATATTGTGATAGCTGGAGGGGTGGGTGAGGCATTAAGCAGGCACAGTCAGCTTTCAAGGCGTCCCTCTCTGATCTTCAGCTCAGACTTCATAGCCCGCTGACTGGCTCCTTGCTGGAGGGAAGGGCATCTGGCCTCCCTGAAATTGTGGGAATTTTATTATGTCAAATTCTGGGCTCCCCAGTACAAGAGGGATGTGTAGCTGCTGTGGGTCCAGTGGAGGCCAAGGAGGGTGATTGTGAGACTGAAGCATCTCTCTTATGAGGAAAGGTGGAGGGAGCTGAGCCTGGTTGCTGAAGATGGGAGATCTCATTACTGTCTATAAATATCTAAAGGGAGGTTACCAAGAAGATGGACCCAGGCTCTTCTCGGTGGTCTCAACCAACCGGATATGAGGCAACAGGCAAAAACTGAAATTCCACCTGAACATAAGGAAGAACTTATTTACAGTGTGGATGACCATGCACTGGAACAGATTTCCCAGAGAGATTGTGGAAGTTCCCTCACTGGAGATATTCAAGAGCTGTCTGGATGCAGTCCTGTACCACGCGCTCTAGGATGAGCCTGGTTAACCAGGGAGCTTGGACCAGCTGACCCACTGTGGTCCTTTCCAACCTGACCCACTCTGATTCTGTGGTTTTGTAGCCCTTCTTCTCACACGCAAATTATTATGAGCTTCCCTAATTAAACGGCAAAGGAACTTCGGTCCAGGCGAGCGTCCAGCCCGCGTGGAGCCTTGCTCCGGCCAGAGCCCTGTGTTGCTGGCCGGGGCGCGGGGCTCGGTCCCGGCGGTGCCGCTGCCCGCGGGGCGGGAGGCGGTGCGGGCCGGTGGGCGCTGCCCGCCCTCCGCGGCCGCTCGGTGTCGCCCTCGCAGCGGGCACGGCGGCGGCGGCGGCGCCTCCCCCGGGGCAGCCCCGGCCCGGCGGCGGAGGCGCCGCTGGAGGGGCAGTGCCGAGCCCGGCCCGGCGGGAGCGGCGCCGCGGGGCAGCGCAGGTGAGCGCGGTGCCCACCCGCGGTCCCGCCGCGGTCCTGCCCGGCTGCGGTGGGGCGGGGGAGCGCGGAGGGGCGGCCGGGGCCGGGCGGGGCGGGGGCGCTCCTGGCGGGGCCGCACAGGTGATGGCGGAGGTGGCCGGGCTGTGGCGGGGCTGCAGCTGGGGACGAGCGCGGCGAAGCCAGTGCCCCGGAGCGGAGTAGTGAAAGTGTTCCCTTATTCCAGCCCGGGGAGGGATCCCCCACCCCCGTCGGACAGACACGGACCCTCCGAGATGTCGCGTTGGTACGGGAGCCTGTGTCAACGGAGGGGTTCAATTGCAGTTTTGGGGGTGAAAATGAGGAGTCTTAACGCTCTTGTTCCAACTTTTAAGGCCGCGTCTGATGAGAAATGGAAACCTGGCTCAAAGACATCCTTCCTGTTGTTGACATCACCTGAGAACTCCACTGGAAATATTTCCACTAGTTTGCTGCAAACATCAGCCTCCCCTGAGGTCTCAACACCTTTGTGAGTACACACTGGCTGCTGGTAGAGCTCTGGTTGTGGAAATCCATGGCTACGGCATGTAATTGTTCTGCAGTGTTCTTTTTATTGCAAGCATTAATAAAGAGCTTATCGTGCCCTGGGGTGTTGGTGTATTACAGCATAGGCTGTAGACAGGGCTCTGTTTTTTTTAAAGGCATAACCAATATATTAATATTTTTATAATTATATATGAAGTGATTGTTTGGGTTTCTGGTTGCTATTTCTGCAATGCACATGACCAGAAGGACATGTTGTCTGCCACTGAATACCTTTTGTTCACGGGGAAAACATTGAGAGGGTTGGAAAGTAGCCTGATGGTAGGTAGATTGTTGAATCTTTGCCCCATGAGTTGTTTAAATGGACTTAGAATATCTTACCAATGTTAAAGGAGTAATTGGGAAGAGCAATAAGTCTGCCTCTGTCTAAAGACAGAAAAATTTAACCACGTTCTAACACTTATGCAGCATTGGTTAGGCATGGATCAGATCCCCTTGTAGGACTGTTTGAGTTTATGGTTTATTCTAAGGAGAGTGTTATTTTCTTTCTTTCAAGGTGATGTGTCAGGCTGTTCAGCTAGTTTTATAACAACTTATTCTGGCAGGCTCAAGTTCCAAGTATTGTGTAATCTTCATTCTCTAGATAGTTGGAAAACAAAGTGTTTCTGGAGATGTGTGATTACATGTAAGATCTGCAGTTGCATTGCAGACCACAAGACATGGTGTAATGACTCTTCTTCAGAACTTCATAACAATTTCTGAGCAGAAAATACTCAAAAAATAGTTAAATACACCGCATGTAGCAAAACCTACAGTTGTGTGCCTACACAAAGTATTTAGATGCCTGGTATGTAGGTGATGTATGCCTGTTTGTCCATGAGGACCTATTAGTCTGCAATATTTGCAAGGGCAAATGGGAATTGTGTAGCAGCAGTAGTAATGTCACTGCTTTTCTCCCTGTTTTTTTTAAATTTGAAAATAAACTAATAAAATGAAAAAGGGGTTTTGTGGTAGTATTTGGTTGGAAAGTTTTCACTTTGCCTTGCTCATTAATATTTACCCAGACAGTGCTACCAACCTCATATGGGAGACTGGCTTTGAACACAAGAAATGAAATAGCCAGAAAATGATTGGTAAAAATAAAGCGAAAACCTCCTGATCATGTAGGTGCTTTCCTTCAAGATTTTTTTGCACAGAGGTCTTTTCTTTTTTGGGGAACAGAAATTGTGAGAAATTGGCTGCACTAATGGGGCTCCCATGTTGGCTGATACAATGTAGTTGCAGTACCAGGCTTAGCAGCTTGCCCTGTCACAGGTGGCAAGTTCTGGAGTTCTGATTATCAAATTTACGATGTTCTTGGTCTAGGTGAGATGAATGATACCTTAATAAATCAGGTGCTTGTAGGGTGTGGTAATGAGCAATTGAGCCTCAAGCTGCATTTCTCCATGTGTCTTTAGCTTCACCTCTGTTTGACTTTGCCAGTGAGTCATTTTGTGATGTAAAAGAAAAAGACCTTACTGTCCCTTATTCACTAAATCTGTATAAAAGGATGAACAATCCTTATTGGTTTGGATAGGTGGTGTATCAATGAACATTTGTAAAGCACTTTCAGGTTCCTAAATTGATTATACTGACAACTATATTTATTCTCATTAGTTTCAGATGTGCAATTCCTCTTTTTCCCTCAACAGTCAGGACTTTGAATGAACTTGAAACTTGAAAACTTGAACTTGAAAAGTTGTATCTTTTTTGAGAGATGTATCAGTACAAGATGTCCCTGATGCAAGTATTTTATTTAAAACCATAAATGAGGTGCCATATTTTATTGACAAGATTGATCTAGGGAGATATTTATCAAAGACATAAATTGATTGTAATTGCTTTGGGCAAATAAAAATTTGAAGTAAATATTTTTAGTTCCTCTTGTTTATTCAGGAATTAAATATGTGACTTTCTCAAAAATAATTGAGCCAAAAACAGGTGTAGAGCTGCATTTCAGAAGCAAGGGGCACTTAACAGCAAGGGGCTAATTTTCTTCCCTGCCTCCTATCCAGTCATTTTGATCCCAAAAATCTCCAGAATAGTTTCTGAAGTACAATACTAGAAGTATTCTTGCATACCATTGCTAACTTGTGAACTCTTCAGGAAAAACTTAGTTACTTTTCACTTGACCACTCCCTGTTAGCAGGTGCTGCTGTTTGTTACAGTTCACTGACAGTGAGAATAGTGAAATCCTGAAATACCCCATGTCTTGCTATGACCTGTCACTGAATTATGTGTACTTGTCTCATTCTAAACTTTTCCCACTCCTGTCTGTATTTGGTTTATCTCATGTTGCCATTCAGAAGACTGTTGGATTTGTGAAGTCAAGTGTTCCAAATGCAGGAAGAGACAGAATAAATGTGTGGAGTCCTTGCTTGTTTGTTGCATAGCTTTCAAACACATGAGTGTTGGGATATTCCCTGGGACTGGGATGTTCTTTGTGTATTGCTTCCTTTGACAGGTTGTGCATGACAGAGTGATGTTTTGTATTCAAAGTGCTGCTGGTTTGGCCGGACAGCTATTTTTCTTGTTTTTTGGAAAACACTGAGGTCGAGTTGGAGATGTGCAGGTGTTGAGAGTGAAGCAGGAAGGATACTGTTGGTGTGCAGTAGTTTGATACCAGGGTCAAAAATGCTATCCAAAAAAAACAGTGATGAAATGAGTGTCAGTTTAGGGCATTTTTGAGAGGTGTGTGATAAATGAAGCATTAAGGCTGCACAAGACTTGGAGGCTAAAAGCAATCTAGCTTATTACCACTAATAGTTAGTTTGGTATATCCTGTTGCAGTAAATCAATCCCCATTGGATGGCCTAATAGATACAGTACACCAGCTTGAATTCTTGCATTATCTGGTTGTGGAGAGGTTGTCTTGGTAGCCACAGTGATGTACTTCCAGTGATATATCAAATACATAGGTACCTCATGGTACAGTGCAGGACTGTAGATTGCTGGCTTGCTCTTGCGCTGTTTTACTTTTGCTCCTTTGTCAGTGATCCTGCCATGTGTGAGATGAAATTAAAGGTCCTTGCAATGAACAGGAAGACTCTTCCAGCCAGCATTCTTGTTTTCTTGCTTTCTCCTCTGTGGTTCTCTCCTTCCCACACCCACTCCCCACACCCACTGCTGATCCTCCAAACCCTTAGGTGCATCTCAGACAAGCCACAGCCATAGGGGGGAATCTTACTTTGATTAGGAACAGGATTTGGGCACATCTGTGGCAAGTGGTGGATGGAAGTATGTGGTGTGGATGCCAGCCAGATGGAGCATACTGGGGTTGTAGGGTAGCTAAGGTGTGATGCACTGAGCATAGGTACTCTAGTGGGATTGTTGTAATCCTGAAGAAAAAATTATATACTCCTATGCCAAAAAAGCCCAGGCTTTTTAATCTTATGTTGCAATCAGTATTTGGAGTACTCTTCAAATCATTGAATTGTACCTCCTTCAAATCCTGGATTTAAACAAGTTTCTTCTCACAGCCTATCCCTGACTTTCTCTCTCATGGTTTGCCACCTTCCCCACCTAAGCACCATCCACTTTGTGAAGTGAGCCACTGAAGTTGCAGGTTTTGTGTGCATGTCTTGGCATGCTGTTGGATAGAAGCATTTTCATTTGCATTATGGAAAATGCATTTGGAATTGATGGAAATTAGTTCCTTAAGGGTGTGCATCTTCATTGTGTCTGCATTGCAGTGGGATAATTTGCTTTTCCAGTTTAAGATGCCAATTGCTTTAAGCCAGTCAGGGATATTTTCTGTTGGTTTTAACAGCATCTGCAATGTGACATCTTTGGAAGAACTGTTGCTAGGTCTATTTATATTGTGCCAATACAATTCTGAGTTAAAGTGCCCTAAATTGTCTCAGTTGGGTCAGTCACTGAGGAAGAGTGCCAGCCTAATAAAATAAGAAAGCACCGTGAATGTATGGTAATTATATATGAGCTCAATATTTGAGTAACTTTTTAATAGTGGTCCCAGTGAATCATTTTAGGTATGTTTTACATCTATTCAGAGTTTGAAGTCTGTGCAACAGATGCAGAAATTGCAGCTGGTTCAGAGGCTTGGGCAGGATGTGATCTTTTCACTGTATCACTACTGTTGCAAATAATTGCAGTAATAACTGCCAGGCAAATCTGTTGTTTAACTCAGTTTTATAGTATTTTGTTAAGCTTACATATGAGTAATTTCTTTCATTTTCTGTCTAAGCACTTTTGGGACTTGACTGGCTGAAGTCTTTCGAGAGGATTCTGGGATGGAGGGAAGGGGGGTGTCTTTCTTCTGGCTGTGAAATTATCTGCCTGACATCTACAGTTTTTCATTGATGTTATTGTTCTGGTTTGAATCCAGATTTTAAAAGTGCAGCACTTTCTTATAAGTTCATTTTTTCCAGACTTTCCTGAATTCTTGCAAGTATGTGTTCTTTTTTCACAGCTTCTGTGTAAAATCCAGCCATGCTCTTTCCATGTGCTCTTTTTTTTTTTTCCTTTTATTTTTAGGTTTATGGTGGGTTTTAAAGTTTATTTTAAGCTTATGGTGTAAGTACTGCTATGAATGGCAGACTCAGATGTGGAGTAAGCTTGAACCTGAATCTGAATTATAGTATTTTATTAATGAGCAGTCAGCTACTAAATTGGATTCTCTTCTTTCCCTGTAAGACTACACTTAATCAGTTTGTAGAAGCCAGGGTTTAAGAAATCCTGACCTGGCATGCACTGAGTGAGGCTGTCGTCCATTTCACTTATTCCCTGGTGTCTTGATAGACGAGTGGAGGTGCCCCTGCAGGTGAGCAGCTTCATTACCAGCATGCCTGATAAAGCAGAGCTGGATTTGTGGATGAATGAGGATAGCTCAGTCAAGAGAGGGTGTTGATGTTAGCTGTCTTAGTTGCTGCTGGCCTCAAAATAAGGAAATTTAATTTATTTAAATTGTAATAATGTGAAGAGTTTTCAAAAACTTATCAAGTGACATAGATGCTTTTGACATAGTTGGAATAACAGAGTGCCTAACATTAGCAGCTTCTCTGTGTGACCACTTTTACAAATCATATTGCAGTTGAAGGCAGTGAGAGGTGGACATCTCTCACTGACTAGGACAGGACTGTCTGTCTGGGGAGATTTCTCTCAGCTCTTCTTGCATTGTGGCCAGGAGGTGAGCAAGTCCCATGGCTGTGGGTATGATGAGCCTGTTTTGAAGGTATGGGTGAATGATTTCACTATCAGCCTGGCCAATTCTCATCTCTAAGTTGGCTGCATTTCATTAATAGGGAAAGACACATATATTCTCTTTAATGCCTTTCACTCTTGTAGGGCAGCCATATCAGTGACTCTCTCAAGCTGAGAAGGGAACATGAGTGGACAGGAACCAGCCAGAGAAAATCAGAGAAGAAAGGCTATGACAAACACATCTTGAAAGTTGCTATTTGATAAGAAGAGCTATTTCTTCTCACTTGTTTTGAGCTTGAAATATGCTGGTTTAATCTGGTGTCTTCAAGTATTTCTCCAACCTGGTTTTCTTCTACTTAATTTATGTACTACCTTTGGTTGCCTTATGTTCCCCTTCCTTGAAACTTTTCTAGTTTTGCTAAACCTTTTCAAAGAGGAGAAGGCCAGACTTACAACTTCTAAGATGCAATTAAGTTTCTTAGATGACTGAGAATAAAGGTGGCTTTGGTTGTACTCTCTGCACTAATAATTTTTTAGCACCCTTCCTGCTTTTTAACTGTGCTGATGCTTTCATAAGAACAGTCCACTGTCAATCCCAATTGAACAGTCCACTGAATCATCCCAAGCCCATCATTATGCATATGAAGTTGAGGTGTTTTTTCCCACCACAAATACCAGACTGTGTTTAAATGGTATTGAAATCTACCAGCCATTTTAACAGTTGTAATCTTTCCCTGTCCCCTTGTGATTCATTAGTGGGTATAATGAACACAATATATGCTTAATGCAGATGGCTGTGGGGCTGCAGGCTTAATGCCCTTCTCTTGGAAAGACTGACCTTGTACTGTTTATTTCCTGTCTGACTGGTTCTCTGTACAGATGAGGACTTTTCCTGTTATCCCATGACTGCCTAGTTTTTATAATACTGGGACTTTTTTTGTGTTTTTTTCCTTTTTCTTTTAGGCAGCCTTCCTTCCTTTGAAGGGAATCTTTGGGGATTGAACATGAGTTATTGAGGAATAACTTCACATCGGTGCAACTGTGGTAACAGGCTGTGTGTACACTCACCACAAATGTGGAGTAGTTTAATTTAAACATCTGTCTTGTGTCCAAACAATCAACATTCAGCTCTATCTAATCTACATTGCAATCACATCCCAGCTTGCTTCATAAAATTTTAAGTTTCAGTATTCTGTTTGAGATTTAGTTTTGGTCAAAGAGAGCCCTGCATGTATTGCAGTAACTCACTTATTCTTCCTACTTGTCAGAACAGGTTGACTATTTCTATATTTAGCTCTGCTTTGCTTATTCATCCTTTCTCAATAAGAATATTACACTTTGTTTACCTGGAAGCAAGATGGGTCCCAGTGGGAAAGTGAATTGAAAGAGTGGTATGAATACTTGCCCTAAGTAGCATGCCATATCAGTAAATCAAAGCAGAATTTTTAGGTATAAGCTCTGGTCCTTGGCAGAGTCTCTTAATTGAAAAAAAAAATAGTATATTAAGAAATTGTTCCCAGATTCATAGTCTTCATACAAGAGTAATTTAGCTTGAAAAAAAACAAACCCAAATTTTTTTTCTGCCTCCTTTCTGTTCCCCTTTTCTCTGCCCACCAACACATGGTTGAGAAATTTAAAAGCAAACTTCTGGGTTCCGTATTCTTTCAGAGAATTTAGTCTTTCATGTCTATAACTGCAGACATAGAAATGAAGAGGATGTTGCTGCTTCATTTACAGAACTTTGACAGGTTTTTCTTCTTTTTGTTTGTAATCCTGAAAGTAGGATACTTGGCATGGAAGACAGGAATATATATTATTCAAAATCAAGCATACAGAACTTGGATACATGTATTTCCAGCTTTTAAGAGTAATTCTTTTCAACAGTTGTAATAATATGAATTTGCTTATATATGATATGTAGGTTTGTACATGCAACAAGTGTCTGACTATATGTACATGTGATGAGCTGGTTTTGGTGAGCAGGCACACCAAGAAAACAGGTAAGGGTGCTTTCAGAAGAACTGAGCACAGCACTTGAAAGAAAAAAACCAAACCAACATTTTAAAAGTTTATTTGTTCTCCTCACAATTTGAAATTAAGACTCTCTCCTTGACTAGGCTGAAATAAGTGTTGAACTACTCAGGAGGCTGTGGTGTAAAGCTAGTTTTGTCTGGGACCCATTCTCAGTCTTTCCCAGACATGGAATAAAGAGTGTCAGTGAAACTGAGAACTTGCGCTGTGTTTCAGTCGTGTAACTCTCATGAAACACACAGATGTTCTGCCTTAGTGGAAAAAGCACTAAATGCTAAACCAGGGAGGGTTATCAGAGGAAAGTGACACTGTGATGGAATTTCTCAGCACATTAGCAAGTAAATACGTTCTACAGTGTTTCACCCTAAGATGAAGGATTTTTCTGTCATTCTAGGGATCTGTATACTTGTCATCTTCCCCAAAATACTGAGATTTTGGGAAGCATTAACTATATAGCATTAACTATATGTCTTAGTTTGATTGTTATTAATAAAGTCACACTGTACATTTTAATATAGCAGCTAGCATCTGTTGTATGTCTGTCCTTTTTACTTGTAAAAAGCAAACTAACCTTCAGTTGATCAGTTGTCATGATTCAGATTTTGAGTATGAGTAGCTACTCTTCAGCTAACGAAAGTTTTCCATGGCTTGCATATGTTAACTTAAAATAGATATGGTGCTTCAAGGAAAACAGTCAGGCAAAAGTGTCTGTAATGCAAAAGTTAGCAGATTTCACCGAGTACCATTTGAAAATCACTTCCCTTATGCTCTGTAAGTGGGATTTCAGGCCTTGCTTAATTAAGGATGAAGAATAAAGTGACACTGAAATAATGACTATTTTAAAAATTATCATGATTTGTACTCAAATAACAGTATAGCCTACAGAGAGGTAATTATCGACAAATTGTGTGTAGCAGAATTATAATTAGTTTACAGTATTAAATCTCAGAAGGGTAGGACTGAAAACCTTTGACTAGTTTTTGCATTATTAGATAGTTTAAAGATGGATGCTTATTATCCTGTTTTTTTTAAATTGAATTTTATGTTGTATTTTCTATCCGTAGTGCTGGATCAAAACATGATTTCCCTGCTTCTGTGGCTAATCTCATTCAGTTCAGTGACTGTTTTTGTGCATAAGACCCAAAGAATGTGGCTTGGTATGAAAAATATCCTCCCGGAGGGAGTTGTAGTAGGCTCACACTTAATATAAAGGGAAAAAAGACAAAAAAAGAAATGCATGTTTATGTTTCCATGTCCTGTCGTACAATGATTTTCAGTGAAGTTTCATATTTCGTGAAATTAAATCTGTAGCCAAGATAATATGATATTGGACATTTTTTATAATTCAGCATGCAGGTCTGTGCTGTTGAAACAATAGGCTGAGTGTTTTTAGGTGCAGATAGCCTGACTGAAATAACGTGTTGCAAAAGAAGTTGCAGTACATTTTCGATAACGTTGCGCAGAGAGATAATTGTGAACTCTGCATGGTGTGTTACAGTCATGGGAGTAGTTAACAAGATAAAGAAAATCTCAGCTTTCTCTCTGTTTACAAAACTGGCCTTTCTGGAAGGACTGGAAAACAAGAATACAAATATATAATCTGCTTGCATTCTCTTTCTACCCCTCCTTTTTGCCTCCCTGTACTGAGCCAAAAATAAATGGGAAGACTAACTGTAAGAAAACAGCACTAGAGTCAGTCCTTTTCTCCCTTAGTTTTCTCACTGTTTTAGACACCACTGGGAGCTGGTGGTTGTGTGGCAACGCAGCTCCCATGATAAGGTGTGATTCGGTCCTGTAGTGCCACAGAGCAGAACTCTGCTGTTATCTCCTCCTTACTCACGCTGCAGTACCTGCAAATCCAGAGATGAAACAGCACAGGAGTGAAGTTTCATCTTGTCTGCACTGAAACACCAATGTGTATTTCTACCATATTAGGCCACTCCTCTGATTTTAAGGTAAGGAAGATGTCCTTGACATTTTCACCATTTCATTTTCCCATTTTGTCTTCCTTCTGTGCCACTCCTAAAAGCTCTGCATTGTTCCCCAATTTTGTCTCCCCCATCTTTTGTCCTAGTACTTTCATATAATTGATTAAGGAATCATCTGTTTTTCTTTGATCCTCATCCCCTACAACTCTCCTGTTGTTTTGCTAGTTGTGCTCCTAACAGTGGTTAATAAGTGTTGAGTCAACACTTAGAAACCAGAAGAGATGTGAATTGAGCAAAAATTTTTTTGACAATCCTTTAAGAAAGAATTTGTGAGAGAAAGAAAAAGGATACGCATCTCTCTTCCATACCTTCCCAGGTCATTGATTGTCGTGACACATCTGAGGCTTTTAAAAAGCTTTATGTTCAGTATTTTCCTCCTCATCCTGTCCTCTACTTTGTCTGTCTCAATTTGCAGTCTTATTTTTTCTGCTTTCACTTCAACTCTAGTATTTTCTGGGGTCTTAGGGCATGTTTTTCCATCTCTGAGTGCTTTCAACTCTCTCTGTTCCAACATCAGTAGCTTATGGGCTTTTCTGGCTGTGCTTCTAGCTTTGCTAGGCTTCCAGTCCTTATCAGGACTGTTTTTTTGATAACATTTTGATATGCGCTGTTTTTTTGATAACTGTCCACTGCATTCCTTGGTAGGAGTGATGGTTAAGGAATATCTGTTTCTATCTTACTGGACAGGAAGTGCCACCTCCTTGAGAATTTTATTGTGTTTTTCTTATATGTTGTAAAAGTGAAAATGGATTCCCTTTCAGAAGGGAATCCTCAAATAGAAGAGACACAGAGGTGTTGAGCTTCATCAGGGTAGGGAAGGAGGTGGCCATGAGGAAAATCCAGCCTGTTTCTGGGAACATGGTTCAGGAATATGGTGTCCCCTCTAGCATGATCCTGCCCTTCTCTGTTTTTCCATCATCAAATTTGTTTTTTTATTATTATTATTATTTCTCTTTAGGACCTGGGCAGCTTTTGTGGGCAGATCATTTAAAATGTTCTCCATATTTTAACAGTTTTGTACGAGCTGGCCTCTTGTAAAGTATGAAGGAGACTCAGATATGCTGAGGTTTCAGAATATTCATTAACTATAAAGCAGATACACTGAACTGTATGATCCTTCTCAGTACTCAAAATAGACCAAAACATCTGTTTTGACTGAAGACAAAGAAAAAACCTAAGGAGACTGAAATGAATGCAACAAATAACATCATCCTCCATGGTTCCTATCAGTGGCTGACCAAGGAGGTTCTTGTAGTAAGGGATCCTGACTTTACCAAGGTGCTGTAGGTAAGCCAATGTAGTAAAGCATTTCCAGATTTTCCTTTCTTTCAGGCTGTGGGAAACATCCACAAGCATTAAGAGGCTGAGTGTCTTTAAAGCCAGTTTCAGCTCCCAGAGAGATAGCTTCCACTGCAGGATTGCTCCTTTGGGTTCCTGCAGTGCCCGTAAGCGCACAGGGAAAGGAGGGGGATTAGGGAGCATTTGTGTCCACTTTGCACTCTCAGCTCTCTGTACTTGACATGAGCACAAATATTTCTGGGTTATGAACCTGTGACTTCTTGTGCACAGCCATGAGGGCAGAGTCTTCACGGGGACCTGAGGTTCTGTCCTACAAGAGGAGAAGCTTTCAAGAAATACAGTCTCTGAAGCATAGTTTCTTGAAACACCTAAAATCATATTAGTGGTGATCCTTTTAATCTGCACAAAGAGCCTGCTGGTGTGGGAGATTTTTATTTTACCTGGTTGGGTATTGTGTTTCAATGCAGCAGATGGCATGTGTATGACAAGTGCCCTTTGGTAAGAAAGTAAACAGCAAAAAATACACCCCAATCCCCTGGCATTTTCTTAGGCCTTTTGTAACATCAAAGCACCCTTGTGCAATACTCATTTGAGTCACCTGATGCAAGAGCCAAGGTTTTGTGATAGCTATTTTCTTCTGTTGTTCCGATGTTGGTACAGCTGGCAAGATTCTTGAGATACAGGGAAGAGCAATGTGATATTCAAGGTGATATGTTTTAATTGAGTTGTAGCCTGAGCTGAGACAGATTAAATTCAGTTACTTGTCCTGGAACTATTTTGTGTCAATGTGTAGCTTTTCAAAATTAACTTAGATCCTAGTTTGCAATATAAGTAGAATAGGACAGAAACACGATTTTGTTTATTTTGGGCTTGCTGGGGAGGCATTCCTGATGAATCAAATGCTCAGCTGAGACTATTGATCTGCATGGCTTGCAAAGGGCAAATGAAGAAGGACATTTGGGAACTGGGCTGTTCACTTGGGTTGGAACAAAAGAGCCCCAAGGTAGGGAATCACTTATGTTATCTGACTGAGATTGCCACCAGTGACCACCTGCATCGAGTGGGGAAGAGTCTTCTGCAGAATTTCCAAAGAATGAATGAAGATATGCTTTATGGTATTGCATATCCCTTTGGCCATCTCAGGTCAGCTGTCCCTGCCATGCTTCTTCCCAACTTCTTGTGCCCCTCCTTATGGGCAGAGCAGGAGACAATGGAAAAGCCTTGGACTCAGGGTAAGCACTGCTGACGCACAAGTGAAACTTCAGAGTGTTATCAACATGATTCTCATACCAAATCCAAAATACAGCCCTGCACCAGCTACTGAGAAAATTGGCTCTGTCCCAGCCAAGACCAAGACAAGGAGAAGGTGTAACAAGAGTGGGCAGGGTGTGAAATGGACTGTTGCAGCTGAAGACTTTTTGCAGATACTTCTTCAAACCAGTGTTATTCACCCAGTGCTGGAACTGTCTTCAGACTGTGTTTGCATAAACTAAACTTACTCCTGCATTCTCATGTTGTAGCATCTGAGTCAGCAAATGTATCCTACTACTATATTCAGCCCAGTATGTTTTGATGAAACAAAGGTCTTGTACCAAAACTACTGCTGTCATTATTGTGCAGTCTGTCCCAGCACGTGGCTTTTCTCAAGTGTAATTCTTCCTCTTCCCCCAGAATCTACGATTGTAAAAGTCTTACTGCCTGACACCACATGTCTTCAAAGACCAAAGGACATTTTTAATGAGAATTGCTGTAAAATTCCTGGCTTGATTTATGAAGTAAAGAAAAAATAATCACAGAAACATTATCCTCTTACGTGTTAAAATTTTTGCCTTCAACTTTATGGTGATAACAGCTTAATTTTTTGCAAATGGAATAACCAAATGTTTACCATTTATATTTCCACTTAGAAATATAGACTGCTTAAATGCAAGACAGTTTGAGAGAAAGGGAAGTGGAATTGTAAAGGACTAGAGGTCTTTGTTCTAAATTGTGGAATAAATAAACATTCTGAGCCTCAGCACCGGACATTTGCTGAAAACTTTTCTTGTAACTTATCTTTGAGAAATAAAGCTGAAAAGTTTTTTAGCAGTTTGCTGAGCTGTTCTAAGGAGGTTTATGTAACTTGTATAAAGTGAGACAAACATGGCAACAGGTCTTCACTTTTGGTTTCCTCAAGCCAGTTTTAATGTATGCATTTCTTTCTTTCTTTTGAACAAGACTACAATACAGCCACAACTAAAGCAAGTACAATCATTCTGCACTGTTTATATTTATGCATTTATAATCGTAATCCATAGGCATGTTGACAGCTATGGACATCCACCTAGCCCGTGCTGAGGTCACCAGTTACAACAGGTGCCCAATGTCTTATCAGCATCTTCACTGCCTTTCAGAAAGTGCCAAACCTGTTTTCATTTTTGCTGCACTCAGCCACTAGACATGATTTCTCACTGTTCAGTAACACCTCCCTCTCCTTTCCCCCCTCAAAAAAAAAAAACAAAAAAAAAGCTTGACTCCCGGCATTCCTCTCATGTCTCACAAATATGTGTGAAAGTCTGTGGCAGGGAGCTGACTGTTCATCACCATTAGCCACTCCTCTTCTGCTTCCTTCTATGCCTGTGTCTTCCAGCACTTATTCCTGTAGTTCAGGTGCTGGAGGAGTCATGTACTGTGGTTTTAAACACCCTTGAGTGCAAGTCCTGTGGATCATTAGCATAGGCAAGTGGTATGAGAGAATGCAGAGGCAAGGGGTACTGCTGGATATTTGGTTTCCCATGGCTTTTATTTATAAAGGAAATTAAACATGCAAAACCATAAGAGGAGAATGCTGTGGTGCAAACCTTAAAGACGTCATGGAGTATTGTGGGAGACATGCCCTGTGTGGTGCACAGGACAAGCAGTGACTGGGCAAGGCTCTGGAGAGGTAAGGGTGCACTTTTGTGTGGAAGCCATGACCTGGAACTCAAGAGCAGGCACGCACCATCAGGAGAAACGCTTGACTAATTCTGGCAGTTCTCTCTCTCTATGATTCACCTTGCAGCTTTAGTGTTACATTAACTCCTCCTTAGTGCTACATTAATCCAGAGCAAACAAATTCCTTAGGTTTCCTGTTGCACTCCCAAACACACACATTCATCAAAACTAGGGTAACTTTCTGCTTGTACTTTGTTTTTACTGTATTCTTTTGCATGCATTTACACTGCACACAGTCTGAAAAAAACGTGTTTCAGGATTTTCGTTTCCTTGTTTTAATACCTATCTCTGTAAGTACTACATGGAGGACTTGGATCTCCAGGAAAGTTTGCTTATGCTGCACTAGCGATGATCATTTCACATGAGTTTAAATCACAATATTCTTCTTTCTTCTTTCTCCCTTCTCCCTTCTTTCTTCTTCTTCTTCTTCTTCCTATTCTTTTGTCTCTTGTATGGTCCAGAGCAGAACTGTCTGAAAATGTGGAGAAAGTATTCTTTGAGAAGAGACAGCACTCTGTTGGAAAAGATGCCCAGATGCCAGGTTGAGTACTCAAATAAGACATTTCTTTCCCCTATTGGTTCTGCTGACTTTGTTTCAATCTCTTAATTGGTTTTTATAAGCTTTGAATCAGAGCAAGCAAGAGCAATAGTCTTCTGATGAAAATGGTAGTAAAAACTGCAGTTCTAAAGTGAATTTCTGTGTATCCTCATCCTAGCAGGTCTGTCAGTAAACCTACATGGAGTCTAGCAAGGAGGCAACTTTTAAGTAGAACTTTTCCTAACCAGATGAAAATACAAATCTGTTGGTCTCAATCTCCAAATCTAGTTTATGTAAGATCTTAGATCTTATATAAAGATCTTATATCTTAGATCTTAGCCTTGCAAGAGAACAGCTACAAGTCTGTTGATGAAAAATTGCAAGTATTTTTCTCGTGTATAGTTTGTCAATATTACTGGAGGTACCAAAACAGAAAAAGTAAAAATATAACTGCTCACCAAGGGGATAGTCCTGCTCTGCTTTATTCTTATGACAGAAGCTGTGCTGTGTAGGACAGGAATAGGATCGATTTCAGATTCTTCATTTCTTTACCCTCCTCTGCTTCCTGCTGAACTACCTTTTTTTCCCCCAGTAGCCTGAAACACATTCCAGAAATGTCTGTGTGAGGTAGAAGAGTGCCAAGGCTGCTGATGAATAAGAGACTTTGTGATGAATCTTGTAAAATTGGACCTTTTCATTCAGAGAATAGTTCTCAATTACTGAATCTTTTGTTTCCTTCTTTTGAATTGCCAGGGAGAGGAGGAGATGTTAAGTGTTGTCCTGCAACACTTCTCTCTAGCTACCTGAATTACCAGAGGGGTGAATTGCTTTGACAGGGAAGGGAGGGGGGCGGGTGGGGAAAAATACAGAGGAAGTTGACTCAGTTTGTTAAATATGAAGATGCAGCAATCATATTACTTCACTTCTGAAACTACACCAGTTTTGGGATATTTAAGTTAACATTGGAAGTTTGATTTTGAACCTGCTGATCCAAGCTGAGAGATGATAATGACAACTTTCAACTTTTAAATCACCACTTGTTAAACAAGTCTTACTGACACCCAGTTCCTTGGAATAAATCTGTAAGTTGTTTTTTTTTTTTCTATTCTAAATTATTCTGCAACAATATTATTATTCTAAGATTTGGTTTATTTGTTGATACTTCAGGTTAGAGCTTCCTACAAGGAGAATTTGGATTGCATGTATATTTTATCCAGGCTATGTCAGAATCCCAAACATACATTTTTTTTCCTGCAGAGAGTTTTCCTGTAGTAACATCTGGAGAGCTATAGCAGTGTCTATCTTAACAAATGTTAAGTGTGTGGCATGCAGTGTGTGGTCAGGGCTGCAGCAGCTGTGTCCCAGGGGTGCATCTTGGTGAGGTTAACTATCATGCCTCAAATGGTAGGATCTGATTACTAATTGGCAATAGTAATATGTAAACATAGATGTGTGAGCTGTCACTTCAAGAAGGGGCACTTGATGCAATGGAGGAACTGCCTTCTGGTTTGACAGTTCTTGCTTGTGAAAGCTTGAATTTAGCAGAATTGAGTCTCACAGACTTGTCTCCAAACCCTTAGTTCTTTATTAGGTCTGACAGGGTATCATACAAAAGTCTTTGAAATTAATCCATTATTTGAAATTCCTGTGATGCTTTTTAACTTAAACACCTTAGAGAAAGAGAGAGAGAGAGAGAAGTGTCTCATATACAAGTATACTCTCAAAATACAGTTCTGTATTTTCCCTGTCAATTATTGTAGGAGCTCCTGTTGTCTCTTTGCAATGTTTCCTTCTTTCCCAAGTTGAGGTGGGCAGCTCTGCTGCAGCAAACACTGTAGCATCCTTTCAACGTTGCTGCCAGAGCCATCAGCTTCCAGCTTTAAGGGAGCTGCCCTGTCTCCACAGATTCTTCCAGGTTTTTGTGTTGGCTGCTGGTGCATTGGCTTGGCAGCCATTCTTGTCTGGGAAAGCTTTTTAGAGACTCCAATGCTTATTTTGTATAAAAATCTTCTGGACAAAATGTCTAACTCAGGAGGCATGCAGCTGCTTTCCACACTGCACCAAGTTCTGTGTTTCACTTCTTTATTATGTACAAGGGGTTTAGCTGGGAAGACTCTGCTCCCTCTCTGTGCTGCTTGTTCTGAACAGTTGCAGCAGCCAGCATCCCTTCAGCTCTCAGGGGGAGACCTCAGAATGCAGTGGCAAAGCTCCAGATCTTTTCAGTGCTAGGGGAATGCCCTGGCAGGGTGCTTGTTGAGGAGCACTGCAAGATATCTGACTAGATGAATCTACTTCCCTCCATGACCAGGCAAGAAAGGAGAGAAACCAGAAGTGGGTACAAGTTTCAGGAGCAGGGCAGCCCCTTCTCCCTCTTTCTGTGAGGGAAGCACCCTGATAGCCCATGCCATCAGCTGTGCCCAATGCAGAGCTGCACTGATGGCTCTTCCCTTCTCCTTGCAGTCTGAAGATGTCAGATGGGCTCTGTGCTCTCCCTGAAGGTTTTGTTGTGGCAGGGCACCCCAAGAACACAGTCCTTCTGAAGAGCTTCCCACATTTGCAGGGGTAGAGCAGGCCTGTGAGACCCACAGACCACACCACACCACACACCACACCACAGATGGGCATATAGCATATGGTGAACTTTCTCCTGATTTCTAATGTTAAACCTTGCTCACTGATGTAGGGGGAAAAGACAAGGATGTTCCTCTCTTAAAAATGCCTTCTGTGACCAGTTTTGTCCTGCACCCTGCAAAAGCTGGTATTATGGGCATAAAGCATTTTCAAGGGACCAAGTCCTGTCATAGACCAGCATGGCTGCTTGTGCTCACATGAGAAAATTCACTGTGGAGTCTGTTCTTCTAGCTGGGGAGGCAGCACTGGCCTCTTGGGAAGCAGACAGATAGACCCCTGCAGAAAATAGAGCTGAAGACACATGGTTCCCTGCAAGTGTGCTGAGAAACCCTTTTCTTTTGTGCCAGCAGGTGACAGACTCCCCTCCCAGCAAAGGGACTTCACCAGTCTTAACTCTTTAACGTAATTGTAAAAGTGAGGCTCTATTCTTAAGGCAAGATGGAGGAGCTGGTATCCTCAGTTTTCTTCAGACATTTCCTAGATTTTTTTATGGGCTCACAAAAGCTACTGATTCAAGTCAGAAAATACTGAATAGTGTGAAAATTGAAATGCACACTTGCCCAAATAACTTGTGGCTTACAATAATTACACTTCCTGCAGAATGGCATTGAGAGGAGGAATTTTTTGCTCATTTTTAAGGTTTGGGTGATTAGTTTAGATTTTTTTTTTTAATAAAAACTAGGTTGTTGCCTTAGTGTTGTTGCTACAGATCTCCAAGATGTAGAGTCCAGGACTGAACATGTTTTGCAGGATGTTTGCTCTCTCATCGCTGCCCTCCTCTCTCTAACCCCAGCTTGCCACTTCCTCATTCATTTAATGAAGACAGAGGGTTCTTTATTGTATGATAGTCAAAATGTAATATGATAGTGTAGCAGGAGAGCTGTGGAATGGTACCAGGTGTTTGGTGTTTTCTGTTTCAGGGAGATCTGTAGCTGCAAGAATGGCTTCTGTCTTGCTCGGTCCCTGTGCAGGAAGGGAAGGCAGGCTGGGAATACTTGGTGGTGTGGCACCATCTGTGCAGCCATGAACCTTTTCAGGGGCTGCAAGTCAATGTGGATGGTATTGTGAGTTTAGGTCCCTTTTAACCTCCTGAGGAAGAACAATGCCAGCTGCTCACACAGAGGTAAATGTGGAGCTGGGTCTCACCACATAGGAAAACCTCTGAGCTGGCAAGCCATATAGATGTGAAAACCCATACAGAATCTCCAAAAGATCCAATTTTAGATCACATTTTTTCATGAGGGAAGTTTGGGCAAATCTGTTTTTGTATAAAAAAAAACAATTTTTTTTTGTTTTTTTCTGTATTTATAATGTATTTTTAATTTTTATTCTGTATAAAGGCATTGGGATTGTTTTGTCTCTGGCCTCTCATGGAAGAAGCAGCTGAGATTTCCTTATAGAACATGCTTTTAGTTAGTTGGTTCTGATCATCTTTCTGTTTTACCTTCTGTTATGCTCCAAGTGAGCCAGCACATATTTTACAGTATTTTCTTTCTTGATGGGCATATCAATAAAGCAGGACTGATAAATTGTTGTTTCAGAACTGCTTCTTGAAATACACATCCATCATTTTGTGGATAAATTCAATAACCAGAGCATGCTTTCTTCATTTTTGAACATGTGTCTCAGGAATCCTGTTATCCTATGTGTTATCCCACGAGCACATTGTTCTTTGGAAGTAGTACTGACTGTGCTTATTAATGCACAGTGGAAATCTCTTACAAAGAGAACTTGCATAGGCTATATGGAAAAGTAGCTTAGTTCTCCCGTCTTTAAAGATTAGTTTCATTTTGGAGCTTCTCTCCCAATGACAAGTTTAGAATAAGACACTGCCAATAGTTGTCCTGGACAATTAAGCCATTAAGGCAGTCTCAAAATGAGTTAATAGCAGTAGCAGCCTCCTGTTTTCTCAGAGAAGGATGTGCAACTTTTTCTCCTACCTAATTGTATCTCAGAATTTTAAAAAGGCTTCTTGTAAATATTCCCTTGCTGAAGGAGTGTTCAATCCACCCCTGGATGCAATTATATTCCCATATGAAACCATCTTTTTAGATCTTAGTATCTTGTATTTTTTTCTGGCAGGCAGAATACATGCAACATAAGCCCTGAAACTGAATTCTTACTACAGTCATGGTACAAATTAATTTATTTTAGAAGTGGCAAAGTCTTTCCATATTCTCCCAGTATATATGCTAATTAATATTTTCTAATCTCATTCATACCACATAATAGTTGGGTTTGGAAGGGATGCCTGGAGATCTGTGGAAGCTGCACACTTTGTATGCTGAAATAGTGCTTTAAAAACCTGAAGGAAACCACATCAGGTCCTCATACACTCTGCTTTCCTGATTAGAGATGAAACCACTTTTGGCTCAGTAGCTTTGAATAGTACTGCTGATCTCCCAACAGTAGCATACTGCTATCGATTTCATCTCAAGTAATCATTTCACAGCTGCTCTTACATCATTGCCATGTTTTTGTCCTTCACCCTTGACTGAGCTTTTGAGCAATGAGCATCTGGTGAAGGTGATGACAATGATGAAAATGTAACCATTCAGAAAAAAAGCAGCCAAGGACGTTTGCACCAAGTGGTTTGTGTTGGGTATTCAGCTTCATAGGTGAAGCAGTGAAATCTTGTCAGGAGGTCATTCATTTTGAGAGTGATTGGACAGGGCATTGCAAGTTTTCATCTTGTGTTATGAAGAGTGGTCATGCTGGTCAAAATTTCAAGCTAGTAAAAAGTCATCTCTTGATTTTTATTTTAAAAAGAGATCAGCATCTCTTGCTGCCACAAAACTAGCCTCCAAAAAGAGAACCTTTCCTCCACTTTTTCTCTCACTCCTAGATTTGTGTTGGTGGTTGACTATCCTGATGATCTTGCATTTGTCTCTCTTTTCTTCATGGCAAACTTACATCCTGTGTATATCTGAAACTGTGTTAGGTGTTGGGTCTCTGCAGGCATTCCCTCTTCTTGCCTTAGTTTCTTTGCTCTCTGTCTAATCACTGGTGGTCAGATGTTTAAGGAATGAGTGAATGAGTTCTTGATGGATATTAGAGACAACCCCATGGACGTCTGGCACAGGGTACAGTATCAGACACCAGACCAATAGCTAATTTCTATGTAACAGCACAGTAACAAATGCAGATTGGCAGTACCATTTCTCAGGCTCAAATGACAGCAAATCCCATAACTCACCAATGCTATGTTTAATGTCCAGGTGCACAAAGACTTACATGACCATAGTGACCAGGCAGGCCAGCAGGAATCTGGGAATGGATCTTCTCCAGGTGAGGAGTGCCTTAGGTTTGCACAGCCAGATTTTGCTAACAGATGGGCCACAGGGATTTCTGCTCTGAGAAGCTGCCAGAAGCCTTCTCTGTGTTCTAAATGGGCAGTGCCAGCAGGCTCCAGGACAGGCCCCTGGCTGGGCAAGGCTGAGCCCATCACCGATAGCGCTAGAGCCTCTGGGATATCAGAGTGAAGATGGGGAAAAAGTTACTGCACAGAGGCAAAATTGCAGCTGGAGAAGAGAGGAGTGAGAATATGTGAGAGAGACAGTTCTGCAGATACCAAGATCAGTGAGGAAAGACGGCAAGGATGTGCTCCATGAGTGAAGCTGAGATTCCCTTGCAGCCCATAGTGAAGCAGCTGTGCCCCTGCAGCCCATAAGGTCCATGGGAGAGCAGACACCTGCAGCCCATGGTGGACTCCACGCCCTAGCTGGTGGATGCCCAGAAAAAGCCGTGATCCCATGGGAAGACTAAGCTGGAAAAGGCTCCTGGAGACCCATGAGACCCCTTGGAGAGAGGAGCCAACACTGGAGCAGGTTTGCTGGCAGGACTTGTGACCCCACAGGGGACCCACAGTGGAACAGCCTGTTCCTGAAGGACTGCACCCCGTGGGAGGGACTGACACTGGAGCAGTTTTTGAAGGTCTGCAGTGGGATGGACTCACACTGGAGAAGTTTTGGAGGACTGTCTCCTGTGGGAGGGACCCCAGGCTGGAGCAGGGGAAGGGTGTAAGGAGCCCTTCCCCAGATCTTGGCTCCCCAGAGGAGGAAGGCAGAGAACCAGGAATGAAGTTAAGCCCAGGAAGGAAGGAGAGGTGAGGATGCTTTTAAGATTTGGTTTTACTCATTATCCAACTCTGATTTGATTGGTAATGAATTCAAGTCAAGTCTGTTTTGCCTGTGGTGGTAATTGGTGAGCAAACTCTCCCTGCCCTTAGGTTGACTCATGAGCCTTTTGTTATATTTTCTCTCCCCTGTCCAGTTGAGGATGAGGATGATAGAGCAGCTTTGTGGCACCTGGCATCCAGTTAAGATTAAACCACCACAAGGAACAACTTGGACCAGTTAGAGGGCTCAAGAAATGCCGAGTTCTTCAATCAGATGATTTTTTTCACTGTTAAGCTGTGCAGAAGCAGTACCTGGACTTTTTAATCAGTGACCATGTCCCACCTCCACTCCCCCTCTTTGCCAGTTCTGTCCTTGGTATGCTCAGGTGAGGAAATACCGCATAAAGCAGTACTAGTCCCATGCTTACACATCTGTCAGCATCAGCTGGGAGCTGATTATTCTGTTTTTGGAAGGTATTGGTGGTGATGTTGGAGGCAGATGTTTCCCTGATGTCAGAGTTAAGCTCTGCTCCCATGGCAGTTGGTGGTTATAATGGATGATCTTTGTCTTCACCGTTCATAGAAATTTATAATATGTGAGTGGACTCAGTTTTCCCTTTCCATTCATATATTGGAAGGAAGGCAAGCTTTCATTTCCTAATATTTTTAAGGAAAAAAATAAGTGGGATAGTGAAGGGGACCATTTAGTCAGTAATGGAAGTTGGGGACATGAGTAGGGCAACCACAGGGTGCCAGCCACCCCCTGACACCCAAAAAAACCAGACAGTTTTTTCTAAGAAGTGCTTTTGATTGTACTCATATGTTTTATTTCCTGAGTTTTTAATGTTAGTATTTTAAAGCTTATGGCATAAATATAAAACTTGTTACAACTTTTTTTGAATTAGAAGGGGATTAAATTTAGTATTCTCCTTCTCCTCACTTGACCCTTATAGGAAATGTTTGGTGCATTTGTGGCTTTTCCAGAATGGACAAGTTGTTGTTACTTCATTACTAATTTTCCAGCCTATCCTGTGTATTTATTTACCTACTGTGTGCTGACATCATTTGGATCCGGCTGCTGCTGAAATAAAAGGCCCTTTTCCCACCTGTATTCACCTGCCTGAAAAGCTACTGTAAGCAGAGAAGAAAGAGAGAAATACTTTGAATCCATCTGTTAGGATGGACTAACTGCCAAGATAGGAGGGCTGTTCGGTCCTGTGGTGATCTTTGCTGGGGGCATGTGAGAACTGAAATGCAAATAGCTGCATTTCTCTTTTTAGTTGGTGGATCAGAAAGCCTCTTGTAGAGCTTTTGGTCCAGTATCCTACATAGTCATTTTGCTGAGCAGCGGAAGGCACGGAGGAAGGAGGGTCGCTGCATGCTGTGAAACCTCTCCTGCAGCCCTGCATTAATAGGCTCCTTTTTTCTGGCCTGTGTAATACCTGTCAGCTGCCCCTCATGCCATGTTTGCACAAGGGTCATTCCTGCAGTGTATTTGGCCCCAGTTTGTGCTGTGGCTGAATTAGATCAAGCCAAGCCTATATGTAACACTTTCTTCTCTTGGTTAGATTGACTCTGGGAGTAAACCTGTTCCCTGGGGCTATATCTGGTTTTATATATGTGCTGGGTCAAGGTATTAACTGTTAGTCAAAGTTGCTGGCTTGTTCACGGTTCATTAAAAATAAAGCAGACAAGCTAACACTGAATCGACTGCTCCAAAGCTATGTTAATGTTTTCCTTCCTGACACAGGTGGGGACCTGACCTCTTTCCTCTTACCGGTGGTTTTGTATGCAAGAAGCTTAACTTGTCTTTAAAATCTCTTGTCAGTGAAAACAGCTGTGTTATGAAATACGAAAGCTCATCTCATCTGGTAAAGGAAAATACTCTTTTGCCCTATAACACTGAACATAACAGAACAATGTGGAAGTGCATTCCTTCTGCCTAACAGAAATGAGCAAGTCAACTCTGAAACGCTAATTGATGTCATTTCCTGACCTACTGGTGCCTTTCTCACCTTCTGAGCATGTCCCCTAGGCAGTCTGGGAGCTGCCCAGCGCATGAAAGAACACCTGAGAACTTTGTGTTCCCAGGCAGTGCAGCTGCTTTTGTGGATGCAGTGAGAGCTGTACTCCAATTTTAAAACTCCCTTTACCCTGTGGGGGTAACAGCAGCTTTTGGTGCTGATCCTGAGCACCTACAGCCGTGAGTTACTTCCAGCCTTGTCTCTTCACTTCTATTCATTAGTGGTGGTACCATTACATAACTCAGATGGTGGGTTGTGAGGATTCCTTATGGAGGTTGCATCTGCTCTGTAACTCCTCTAGCCAGAGCAGCACAACTTCTTGTGACCATTATGCTCTGTTTTTGTCACAGTGGTCCTTGCTGTGCCAGAAAGCATCCAAATGAGAACTTCCACCCTTCTGTGGCTTCCTCAGGGTAGATGAATTACACCCTTGAGATTACTAATAAATGTGAGTTTGAATATTGCTTTTAAACTTTTATATTCCTTCCTCAGTGTTTTGATTAAGGCAAATTAAAAATCACATAGCAGCCTGTATTCAAAGGTCACGCAAGTTAGCAATTTGAATTCATTGAGTATGATGGGGGCATAAAGATAAAATGAGAGGTTTCAGGGGGTGTTACAGTACTAATTCTTTAGGGATGAGCAAAATAGCAGACTGAGATTTGCTAGATTCAGAGGGATCCCACAATAATCAAACCATCCACAGGTCTGTAATCCTGTACAGTGAGATCCTAGATAAACATCCAGACTTGCAGACTGTTAGATATTCCATATTACATTGTCATTTCTTTGTCAGTGCAAAAAATACTCCACTGCGCAAATGGGGACAAAATGTCATCTACATACTTTTATGTGTATGACCATATCTGCTCTAAGTATCCTGTGCTTATTTTGATTCTGGCTGGAAATTTGTCTTTGGTTTCACCCTCTGCAAGGTGGGATACTGGCACCACCAAGTGCCTTTTTAAACAGCTAAACTAAATGTTACCTTTCTTGAAAAAAAAAATAAAAATGAGGCAGTCATCTTCTTAATAATAATGATAATGTATTTTTATAAAGTATCTTACATAATTTCCTAAAATCAAAGCACTGGGGCCTAAATAGCTGAGCTTCATTAAGCAGATGAAAGAAGAGAAGCATCTGGCAGAAGAATGGAGGGCAGTGTAAAAATAGAGGCATATGGTTGTTTGAGTAGCATTAGTAATTTCTGAAATTACATTGCCTATGAACCTCTGCTCCATTCAAAGTAGAAGACTGAGCCAACAAAGCCAATTTTCAGGACACTCACACAGTGTTCCTTTCCTCCTGAAAATAAGTGGCTGAAGCTTGGGGAAATCAGAGGTACCTTTTGGGCAGCAAAAATTTTTGCTGCATGGACAATTTTATGATGTACCCCAAATAAGTCTTCAGAAAACAAGTAATTTTTTTTTCAAAAAATATGCTGTTTTCCTAGAACATATGCCCTGATTCATTGTGATTGGTCAGTATAAGGATCCTGGAGAATATTCCTTAAATAAACACAACCCTTATTTGTACATATTTGTTTGTATAGACCATAGGAAGAGGCTGGCTTGCTTTGTGCTGGGCTGTGGAGTTTTTGCCATAACGTGACTTACCAGAAACCTGTATTTCAGAAATGATTTTTCAAACTTTTAATCTTGAGTTAAAGAGTCAGTTTCAAGCTTCTGTTGTAAAATTGTTTCAGGGTTGTTTTTTTTCTGTTTGTTTGGGGGTTTTGTTTGTTTGTTTTTGCATTCCTCTTTGTTTTCCCTTTTCCTCCCTTACATCATTTCCCCTACTCTCTACCATCATCTTTTATGTTCCTTCTAAGAAACTTAGCTGGGTGTAAGTGGTACTGCATTACTTCATGCACAATAATACTTCATGCTCAGTGATAGTATGGTGGGATATGGATATACTGCTTTTTAAGAAAGACTGCAGAAAGTATAACTGCTGTTATTTAGGATCTTTAGGATTATTTCCAATTTATGTAATTGTGGACACCATTATATTTAGAGATCGAATGTCTCCAAAAGTAGAGAAAGTCTTTTTGGCAGTTTGTTGAAAATCCCCTGGTGTCTCTGACTGTACTGTACAAGTGATGTGGTGTAGTCAGTAGGGGACTATGTTAAATGGGAAATGCACATTTTGCTTTAATAGTCAAAGTGCAAGAGCATCTTATTCCACTGTAAAAAGGATGGCAATTGGCAGCTTTCTAAAGGAGGTTTTCATATTTTTGAGATTTTAATAGTGATAAATAGAATGATGCTGTATGCTGAATGCTTCTAGTTGTGAAATAAAAGGCACACTAAAAGTAGTTTTCCCACATAAAGTTGATTAAAATTTATCTATGAAATGAAAAAGCTGTTTAGCTCTGTAGGAAGTGGAGAGACCTATGCTGGTCTGGAGTTAACACTGGAGAGGTTCAGCACTGGGACTGTTTCATTTCACTCAGTTTCCATGAACATGAGCATGTGCTCAGTTTCATTTCACTCAGTTTCCATGAACAACTGCAAGTGCTCAGCTTTTCATGTACATTTTTAAAGCAATTTGATTAGCCAAATGGGATGATGTAGAAGTTGTTTCTCTCAGAAAACTCACTGGTGAGTTTTACTGTAATATAATATGGTCTAGTGGTCACATTCAAAGTGAATAAAGTGAAAAATTATCATTGTTCATACTTAGTTACATTTTTGAGATTAAGAGATCTGGAGGAACATGAGTAACTCTAATAAGTAGTCTAAGATTTCTTTATCAAGCTATGCTAAATTAATTAAACATGGGCTGCTTTACAACAACATCACTTTATTTTTTGCATCAGTTTAATAAAGTTGGTTTTAAATCAAAATCTAAGTCACACTGGCATATCTTATTCGCACAAAAGAGCCTCTGCATTTTGCTCCCTTTGCCTACTAGAACCAACAGTTCTCTAGCCACTACTAACATGTCCAGCCTGAGACAGCACTTGTCCTTCAGCACTATATTCTTTATTTCCATTTAAGTTTTGGTTCACTGTGTCTAACAGGTGGTTTCCTCCAGTATTCCTGCTTAGTCAGTTCATTCCTATTTTTGCATTTTTAGAGTTGATGATCCTATGTAAATGTGGATTTTCACACATTATTGATTACATCCTCTATTCCAGACCATTTCTGCAATTTGAAATGACTTTGAAAAGTAAGCTGTCTCTCTCTAAAGAACTTGAAGCTTTACCCAATGTTAGAGACAGATTTCACAAGTCTCATCTCTGTTTCCTTGATCCCAAATGAAATTGTTGGACTGGACTCAGCATATAGCGTCTGATATAGGAGCCTATCAGAAATTTCAGGACAATTTGGTAAAGAAACTTTCAGAGATAACTACTGAGCTATTGATTTTCTAAACCACTTGGGCACCTGCCTTGCACCCATAGGTTGTGTGTTCTTAATTCATGTGTCAGTGTCAAAAGCCTTACTGAATTCAAGATACGTACACTGCTTTTCTTTTTGCTAACTGAGAGGTTACCCTGTCAAAGAAGAATATTACATCAGACATAATTTTTGATGATTTTTGTGCTGTTAGAGTTTTGTTATCTTACTTCCATTCTTGTATTCTACTTCTGGCTGCTTAACCATTTATTTCTGGGTGGTAAGGGCAGGGTGGCAGTTTGTAATTCTTTTAGTTTTTCTTCTTTCCACCTTTTCAATGACAATCTTGACTTTCCTTTGTAGAATTTGTCAATTTTCTCTCTTCTCAGCAAGTTTATAAATATGAACCTAAACGGATGTACGGACATTGGTTTAATTGATAATATTTTCCAGAATGTTCCAACCTCCCCCTTATTTTCTCTCATGGCCTTTCTTTGGTATAACAAGACAAGGCAGGAAAATGAGCAGCTGTATTGGCTTAGCTGGGCCAAAAAGCTCCTCCTCCTTGCCTCACACAGTGGCCAGAAGTGTATAGCTAGGGAAGAGAAGAAAGGAAAACTATCTCTCCCTTGGTTCCATATGGTCATTCAATATCTACATCATCCTTTCTCTGGATAAGATGGGGTTGGATAACAATGACCTAAGCTTGATTTCCTAAATTCCATAAATGTATGTTTGTGTTAGTTTCTGAATGTAAAACAGTTCTTTTGCTACAATGTAATTGTTGCTGGATGTTTTAATAATAAATGCTTATATCTTCAGAACTTTCTGGTAATTTTTCCTGATGTTACCCTATGAATGCTGTAGCTGCAGTGTTCTTGTATTCTAAACTGTGGCATGACTTTGGAAATGGTACCTGGCCTAGAGAGTTAAGGCAACTACTTCCATATTGTGTGAGAATTGAATGACTGCAGCATTGTTTTGGGGATATGAACATGACTGATAAAAGGTTTATCTAAAATGGTTAAGCAGCATTGTTTATATTTTAAATGAAAACAGTAAGATGCTTTTAGGGAAGAGTGATGAAAGACGGATGACAGACTTTGATGAAACAGTAGGAGAGAAACATAAGGTGCAGGATATGGTGCAGCTGGGTGAGCATGCTGAAGTCATGGTGCTTTGAGCTGAGGAGCTCAAATTTGTATGTTTTAGAGATTAGTCCATGAGATGTGAGTGTCAGTGTTACTTGTGTGTTTTATGAAGCTGGTGATTGGGCAGATGAGGCTCTGCAAACACCTCACCAGGTCTAGGAATCCAACCCACTGCTTTATTTGCTTGTAGTTCACCTGTGAATGAAAGAAGAAAACTATATAATTCTATTTCAGTGTTGTTCACAGCAAGTCTGAAAGGGTCTTTTTTTTCCCTTGATTGCTTTACTTTTCATTTTAACAGTGTTTCAAACACCACTGTCTTCTCTGAATGTGTTGGAGGTCTCCATGGAGAACCGGCATGGTCAGGACAGGCAATATTCAGCTTTAGGCTGCAGACTGGTATGATGCAGGAGACACTCTGGCAATTGTACTGCAGTGATGCATCTTCCTGAACATAATCCAAAACAAAACAAAGTAACAGAAAGGATTTTGCTTTCCTTTGGCACTTTTGCTGTGATGCTTACTCTGATATCACCTTTCCAGTCATTCATGTGGCATCCCAGGAGAGGCAAGACATGAATTTCTAATACAAGTAATAAATAGGAGCTTTTCTTCCTCCTCACCTAAATATGTAATTTAATACTGCAGGGACAGAGGATATGTTTTCTTTGGCAGGTCATTTTTAAGAGTCTTCCACACAATTTTTATGCCAAAACACTTCACTTAAGTAATTCTGTTATAGAGGGACACTAAGAAGCTCAGGCAAGAAAGGCAAGACATTTTCTCCTTGGGTTTGAAACAAGTTAGAAAGGAGATGAGGGAGGGAGATTTACAAAGGCTCTTCCAGACTCCATGAGCAGGGAAATGTTTTGCATTTGGATGGGCACAGAAGAGGCCTGTGCTGCTTCAGCCAAAAGGCAGGAACATCCTCTAAGGAAGAGATGAAAGCAGGCTCCCAGCTCAAGGGATGTGAAGGCAAAGCTGTGCCATGGAGCTGTGCAGACCCGTGTTTTCTGATGCTCTGGCTCTGTCCTGCATGGGCACCACTAGTCATGGTGAGGACCAGTTCCAGAACAAAATGTGGCCTCATCTGAGTTGCTTACAGATGAGGAACAAGTGTGTTGGTCCATTATGTTGTTTAGTCTGCTTAAATTTGTTAATGCGTAATAATGGGAGAAATTAGCAAGGAATCCCATTCCTTCCCACTTCCCTCTTCATTGAGGTTGCTGCTTGTGTTGTTTCCTTTCTTCCTTTCCTTCTTTCTCTTTTAAGGTTCACCAGAAATGTGGAATAATGGAGTTTTACACTGCTGCAGCAAGTGTAGCACCCGCCATGTGAAATCTCTCCTTTTCTCTTTGAGTGAAAGCTTTAAACAACACTTCTCCCAGACAGAGATTAAGGCCTCAGAATTCCTGTCTGGGGTGGACATTTGATTAATACAGGGTCCCTTTATTGTCACCCTGCCTTTCTGCTCTTCCTCATTAGAAATCAGTAACTCTTCCCCAATTCATTCATGACACAGAGAAAAGAATGTCTAATGATACATATAAATAAAGAAAATATATAGCGCACATTCAGCTAGTAAAATGAGCTATTTTCCCACATGGGGAGGGGATTAGGCAGGGGGGCATTTGCTTTCTGCAGCTGCTGGTAGAAGCCTCTGACAGATGGCAGTGCAAATATATATATATATATATGGATGTATGTATGTGTGTGTATATATATATATATATGTGTATGCACATGCATGTACATGCACACACAAGTAGAACTAAACACAGTTGCTGTTCATAGATAATTTTGTTTTGTGTTTATGCTTCAGTGAAGGGATGTGGTGGCCTGGACTTGGGGGGCGGGGGGGTTGCCTTTGAAGGTTGGAAATAGTTTTGCTCCTACAAGCTGCTGTTTCTGTTAGCACTTGACAGCACCCTTGGACGGGAGAGGATTTATTTGCTGGGGATTATCCAGGGAGGCACTCCAAGGAGGGGTGCGGGGGTGTGTTTTGGCCACAGCATGGTGCTCTGGGGACATAATCCTTCCCGTAAGGAATTGCACAATTTACAGAGATAGAAATGGCTATTTTAGTTTGCTGTAACCCTTTTAGCCTTTATCTCCGAGGTTTTCTCTTACTTTTTAGTGTTGTGGTCCTTCCAGACACAGACAGGGTGAATATGTGCATCAGTTCACCTCTGGTTAGAGTTCCACAAGTGCTTTTCTGCTGTCCTCTCTCAGCTGAGCAGCCAGGGAGGTATTTGGAGCATGCTGCATTTCCCTTCAGCCTGGGTGGGAGCACGAGCACAAGACCTGTGGTGCAAAGCCAAACCAAAAACAAGCTCTCTTGGGCTCATGTTTATCTTGTGCCAGGGCAGTGTGGAGGGACTGCTGATGCAAAGAGAGGTGGGAGTTGCCTGGATGAGATATCCCAGGTCCAGCAGTTACTGGAGGAGATTTGATGGGGAGCAGAAGCTTTCTTCTGACATGGCAGGATGGTTATGTGCGGTGTTGGTGGCGAGACCCATGTGGCCAGGGCTTGCCTTACCCCTGGAGCTTGGGGCTGCAGGGTTTGGAGCTGGCTAGAGCCCAGCTATAGGGATAGCCAGGATCCCTAGCCTAGGAGTACATGCCAGAGGTGCCCAGAGCAGGGTTACCAGGTTCAGTGTGATAGGTGGTGTTATAGAACAGAAGGAGGAGGGAAAAATCACCTTAGGTGTCTTTAAACCATAATGCAGAGTGTAGAAAATAATGTGAATAAAACCATACATATATATATATATATGTATGTATGTATGTATGTATACGTATGTATATGTATATAAATGTGTTAAATATATATATGTATATAAAATTAGTAAGGAAAATTTCACTTTGTTCATCTTATTGGTCTCCATGCTCAACCCTGGTAGTCTTGCACTTTTGTCATTCAAGTATCTGACAGAAGTAAGGATCAAAAAAAAAAGCTCCCAGTAACTGTGGTTCAAGATGAGTTCAGGTGAAATGAACATGAATGAGGGAAATATACTTGGACAGGTGCTTTGTGAGTGCTTTCTCAATGGAAGATGCTTGTCTGTCCACTGCTGTGGAGATTCTGCCTTCAAAATGTACTGGCTCCACTCGTAACCCTAAGGTGCCAGTAGCCATAATGTGCCTTCCTTTATCTTTCAGCTGGTTTTACTAATATTTTTAATGTTTCAGCATAGTAAAGTTTTTATTATCCCAGCACCTCCCTGAGAAGCATATTTTACGTCTATATGAATTCACCTGCTTAATAACTCATTTTCAGTATTAATTTTTTTTTAATTGTTACGTGAGTGTGTGAAACTGTCAACTTTCTTTGGTAGTGGTGCTACAAACCAAGAACCCAAAACTAAGACCTCATAAAGAGGGTATTTCCACCAGCACCTGTTCACTTTGGAAGTATGGAAGTGTGTCTCCAGCACAGAATAAGCTTCATTCTTGCAGCGCTGGCAAATGAGCTGTGACATACTCTTACTGCTGCTGCAAGTAATTAGCTGCAAGTTACTTTTCTGAATGAAATACATTTCAGTGGCAGGGAAAGAGAAGATTCTGATTTATGTTGATTGCTTTTCCCCATGATATTTGAATACTGCAGTATGTAATATGAACACTTATATACAAAGATTTTTTTTGTAAAAATGTGATACTATAAATCAAGAGAGCGTTTTAAAAAAACTAAATTGCTTTTACTGACTTTGCCTTTTCCCCTGAGAAGCCCAGGAGCTTAGATCTGAATGCTTCGAATGAACATACTCTTCTATTCATGTTGAATAAAACTGTAGATTTTTATGTTGGATAATGTATCTCTGAGGCAAATATCATCACCTGAATGTGCTAAACATTTAGAGTCAGCCCTCTTTGTTTATGTTTTCATTCCCAGATCAGTGCTAAAGAAATATTATAAAACTGCTTATCAGAGGTTTCAGTGAACATTTTTCTATAGTTTCATTGATTAAGATGTAATAACATGTTTGCAATATATTTGAGGAATAAAGCACTTAATAATCTAGCACTATACTAACTGTTACAGAGCAGCTGTGGGTTTCTTCTCCTTACCAAAGAGGTGATAAATTAGCATGTTTCACTGTGCAAACTCCATCCTTTTTCTTCGGTTCACCTTCTTTCAAATTGACAAGAATGGGAAAACAAATATGACAAAAATAGGTATAATTGCTCAAATTTCTTCACTAAGAGTGCGTGACTATAAATTGGGGGCAGAGGGGTCAATTTGGAAGAAAAGAACATGAATTTGCTCTGTAATGTGTTTGTAACGGGCTCAAATGGTACCAGTTTAAAACGTGTGAGAGCCTTTGAAGGAATTGAGGCAGCAGTGGGAGCACTCGCTGGCTTGTGCGGGCAGGCGTGTACGGCTGCTTGTTTTTCAGACAATTGTGCCAGCACTGTAACAGCTCTTGTTTGGCACAACACCACTTGAGAGCACCGAGACTGGGCTGCTTGTTTCATCCCAGCATCTGGTGAGATTAAGTATTAGTGCTGCTGTTTAATGAACAGTGTGCGGATGTGCACGAGCATTTGGGGTTGTTTTTGTTTCCTCTGGTTTGTAGCCGACAAAGCTGTAGGGATGAACAAAGCCTTCCAGACTGCCTACTATACAGATTAATTTACAGCTGCCAGTTTATATTAGTTGTTCTATTTATTCTGCTCCGGTGCTTTTTTGAGGAAAGGAGTATTTCTTAGTCAATTGTCTGGCAAAGAGAAAGGAATTCAAGAAATGTGAAGCAAACAAATTGGCGGTAATTAGACAAGCTTTTGGCAGATGAACTGTTTGCTCCCTTTTCTTATGATATTATGTTACAAGGAAGGACTGAAGTTTGAAAACAGAATTTAAGTTGATGTCTGAACTTCGTCTTTACTTTCCTGTTCACTGTGTTGGTGATGCTGAGGCTTTAAGAATAGCAGCTATAACCACATCTCTTGCTGCCTGCTTAGAAGCTAGCCCTACAGGAGCTTTTGACAGGCAGAACAGCTTATGTCTCTTGTCTCTGCAGCTTTTATGATGCTGTAGATTTATCAGGAACATCTAATGCTCTTTATTTTTGTTTCCCTGTAACTCTCCTTCTCTCTGTCTCTGTTTGCACTGAGTCTGTTGCTGTGTGCTGACCACCTAATGCAGCCAGGGACTGCTGGCTCTTTCTGCTGGAGGTGTCCAAAGATGTGCACAACCCTGCACACCCTGCGAGCCAGCTCTGTGCATTGGGTGGTTATCAGTGAGGTCACCAAAGAAATAGCCGAGAGTTTATCCAAGAGCCTTATGGAGCTGTCTGAATATTGATAATACAGACTGACTGATGTCTTGTCTGCCTTCTAAAATAATTGCTTTGGAGGACTCAAGTAGTTCAGAAGGGGATTAGTTGGTTTACTTAGAGCAGGATCAGGCACACATGTGCTTTTCTTCCCCACCCTCAGTGGAGCCAGTAATTTGTTGCCCAAATTATGGAGCATAAGATCAAACTGGGCTAAATATAATCTTGAATGATCCTGTACAGAGGGTTCCTTTTCCCGCTTCCCTCTGCTGGGTTGCAGGGTGGGGAATAATGCACTGTGGGCCTCTTTGGAAATCAAGTGGAAGCTATGAGACACCCCAGGTGCTAAAAAGAGACCTTTTGGGAGCAGGAGCTGCTGCTGTCAGGACCCCACAGCTTGAGGGGAGCCCATTCTCCACAGAGGTGTCCCTGGTGAACTGTCTGCTCTGCAGGAAGGCAAGGAAGTGAAGTCTCTGTAATTCACTCGTAAACCGTGGCAGGTACCACTTAGAGTATCTTGTGTACTTGGATGAAAGTGTCTAATGAGAGATCTTCATGCAGAGATAGATACAGAGTCATATGTACATATATATATATATAAAATTTATTTTTATTTTTACTTTTTAAAATTTTTTTTTCTCTGGTTGAGAAGATGGTTTTGGTCCATAGTGGGTGATCAGTAGCAGGCATGACACTGGTACTGTGGTCTTTGCTTTCTTCTGTCTTGATTGGACTTTGGCTTTGGAGCTTGCAGGTGTCTGTGATGATGGTGCAGGTGTTTGCTGTGCAATGTGTAGCTTCATTTGAGAAATGTTTTCTACTCCTCTTTTGATCTTTATCCTTTTGAAGGTCTTTTAATTGATTTAGAAATACCCTTTTAATGAATGCTGTTCTTTCAACTGTTTCATATCAGATGTTTTGAGTATATGTGGGCTCCATTAATACAAATTTTATTTGTTGACTGTGTCAAAAGTTACTTGGTATGTCCCATGTGAAAGATTTCAAAACCTTATTAGCTAATCATGTTATTTTAAGATTGGGTAGCAAAGTGGAGCTGGTACTGGATTTCTTCAAAGTATACTTTGATGTACAGTTGGTACTTAGAGTTAAAAAATTAACAAAATCCCAAACCTTCTAAATGCACCAAAGCCCAAAACAATCAGTGAATTAACAGAAAGAAAAATGGTTTATATGGGTTTTTTTTTAATTGTAATCAATTAATAAAACTATTTTAAACCTACTATTTTTCACCATTGTAACTGAAGTATCATTCTCTATAAAAACAGCTCTGCATAATATTGGGAAGTAGCAGTCATACTCTATAAAAAATACACCAAACAATTCACTCTTTTAAAATATTTTTCTTTGTACTAAATAGACATTTGTGAAAATATAGTACCTTTTTGGATAAAAATTACTGTAAAGTTTATATTTTGTTGCAAGTGATTGTGTGTTAATTACCAGAGATACCAAGCTTTCACATTTTTAAAATCACATGTAAAATTAGTTCTTGAAATTAAATCAGTTCCTTCCAATGCTCACTTACATGCCATTTAAATCTGTTGCTCTAAAAAACTCTTAAGGAATATTCTTTTTGGACATGAAATCTCAGGGCATGTTGGGTCATCATTAGAAGATGTGAAGCTGAGTGAAATGTATTTTTTTCTGTTGCAGCTGTGGGAGGTTTTGTCCCTGGGCTGAAATGACAAAACATCAGCCCAGCCATGTATCGATTTACCTGCTGGTAGGGATTAGATGTTCCCTAATGTCGTGGTTTTAAACCAATAACTAAGAAAATTACTTATTTCTTGCTGTGAGATATGGATTAGAACAAGAGCAAAACAAGCATAAAACTTAAAAGGAAAAAAAAAAGAAAAGTTTATTGACAAACTACAATAAGAACACCAGAATAAACTTCCAGAAAAACCTTTTCATCCCCAGTCTACCCACTATTCCTTTGTTCACATGACAAAAGAGACAAAAACTTTGGAACTTTGATGGTTAAAACAGTCCCAATTCTTGCTACAGTCTTTTCACCAGTCTTTATAGAGAAACAGAAGTTTCTTCCTGTTAATTTATGGAGTTTCTCACAAGAAAAACTATTTTTGTTATAGTTTTCCATTGCTCTAATGTTAGCTGCCCAGAGCTGCTGTTATTAGAGCCCACTCCTCCCATTTTCACATCACTCTCAAGTGTGTATGGGCCATGAGTCTAGGGATGGGATTTTTAAGGATAAGTTATTCAAAGGCAAAAAGTCTTCTTCATCTGTTTCTGTGAGCATCACTAGAAAACAGTTTTCTTATTGCCTCTCAAGGCTTCAAATCTTCCAGCACTTCACTGTACCATAATTACTCTACTTTTTTACTCAAAATTTACACTTTGAACACTCTATTCCTCCCTATTTACTGTCATGAATTAAAGGAGTGTTTTCAAGACCTTATTGTCCATTTCCATAGTTTTAACAGAAAGATATTTCAGCTTAATTAAAGCATCTTCTTAATTCTCTACCTTTTCTGAAGCTTCTTTTCTTTCCTGTCACTGGTAGTTTATAAAGTCTCTTTTCATGTTGATCACTCTCTTTTCTCTGTCTGGATAAAAAGATTAATCCGCAAGTCTCATCTGGGAAATGAAAGAGTTAAAATCTTGCCCAGGCTGTTGTAGGTAGTTCTGTGGCCCCGGCCGGTGCAGGAGCTGGAGCCGTCTGCGATGGAAAGTTCCTCATGGCTGCTCTGGAGAGTGTAGGCGCCGCGCCCAGCCCGCTGCAGGTCCAGAGCCTCTCTCCTTCTTCACTCAGCAGTTTCTTTTCTGAATTTAGTTACAGCAAAAAACCTGCAGCCGAGCCAGAGATCGGCTCGGCCCGGCCCGGCCGGAGCCCGGAGAAAACCCCCTCCACAGGGCCCGCATCCCCCGGCCGGGAGACGCTGGGCCCAGCCCAGTCCCCGCCCGGCCGCATGGCCTGGGCAGGGAACGGGAGGCCTGGAGCTCTGCCGCCCTTCCCAGCCAGGAAACAAAGAGAACCAAGAGAGCTCTGGTTTTACACTTTAAGGTAGGGTTCACAAGTTGATCCCACTTTTCAATGGCCTAAACTGCTGTCAGTTCTCAGCAATGACTGATAATTGGTCAGGAGAAAAGACTCCAGGCAGTTCCCAGCAACTTAAACTTTCTTAAAGGTAAAGTAACTCCATGACACCTAAGCAAATTTAGAATTTTTTGCTCTCTGGCTGGAGTGGGTTTTGCTTTGCTTTGGTGACATCCAGTTCCTCTGCCATGCACTACAGCTGTGACAGCCTGGGTGGCTGTTGGCTGCTGCACTTCTCCCTCTTAATGAGATGAGAGCACAGATATGGGATAGTCTCATGTAATACTTTCAGGCAGTATTTTCCTTCTTGTTTTTGGTGCAAAGAAGATGACCAATCAAATGGTTTTTACCTTAATCTGTGAAAAATATATGGACATTTAAATTGCTTTGCTATTAAATCACTGTTTTTTGTTTACAAAATCACTTTCAGAAATTCTGTATGGTTCTCTTTTGTCAAGGCAATTTTATTTATTATTTTTTATCATATGCATTGTGTTATGTTGCAGCTGAATAAAGAATCAAATTTCTTCATTACTACATCCCATACAGCAGTCCTGAGTAGATGGGAGAGAACTAGAGTATATCTCAGTACCTGGTTTCTTTATTTCATGTAGTTTGTGCTGCTTTGACAGGCATCTAAACTATTTGCACTTGTTTTGATTGTTATCAGAAATCAAAAAGTCTGACAAAACTGCAGAGATACTTGGTTTTTTTCTTTCTCTTTCATTCTGCGAAAACATTTATCTGTTATTTTCTATTATACTATCTAAGTCAACAGAGGCTTCATCCTTGTCTGTGTGTGAAAGGGAAACTGCCCTCCTGTGCAGATAAGCAGGGAACAGGAATCAGACAGTATCTCCATTAAGCTTCCATTAAACATTTAGTAAGAGTTTTAGAGTTAAATCTTTGACAAATGTTGTGGTTGAAGACCTTCACATCAAATGGTAGTATGGGTTTCCTGGTTTTTTTTCATGTGCACAAATGACTTAAACAAAAATAATGACTGTATTATAGAAATATATATTCAGAGCATACATAATTAATAAGACCTTGAAAATCATTGATGTTTATAAAACCCTCGCAAAACCCCACAAAAAGACTTTAAATTACATGTATTATTTTCTTTGAACATTTTTCTTTCAATTCCTGACTTTTTTTATTTTTATTTTTTCCTTCTGCTGTTTCTATTAGAGCTTATTGCTCTTAAGAGTACAAATAAAGCAGAAAGTATTTGGGATATTTTTAGGGGTTTTTTGCAGCTATCCAGGTTGTAGCTATCCAGTTGTGCTAGATGTTTTTGAACCTTTTTCCCTTTCTATTTGTGGCACAGATGGGAAGCAGGCAGTGTGCTGAGCAGGTATGCAGTGGCCAGCACAGCAGGTGTGCCTTCTGACAGACCTGCCTTGCCTGTCCAGATGTGTCTGTGCATCTGCTCAGAGATGGATTCTTATGGAAAGACTGGAGATGGTCAGTAGTGGCACTTCAGTGGGAACCACCACCAAGGCTGAATCCCATACTTGGGTTTCAATATCCAAAACTGAAATGGGACTAATCTAGTGCCCTCACATACATACACAAAAAATATGTTTTTAGTTTAAATAAGGTGAGTTTGCTATGTTTGCTAATGTATTTTAAACACAATGATTTGGAATGAATGTGAGAAAGGGAACAGGTCACTTTGCCAAGACTTTCAGGTGTTAGTGAAACACCAGGCTATTCAAGTTTGGATATTTGACTTTTAAACCAACCTATCTGCCTGGGACTCCCTTTTAGTGAATGGTAAGCAGTATTTTTCCTACAAAGGGATGTTCAGAATCTCCAAATTAAGTGCCTAATGTGGACTGCCTTCTGTTTCTACCTCCATAAGCATGCTCTGCAGTCATTGAAGAGAATGGGTCTGGGCTGCCTGTGGATATGTATCCCCAGTCCCTTGTCTTTCATGAAGGGTGGTGCTGAGGGAGAGAGGTGGGGCAGTGTGGCCATCAGGTTCTTCTAGAGGAAAAAAATCTAACAGCCTGTTGATTTGTTTGAATTATTTCCTACACATGGTGGTCCTAAAATTCCCCATCTTTAGAGAAAGCTGAGTAAGTGACATTTCATAGTCAGTAGACATCATTTCACAGCTGTCCATTCTGTTATCTAAAGAGCTCTTCTGTTTTCATGTGGAGGGCACCTCATTCCCACGGTCATAGTGCTCCAGAGCCCTTTGTTCATCTTTGGCTCTCTTTTTGCCCCCTTTGGATGGAGAGGCATAAATCTCTTTGAAACATGCAGCTAAAATGTCAGGGTACTTAATGAAACAGGGGCACAGCTTCTTGTGCTCACTGTCAAACTTAGAGAACAAATAAACAGCCAGAAGGTTCATAAATATGAAGGTTTGTTTTCCTGCAAGAACCATAATGATTCTCTGGTGCCTGTGCCTTGCAGCCTGTCACACTATCTGGTTTTAATGTATGTGCCCTACAGTGGCTTTGCAGATAGCTGAATTGTCCTTCCTTCGGCATCCCTAGCTTTAATTGCCTAAGTCCTATCTGCTTAAACTTCCCCTCTACTGTTTCTCCCCTTTCTAATTTGATTTTCTTCTGAAAAGCAGTAAAGAAACTAGCAAAAGAGAGGGAAGTAAGACATAATGGAGAAATGCCATAGTTTGGTTGAACCCATACTTGAATTAAGAACCGTTCCTTTTATAATTCATATTTTGGAGTTGTATTGCAGGGTGGGAATCCCTGTTTGCCTCAAGGAGCCTACATGGATTTTAATAACAAACATTACACCTAGCAGAAAGAATTCTTCAGCATGATGCGTTATAGATCAAGATCCACAGACTAAATATTCCAAGATCCAAAAAAGTAACCTAGAGATTTAAAGCCATTTGTAAATATGAACAGTAACAAACCTTGTAGCTCTCTGGGTATCAGGAGTTGGAGTTAAATCATCAAAGTTAACAGCAAATTCCTTGTAGTATAATAGGGTCAAGGATCATACTTACTTTCTACTTAAGGTGAGATGTAGTCCAGGTAGCACCAGGAATGGCTTTGCTGCTTTAATGACAGCAAAAAGAAAGGTATCCCATAGCCTCAGATGGGAGCTAAGGGCTATAATGACAGTTCAGAAGACAGTCTAGAAACAATTTTTAGCTCCTTCTCTAAGAAGAGAGGAGCCTTGACATAGGAAAGTGTTTTCTCTAAAGGATGGCCAGGTTGTTGTTACATATGGGGGTTTCCACCATCTAAGTAGTGGTGTGTGAAAATTCAAGGCATTCCTCTGTAGTCAGCAGAACGGGCAAGAAAGAAGCTGGGGCACTTCTCTGCCTGCATTACAGTTGTTTGTCTTTCTCCATCCACGGTAGAAGGAAATACAGCTAATCTAAATCAAAACTTTTTAAAGATTTAAGTTATCCAGCAAAGTGTATCCAGCATGGTGATTATTGCAAAGCTTTGTGAGGGACTTGTGTGTTCAGTTGTTAACCTCCTGTTAAGATAAAGAAGTGGAGGGAATGACTAATGTATTGCCTGTAAATATTGTAAAATAATGAGTGGGAGGAGCAGGGAATTGCATAGAATTGGCTGAAGCCTCCAGGGTTTTGTCTTTCCCTTCCCCCTTGCACCTGGGTGGATCAATAGAAAGGGAGAGCAGTTGTGTAATGGCTTTTTTGCCCATCACTGTGTGCTATTAGTTTGACACATGCAATTTACTTGGAAAAGCTTAAGTAGCCTTAATAACAGAAAGTCCCAGCAGAGCTGACACTAATGGTCTCCCCCGTTGTCAGTCTCAACAGAGAGATTAAGAGCTGAATGAACAAAGAGACCCAATTACCATCTCCCCCCCTCTGGATGTTGCTGCATGAAAACAGGTATGAGCTATGACAGTGGCTCTTTGGACAGACTCTGTCTCTCTGCCATGCCCTGGTGTGAGAGGGGTTTTTACTGTGCTCTCAATTTACTGCCATTACTGAGGGCTGCTGCAATATCACCCAGTCCAGCTTTTCTTCACTAATAGTGAAGTCCAGTCATCTTGAAAGGAATTTAGTATATCATGCCCTGATAATATACACTATTGAACACTCTTCAGACACTCACCGTCCAATGCACTGTGCTAGCAAGTAAAACAAGCAAAAGCAAACCTAGCCCAGCTAAATCTACCATTTTTTTCTATTCAGTTCTCCACAGGAAAATAATATTTTCTTGGCCCAAGCTCTCAGGGAGGTATCAGAGTGCAGCACTGCAGGGTGTGCAGCCAGAGACAGATACATCCCCACTGGGTTGGACTGGCAGAAAGGTCTCAAAGAAAACAGAACATCTGTTTCTGCTTTCATCCAAAGCTTGGAGCAACTTGGTTAATAACAAAGTATGAGCACTGCCTGTGAATGGCTACACAATACCTTTTGTGAGTGCTGTTCCTCAAATATATTATAAAATACAGTGCCAGCTCTCTTTTGCCTCCCTTCACTAGGACAGGTTTGTACAATCAATCCAGTATTCACTTTAAAAAAATTGCTGCTGCATATGCTATAATTTTGTGTCTGTTTTTTATGGCTAATTTATGTAAGACTTTAATTGCAACTCATTTCTCAGTAAGACTGGCCCTCTTTTCAGGATTTTTTCTCTTCTGTTTCTCTAGCATGGCAGACCAAAGACTTCTCAACATTCAGAAATAAAAAAAATGTCTTTCAAGAGGACTCTAAGTGGGCTTTACCAACATAGGGTTTGATCAGTGATGATGATTGATTGATTGATTGAGAAAAATATGTACCCCACCCTATTCAGTCTCAGTATTGAGGAAAAACATCATCTTTCAGTAAACAGCTGATTTTTGAGAATAGTGTCCTGTTGACAAACTGTTAAACCAAACTTGTGTCCCCTGGATTTAGAAGAAAACCTGAATAATAATTACATAATAATAATACAATTACAGTAATATTTACAGCATTAGTATCAACACTGTCTAACTTTGTCAGTCTTTGCTTTATAACTTACTGTATATTCCAACATCACTTAAAATACTTTGCCAAGTACACCAGGTGAATGGTGGAGCTCAACATATTTATATTTCAAAGGGTAGTGAAATAAAATAGCTTTGCATTTTATTAATCGAATGTAAGTTTATGAACATTTAATTGATGTATATGAACATATTTAATTGATGGTTCTAGAGATGAACAATTTCTCTTGTACGATATAATAACTAATATTTATGCTGCCAAAATATATTTAATATGCATGAAAAATAATGGGTTTGGCTAAAACCAGGTTTGTACAGCTTTGTGTGTTTTTCTGTGTGCATACAGCATACAAAGGAACACTGCACATCAAATGAATGCAATATTTAATCTAAAGTGAAATGCTTAACACTCCTAGCAGCAGTTCAAAGATGAGGACAGCTTTATTAGTGTTTTAGAGTCACACTTTCTTAAACTCAATTTCTCGTCTTACTGTGGATAATTAAAGTTTTTTGTTGATCTCCAGTGATTAAATTTGCTTCCTTATATATCACAGTTAGAGTGTTGGTTTTTTAAGTGATTTGTGCATACATCAAAAATGGCAGAGGGGGAAAAAAATTGTTAATAATCTTTATCAACAAAGACTTGTATGACTGATACAAAAAAAAAGGAGTATATAAACTTTCTATTCCCACCTAAAGACAATTTTAAACACCTCCTCCTAAATGGACTGGAGTGTATTTTGGGAAATACCTGTGTATTTCTTAAATCATGTGCATTAAGCAAATATAACAGTTTATAAAGAAGTAGTAATTTATTGTAAATATTTACAGCCCCAGTGAGGTTTTTGATGGCATGGGCTTGTGCCTGGGAGATTCCCTTTTTTCTCCCTCCAGTTCTCTCTCAGTGTAGGAACTCAGGAATTGTTTTGAAGAGAATACTGGCAAAAGAAGTTTTTTTCATTCTCTTTCATTCTCTTCTCTTTTCTTACAGGCCTTTCATTCTTCAGCAAAGGCTGAAGTTCTTTGCCCTCTCTCCTTTGCTAACCCCTCCACTTGCCCTGATGATCATGTACAATCTCAGGCCATTTCACTGCTTTTTCATCTCTTCTCTTAGTATCTACCCTCACTCGTTCCTCTGGTTTTGCAAGCAGTGTCAGCTCACCTGAGCCTCTTCCAGCCTGAAAAACATCAGACCATCACCAGTTATATTTGCTCTTCTAAATACCTTCTGCAATTCTCTTTTCCCCCTTATTGCTCAATGTGCTGTCAGTAGTTGTTGGTGGTACAGTGAGTCTGGCTTTGCGCATTTCATTCTGGGCAGTGCCTTTCCTGACCTCTTCCTCACCAAAGGTTACAATGTGCATTTCCTCCTCAGCCTCACATCAGCTGTCATCTGTCTGCAGTCCCTGATGTTTTTGAAATCCAGCCCATGCTTTTGTTCTCTGATCTCATCCAAGATGTTGGGTAGTGTGCCTGGGCTCTTAAACTGTCCACGGCGTTGCTGCTGGATCCCTCCTACACTGTCTGCTGCTCTGTCCAATTGCTGCTGCTTGATTTTCCTCACAAATGCAGATCTGGGATCTATTTCAGATTGAAATAGATTCTTTTGGTTCCTTTTCTTTGAACTGAGTTTCAGATTGTGAGTTGTCTTTAACAAGTAATATGTAAATTAGCAGCATGTTATGTTAATTTCATACATAAGTACTATTTGCCAGATAGATTATTTGTATTGGTGTGCAGTTACATCTGTTAGTATGCAATGTTCAAAGAGTATATATAAGAGATAAGATACCCAGGTGAAATCACAGTAGCTGTGTTCCTGATCAGCCTGGGGAGGCGAACAGACTGATACAGCTAATCAAATTATCTTGAATTAGACTTAATTGTTTTTCTGCATGAATGTTTCTGGTTTGTTTGTGGTTTGTTTTTGTTTTTAAAGAACTTTCTATTTTTCCAGTTCCTACATGAAATTGTAACAGCACATAACCTATGGAACTTTTACCACCTCTGAGACATTTTAGGAACCTGTTTTCAGAGCACACCATTTACTCCTAAACAGAAGTAGCATATAAGTTCATCCAAGCTGTAAGAAGGGATGAGCTCTGGAGATGTCTCTCCAAGTAACATTTCTTGATTCTCACTTTAACCTGTGTCTTTTTGGGCATCATCTTGAACGTGACTGTGGATAGTCTACCTGTAGTGTAAATACAGTTTATTTATTTGGTTCTTTATATTTCAGTTGGTATTTCGAGTTAAAAAGAAACAGCAAGGTGTATTCACAAGACAGTGACATTGCCATTGACAACAGTCAGCAAAACAGTACCAAAAGGTCAAGTCTCAGACATAACTAGTGCTTAGTTTCCCAATGCCTTTATGTATTGTCAGGTGGTTTCTGTACTTAAACACATCTGCTGATCCAAATGTATTACAAAAAAGGATAGCAAAAGCAGCTAAATTATGTGGTGATTTTAATTAGTAGGAAAGAGGGATGGTAGGATCTTCCAACAGCATTTTCTAATTGAAGTCACTGAACTGGCATTTCAGCAATGATTTCTGCTTCAGAGATCAAGAGAGATTATTTATCCTTAGCAGTTTTCAGCTCTCAAAAGTTCATGCAGGCCAAGTGACTTCCATCATTCATGAACTTTGTTGTGAACTTGTCCCTTTCCTGATTTTATTGACTTGTCACATGATTTCTGGGAAGAAGTGAAGGTCTCTGCTGCATTTGCCTCGTCCTTACGAGGAAAGTGAGGGCTGCACAATTTTATTTTCAGAGGTCAGTGGGAACCAAACCAGAGAGCTGTGGTTGGAGCTTGTTTATAATGGGAAGTGGGTGTATAAACCTCAGGAGGAAACCCCTGGGTTTGCCCAGGTGCATGCAGGCAGCTGAGCACTCAGAAAACACTGGTAGTAAATTTCTGTGTTCTTCAGCCTGCTGTGATGCTTCACTTATGATGTGTTTCTCCTCACCTAAGGAGCAGTGTACAGAGACGTGCTGTTGTCATCACATCTGGGAAAGACTGAAGCTGGCATCTACGTAGTCCTTCTCCAGAGGTTGCCTTGCAAGACACAGCTACAAAATGTTCATCAGAAAAAACTGAACCGTAGATCCTTAAGAGTGAGTAGAAAACAAATGCAACCTTTCAGAATTTTTGTCTAAAATGTATAAAAATAATGACATGGATTTGCATTTTAGAAATGCATTCCAAGTCCTGGGTAACTAGGGATTGTGAAGAGCTTGGACTGAGCCTGTGGCACCAGGTTATGGTACTTACATCGCACTGCTGTGTTCTTTGGGGTGTGTGGTTCCTTGCCTCCTCTGCTGTCTTGTACACCTCTGTTGAGCTGCATTTTTTAAGGACAAGTGGCTTGAGGAAGTGTTTCATTGTTTCTGGAAAGCAAGGCACTCTTAATGCTAGAGGACTAGCTGGTCTTTTGGGATCACTGACTAGGGCTGAGAAAATTAGACCAAAGAGTGTGATGTAATTTCTGAAGTCCATGCAGAAGATAAGTCATTGCTCAGATTTGCTGATACTTTCTGCATCAGTTCATTTTTGCATTTCTTTTCCAGTCTGAGTGTTTTCCCATGGTAAGTTAGGGTGCTTGCTTATTCCAGCTGTTTGGTCCCACTGTCCTCAGCTTCCCTGATGGACACCTCTGATTGAAGAGGTGAGTGAGTTATATGAGAACTATTAACTGTCAGTGTCCAAGGAGAGTCTTTTCCCTCGTAAAGCATCCCTCATTATCATGCTATCACCAGTGCACCTTCTTGTTTCACCAGAGATTTTTCCATTGAGATAATCCCTGCACAGCTGTCTACTGTCACCCTTGCAAGCCAACATGAAAGCAAGATCAGCCATGCCATCAGCATGAAGATATCTTCAAATTAATAGAAAAATACAGTAAAGCAACAAAAAATGTAATCTGATGCGATGCATACAGCCCATAGAATGTGTGCAAAACACCTTTTTTTTTAGTTTTATTTTTAAAGTTATTTTTATTCCCCAGACTTGTTTTTCTCAAACATTTGACTTATTTAGGTGCTTTGTGTTGTGGGATGCTGCTAGTGAAAGTAATTGCTTTATTCCTGAGGGGACGGCGGCATGTTGTAAAACAGGATGTAACAATCCTTTAATACAATATAAAAGGGTTGCCAGGTAGATACATTCTCTGTTGCTGCCTGAGATGTTTGTGGGTTTTGGTTCTGCAAGATATTACTGCTTCTGCCCCTCCTGCTTGTGTAACTACAGAGAAACGAGTGTTAAAACCAGGACCATTGGGCTTGTCACACTCAATTGTGTTCTTGGTGCCCTCAGCTCATGAAAAATAGAAACAGCATTTAACCCTCAATTCACAAATAAGGTGATGGGACACAAAGGACCTCTAAGCAGTGTGTGAGGGTGGAATAGGGAGGAAATGCAGGAACTTCAAAAGGAGAGGAAGTCCACAGGGATTTAGCTCCACTAGGTCCAAAATCAAGAGGATTAAACTCTGTTGAGTGCCAAGTACTCCACTGTAAGAATGGATCTCTGATTCCTACAAGGCAGAGAATTACTGTTTAAGCTGCAGAAATAATTCTGAGAATTTGGAATGTGCTGGGAAGTGAATTTGATCTGTCTGATGCAGTTGCAAGGATAAGGCAAAGCCCAGCTCCAGGGCTCTGGAATGCAGAAATTGATCTGTAGAGGAGATCAGAGGGAATTATTAACTGTGTTGTTGTCATGACCTGAAGGGTTAACTGGCCTATGGGAGTAAGAAGATTTCAGCCATAGGGGGTTTCAGGGATTCTGTAATACAGAAGTGGTCCCAGGGGAAGACCACTAAAGTAACAGGCAGAGTCTCACATCAATGATGAGTCTTGTCACGAAGCTGGAAGTCAGCCAGACATCCCTAGTGAGGGCCAAAGAGTTTGTCTAGAAGATCTTGTGGAAAATTTGTGCAGGGAGCTCAACCTGTGCAGGAAAACCACAAGCAGTGCGGGAAATAACCAGAGAATAAAGCTCCAGTCTGGATAAAAAGGGCATCCTTTCTATGGCACAGAGATGTTAAAGGGTGTTACAACACACTCACCTCAACAGCCAAGAGGTGCTGTTAATTTCTATTTTTCTGCTGGGAGAACCAGTAGATGATGGTTATGATTTCTCACATCTCAGACCCCTGTTTCCTGTTCTTACAGTTAGAACAGCTAATGGCAGTTGTTGAACCTTATTTTCTCAGGATGTCTTCCCCTTTTTCCGCCTTTCTTACTTCTTTCACCTTTTCAGATGATAAGTTCCTTGGTTTTGTACTTCCTGATGGTATCTCAGGCTGCCTCTGGTTTCTGGACACCCAGCTGCCATTCAAAGATGCTGACTGCACTTCTCAAGGATGTTGCTGGCTCCCAGGCTCACAGTCCAGCAGACATTTCCTCTTTAAGCACACATATTCTGCTCAGTATTTCTCTCCTTGCAACCAGGTTTCACTTTAGGGCTGCTTACATCAAGACCCCTCTGCAAATATTCTGTGTAGTTTTGAGTACCAAGCCTCAAAAGAGCTATGTCAGGGGATGAATGAGCAGAGAACTGGAATAAGTTATCTAGAGGGGAGTGGCAAAAAAAAAACTCCAGTGTTTTACCTAGACAAGAAAGCAATGAAAGAAATGGAAGAAGGAAGGGGGTCAGGATCCTCTAGAGTGAACTTCCATGTTTCATTATGTTTGTCGATATAGCAGTTAAGTATCAGGTATCATTTTGATAAACCAGCTTATTTTGTGGGTAAGAGAGTGTTGTAATTGTCTGGGGTACAACACTGACAGTCTCTGTTCATTGCCCCAGTTTCTGTGCCTTTACATGCCTGCACATGGTAGTCCAGTCAATTTGCTGAGACTGCTGGCAAATGTATCCTTTGATATGTGTTGGAATCCTTTTATCATTTATGAGCATCTTTTCACTAGACTTGGAGTAGAGACCTTCTGTGGGTGTCATGTAGGATCCTGTGCAGCCGGGAAACAGCAGTTTTGGCTGCTGACCTGAGCTGGCTACCAAAGCAGAATTGAACCCATGGTCTCAAGAGGAAAAGCTTTGTCCCCTTCAGCCGCTGCTGTGTAACCCAAAACACTGAGCACCATGGAGGTGGGCAGTGTGGAGGCTTTGTGCATTACATCAGGGAGTCTTTGCTGTCTTTGGCCCAAACTCATGGATAGGGTAGGATAAAGTCCCTAAACATACACTTTCTCTCCTTACTAGGATCTCCTCAGGCATGATTTAAAGTTGCTCCCCAGTTTCTTCAGGTCATTTCCAAAGTCTGCAGAGGTCAGAGGGAGCCCTCTGGCAGACTCAGCAGGTTTGGGATCTTTCCTAAAGCAGTTCCCTGTGTGAATCAGATGCAGATAATTTATCTCATCAATAATGTTTTTTTCTTGGGAGTTACAGCCAGCTTCTGAACAGCAGCACTGGGGGATCAGTGGATGGGTTTAGGAAATGGGAATTACTCTCCCAGCTGTGCTGACTGATGGAGTGATCCCATGCAACAAAATGTGACCTCCAAGTTTGCTTCTCTGCTTGTGCTTGGTTTCTCTCACTTGCCCATTTTCCAGGGTGTGCCAAATCCTTGGATATTTGTGCTTCCTCTTGCTGTTGCAGTAGTCTGTGGTGGGAGGCAACTGAAAAAATCATGATTTCTTAATGGTAATGATGTGCACCATAACAGGGGCACACACCTCTCTGGGGGTTACAGTGGACACTTCCACCCATGCTTGTCTGAATACATTGCTCTCCCACCCTGGCCACTCCATCCTTAAGATTTCATCCACTGACTTTCAGCTTGAGCCTTGTTAAGCTTTTAATCGACACACTGCCTGCCAGACTCTTGCTCTCGTGCCAGAAGCCTTAGCAGTATTGAGGAATATTGTGCCAATATCCAAACATCACGTTGTCTCCATGGTTCAGTGCTGAACTGGGTGGCACTGGTCCACCTGCCTCACCGCATCTCCCAGTGCTCTCCCAAGACATCAGCTGTGAGAGTACAGGAGGGGCTGTGTCATCGCTGCTGGCAGCTCCTAAGTCACGTTTCTCTTGAAGAGGAAGAACATCTCCAGTGCTCTTTTGCCAGCTAAAAAATATTTTGAAGCTGGTAAATATGTTCTTTTCTTCTGTGCTCTGTCAGCCAGGTTCAGGTCATACATGAGCAGGAGGAGACCTCTGTCCCAGCCCTCTGACATGGCAGCAGCAGGGTCTCTAAACTGATTGATAGATACTGTCCATGGTAAAGATAATCTGAACCCTCACAGCAGAGGACATACTTTGGGGTAAAAAAGGGAAGAAGAGTGGAGGAGAGGGAGTTGGTTGTGGAAAGGGTTATGTCACTTTCTGCTCACAGTGAGGTCCTGCAGTCATTTTAATTGGCTCCTGCACAGAAGGTGACGATGAGGGACAGTTCTCCCATCCAGAAGCCCCACTGTGTATGAGGGTAACATAAACCCCCACTCTCCCATGAGCACAGCCATGTGTCTGCTTCGTTCCCAAGGTTGGGCCCTGGCACTTCTGTTAAACAGCAGTCAGCTGGAAAGATCTCCTAACTGGTTTTATGCAAATGGGAGCAGATATGTCATGCATGTGTGTTTGCACATTAGCACTGTCCCCTATCAAACAATAGATATTGTTTTGTCATGTAAATAGTGCTCAACTGACAGGACTTGCTGGGAGTTGAGCTTATTTGTACTGAGTGGTTTTGATGTGTGTGTGTGTGTATGCAGGTGTTGAAAGAGTGGGGAGTAACAAAGCTGTGAAACTTCAATGAGATAAGCCAAATAAACCCCCAAATCATGTTATGGAAAGTGGTAAGTATATATAACTTGTGTATTGCATAAGGGAGGTCAGGACTACATGGCAGAGAGGTAAGTAAGAGGGAAGAAAAACAATTGTTTTCATACAAGATTAGTTATGTCTAAGCAAGGACTTGAAACTGCCTCTGATCTTCATTGCTGGTTTCCATGTGTCCGTGCCTCTCCCCAAGAGCATTCTGCCTGGCAGGTACAACTCTGGAGGTTGGTTTTGATGGTACCAAGGCATTGCCTGAGAGCTGCCAGGCAGCTGAGGGTTTACATTGAGTACAGCCAGCAGTGGAGGCCAGACAACAGAGATGGACTGGACAAAGCAGTTGGGGAGGCTGCTGCAGGCGGCCACCTGCAGCGAAGCAGTGACATCAGTCAGTCTGCTCTGGTTGTGGTGGGAAGCCTGATGAGCAACTGTCAGGCACATACTCCCTGGGAGGCTGCTAAATAGTCATTGTTGAAGTAATTAATAGCAACAAGTGGGGAAAAAAAAGACAGAAAAAAAAAAAAAGCTCAGAAAATGTTTTCAGATGTCCCAGACAGCAGTGATAGTTAGGGTGATGAATATGCAGCTATCCATATGAAAACTGAATGACTGTACTTGCCACAATAAACTATGTAATGGGAACAGTAAACCCCACCCCTCCCCCAAGACAAACATATAATCTACTAAAAGTCTGTGTAGATGTCTAGTTCAAAATGCTGATTGTTATAAAACCTAACTCCAGAAATAGTATTGATGTTATAAAGGAAAGAAGAAAAGTGTGAATCAAAAGCACATTGTTCTTGACCTGGTGGGGGGGCTTTACTGTTTTCCAGATAAAGCTGCTGCTGGCTTTCACAATTACACCTTTGACTGGTTTTTAACTGTCTTTTGGGGCAGGAAGGGGTGAGAGGCAATGTCCTCCCTTTAGCAAAATATATAGATATTTTTCCTGAGTAGTTTATACTGGATCCATGATGGAACTAAAGAAAAATCACTGAAATCACTGAAAGAGAAGGGTTTGCTGCATGTCTTGGACAAACCCTTTTAAAGTCAGCAGAGAGAAATGGCAGATATATCAGCATCTTGCAGTAAGTGATAAATGAGTTCCAGGAAACCCACTCTTTCTAATGCAGTAATCCACTCTGCTGAATAATGCTGTTATTCTAAAGTGAATACAATCTTAATGTTTACGTCGTATTTTATGTATGACAAACTGCTTTGCAAAAAGGCTGGATGAGAAAAAGAGCATTTTATAGATTTCATACTGTTATGTACTAATAAAAAAAGAAACCCATTTTACTGTGAGAGTCAAGCAAAAAAGAGATGAGCAGCATTTAGATGTAGGACATTTTCTTAGAAAGACTATTATTATAAATTAGTAGCTTTTATCTACTCTCCCATTAAAAAATATCTGGCTGCATATCTTAATATTGGGGTATTCCAAAATAATGTAGACTAATTTTATTCCATTGTTTATGTTGAATAAAATAAAGTTACCAGGTGCTGAGGTTTTTTCATGGACTACAGGCTCCCCAGGGAAGTGGCCACAGCCCTGCCAGAGTTCAAGAAGCATTTGGACAACACTCTCAGGCATACTTTGGGATTTTTGGGGCCATCTTGTGTGGGGCCAGGAGTTGGACTCGGTGATCTTTGTGGATCCCTTCCAACTCAGGAAATTCTGTTCTTCTATGATTCTGTGATTCTATTCAGCATAATTTCTGGTGATAAACTAAAAAAGAGAATTTGGGATGCCTTGCAGAAAAACTGTGGTACCTTGTTCTCTTTTTCCCCTTTCATCTTTTACTTCAGCACACATGGAAACTTTTTGTTAGCTATGTAAGCATTCTTTTATTCAAATACTAATTTAACTTAGTGATTGCATTGAGAATGACCTGTGCTCTGGCATTTCATCTTTTCCATTTAGCACAGGGAACTTCTTGAAATTGATTAGCTCATAGCTCCTAAATCTTTCATAGTTTTGGCTTTTTTCTCTTCCCTCAGCGAGGAAGCTGCTGGTTTTAACCCTTCACATGAATTTAGGAGAGTCTATTTCCTAGCCTTTCAGTATCTGTGATGTTTGATGTTTCCTGGACTGTCCTTTGGCTTTGGATTTGAAAATCCTCATTCCTGTGCTTTTTTTGTTACTGACGTGTAGGCGCTACGGCCAGTGGAGCAGCCTGGCAGCAGTTTGGAGGGGAGGGAGCTGGGGAGGGGAAAGGTGCAGAGAGTGTTTTTTGCCAGCTCTGCCAGTTGCATGGGAGAGAGGACAGAGTTGTACAACCCTGCCACCGAGCAGCCAGCTGCCCACCCACACGGTGCTGTGCCACCCCAGACAGACATCTCCTAAGCATCCACAGGGCAGTGTGGCTCAGTGAGCTGGGAGCATAATCCGTGGGGATGCAGCTGGACCTCAGTGCCTGGGGACGGTGCCTCACAGCTGCCGATTGGGAGCACTAATCCACAGTCAGCCTGTCCTTCTCCACGCTCCACTGATGGGGTGAGCACGTTATCCTCGGAAGGGATCGACCCACAACAAAGCAACTGAACCTGTGGGCATCACATCTGGCCAGTTTCCTTAGGAAGTAGGTGTTGCTTTCCCAGCCCGCCCCAGGTAAGTAATCTGATCTTAAACAAAGAAGCACTGAGATGGCTATTTTTCATTTAAAAATATGTTAAAGCAAAATAAGTGTTGTTGTTGTTGTTTTGAAGGCATAAGGCTTGAATATTCTCATGCTCTGTGCCTCCCTTGAGCTTCTGGATCTTGGGGGCGATAATGAGGGATTTAATTCTGGGCAGCAGGTGCTGGCAGCAGGGATGTGATGCAGTGCCTGTAATCGTGTTGTCGGGTTCATTTTGCACCATCTGGGTGTGAAAGGAGCAGTCAAGCTTTTAATTGCAGTCCTTGGGCATCTGGTACCTTCCTCCTGCTGCTGGGGTTGCAGACGTGGTCAAAGAAAGATGCTCTGTGTGTCTGAGGCACATAGTTAAAGCCGGGGGCAGCGATGCCACTGCCAGTGTAGCCACTGTGCTGGGGTTGGGTCCCTGGGGAAGGGAATGAGAAGGCTGTTCCCACTTCCACTCTTCACCCATCACCTTTTTCTACCAGGTCAGGAGAAAAGGAAAGTTGGTCTTTCAGTTGTCTGGGCTTCCTATTCTAATTGGACGTGTTTTTCTGAATTGCAGATAATCCCAGTTGAGGAGATGTAAAGCAGATGTGGTAGGGAATGTGACCTGTTGTTTGAGCAGGAGCCAGGCTTGTGCTGTGGCTGCCCTCTGGGAATGGACCAACACCCTCTGGAGACATGGGCAAAGTGGGAGATACCCCTAAAAGACCGATAGCTGAATTGGCTCCTTGCTGTGCTTTTAGGTACAATCCAAGCAGTGGAAAAGATAGCAAACTCCATGATAGCAGTGCCACGGTCACAGTCCATCCCTCCAGCGTGGCAGGGCAAGGCAGGAGGAGGCCCGTGATCTCAGTGTGCTGCAGTAAGAGAGAGGGAGAACAGTTAAATTAGGGAGTAGGATTTCCAGCATTTACCTTGCATGGGTTATCCAGACTTGTGCAGCCCTATGTTGCTGAGGTATTAGTGTCTTCATAGTGGCGTGGCTAGGATGTGATCTATAGGAGCATCTATGGCTTCTGCAAACTTGCGCAGAAATGTCAGTGTGTCAGGAAAATGTCTCCATTGAGACTGAGATTTTTGTAGTGAATATGCAATTCTGTTGGTGACAATGATGTCACTGCATTGTTTTCATGGGGTTTTTTTTTGTTGTTGTTATTTTTTAATTTAAAAGGTAAGAAAACCAAGCAGGTTCTGCCCAGAGATGTTTTAATATGTCAGTACATGCCTCCAGCCAAAGTGTTGGCAGCCAGCTTAGGGGTAAGGCTGGGGACAAACAAGTGATGGCACAGTTCACCTGGAAACTACCACTGCACAGGCAGGGGCTGGCACAGAAGCACACCACCCTCTGCCTGAAAAGCTCAGTTCTAAGATGTGCCCTGCACCATGTACTGGTCATGGAGGGGAGCTCTGGGGTGTGCTCCTGGGTGATGGAAGCATCACTTTGAGATGTGATGGGAAAGTCAGGGATGTGCTTGGAGCAGGGAGCTGGAATCATGGGTTGGTAGTGGGGGGTATGGAGGGAGGACGGGTGTTGTGCTTGCTTCAGAAGCACAAGCCGCTGGAAATCAAATACTTGAGGAGGTAAGATTGAAACTTGCGTTGTTTGTCACAGATCAAATTACTAAGTGTAAGCCATCTGTGTTTCCTGGCGCTTTTTAAATGGTTTGTACTATAATGTGTACAGCCCTCTGCCAGAGGAGCAGGGTATGATGTGCTAGTGGAGAACATGAGGGGTTTTTCTTCCCTACTTTCCATGTTACCAGGGTACAAACTGTGTCCATCACACTGAAGGTGTGGGTGGAAGCAGTCCAGTGGCACAGGGTACAGCACCACTCCTCTGTTGTCCTATGTTGTGCTGACTTTGAGGCCCAGAAACTCCTTGTCTGGTTTCTCTGAATAAATGTGCAGCTATTTCTATGTTGCTCCAAACATGTTTGCACTAAGAAAGGAAAAGAAACATGAGGAAAAGCTAATTTGAATCATTTACCTGGAAAGTGTATAGCCTAATGCTTATCCTTAGAAATCAAGAGTCAGTTACCTGGAGTTTTTACTGGCTTTGAGATAACTTTCTATTGATCTCAGAGAAAGCAGTAACTTCTCTATGCTTTCAAGGGCCTTTTTCTAAAATGCATGTAATATTCTGCATATTGTTCACCTTTAAGGGTGTTACAAGAATTAAAGCTTATAAAGCGTTCTAGGATTTATTAATATAACTTACCTTAGGAGTGCAAATTAAATTCTGTTACTGTCTACTACTACAAATTAACCTACAGCTTTAGTTGCTGCTGTTCTGAGATGGATTTAAAGGATGGCATAAGGGTGAAAGACATTGTATTCCAGTATTGATCTCCAAGATCATCTGGACCCTGTACCTATTACTCTTCCACTATGCAGAGTGTTTACTACTGGTGGCTGTTAGAGCTCAGTGCAGTGATATTTCAAGAGGGGAGGACAAATGATTTGTAAATACATTGGATATTTTGAAGATGTTTTTCTTGGGCTGAAACAATTAAATACTAAAGTGAGAAAAGGACAGATAAAACTGAAATCTTCCCAAACTGAGCAGGTTCTGGATCCCATAGCTCAAAGTGATCAGTGGATTCATTTTCTGTAATTATATCAGAAAACTCTTTTCTGCTGTGATGGCTCATTGGATGGGTCAGTGGAATCAGGGCAGACAAACATACTCACAGTTTGCATGAAGAGTGCTAAATCTGAATTGTTTCTGGAGTCAGTGGGGCGTGATGTCAGCTCGGTGGGGAGAACACAATTTCTCAGTGACAGCAAAGATGAGTGTATCCCAATAGCAGGTTGTGATCTCTCCCAGCGGTGTCCTTGGGATAGTTCAGGGGAGGCTGTGAAGCATTTTATACTCATGAGGGAACAGTCAGCTGCCTTTAATTGCTGACTGCACTCAATCCTCCCAGGGCAGAGGTTTGTATATTTATATCAGCAGCCAGTAACTATAACCTATTCTTGTTCCTTTGGCCAACAGTAGTTATCCCCTCCTTGGCTAATTAAAGAGTGGGAAACCTGGCGGGGGGAGAGAGGATGAAAGGGGACCACACAAGTAGAAGTTAGGCTGAAACAGAGTTAAGCTCTCAGAAAGTTTCAGAATTTTTTTCCTAACCAAGGGGAATGAGGGCACAGTCAAAATGTGCTACTGTCTGTATCCCTCCACTTTGCAACAGAAGTGCAGTGTCCTCAGGAGGTTCTGAGGAGTTTTCATGATCCCTCCCCAAACCAATGCAAAGGTGAACGCTCAGGGAGGAGCTGCTGTAGTGCTCTGTTTCTGAAAGCTGTTTGACAGCCGTGTTGTTCTCTGATCCATAGGTCCAATGGATGGCATAGCAATAGCATCACTGTCCAGGGAGCTGGAATCCTTCCTCGCCTGCCTGCATGCTGCTTGAACTGATCCCAAGCCTTTGTTTTCGGACTGAAGAAACCTGAAAACCTTTCTCTCCTAATTCATGAGCCAGCAGGATGTGGTCGCCGTGCTTTCAGAACGCCTGCTTGTAGCCGCCTACAAAGGCCAAGTGGAGAATGTGGTGCAGCTTATCAACAGGGGTGCCAAGGTAGCAGTTACCAAGGTAACGAGAGAAAAATGCTTTGCAAAAGCCCTGGGAACTAATGTAACTCTTCTAGACCATTGTCTGTGAAAATGCCCTCCTAGCTTTACCAATCTGAATGTGACTGAAGTTAGTGTTCAGATTTCCTTAAAGTTTGCACTTAATAGCTCACGCAAATTTGCAATATAGTGCACGTCTTGTGTTTATACCCTTTGCAGGGGACGCAGCTGGGATGAACACTTAGTCCTTGCAAACACAGTGTGTCGACAGAGGGGCAACATTTTTCAAAGCCTGCATTGACTTTTGAATACTGTGTGACCTGATGAATGGAGTAATTCATCACTGTCAAGAGAAGGCGGTTCAGGGCACCCATCTCCCTGGGTCAGGGGATGGGGAAAAGCCACCTCTTGTGGCAGGGTAAAGAGACACAGAAATTGTTTCTTGCTGCTGGAGTCTCTTGGTGCAGCAGCCTCACTTATACCAAACATCTTCATTGATTTGTTCTGTGTAGTCCCTTAGTCAGTTCCAAACTTGGGGGTTGCAAACTGTGTTCCCCATATCTTTGAGAAAAGTCAGTCAGAGGATTTCTGCTTAGATACAAGTGAGTTCAAACTGATATTCACCTATTCCTAATGCTCAACATGTTATAAATAATATTATCTTAGAAAAGATGAGAGGTAACTGCCTGTTGCAAAGAAGGTTTGATCAGCAAAAAACCTTAAAAAGAACTAGGTAAGTAAAATCTTTGGAACTGTAATATAGAATTTGGGGTGTGCTGTTTTGATAAATTGTTTTTCTCCATCCTATCTACTTTTATTTGTGTTTCCATATTGGCTTTGACCATTACATATGTATAGAAGCTAATATTTACAGATAGAAAACACATTTGATAAAAAGAGGAAAAGACAGAATGCTTATCTGTCAGTGACAGTTGTTTTCAGTACCTTCACAATGTTTGAGTTGTAGATAATATTTATTTTGAAAGTTGGAGTGATCCAAGGACAACCTGTGTTTGTAATTTTGGTTTGGCAAAAGAGGTAGCCTCTTGCTGATAGATACAAAGCACAGATTTAATAAGCATGAATAACCATGTTTGGTTCTGTTGTCCAAGCAGCTCTGTAGCTGATGAACAGCTATTAAAGGTAGTCAGTAATAGACGAGGAAATACTGACTTACCTGGCATACCTGATTGGTAGCTCAGGGTTTTGTGGTTTTCTTTTCCTTGTTCGTTGGTTTTTTTTTTTTAAGATGATGAGCTTTGACACTGCTGAGGGACCTCTACTAATTACAATAAGAAACAAATAGTGTAGGTTTGACTTTGAAAGACAAAATCGGGTTATTTTGGTATAATGCAGATTTCCTAGAGTTGACAAGTTTTTCTTTCCTATATGACATAGGTGTCTCTCTTGCCTTGCCTTGTTGTTCTGCCCTGTGTGGAAAATCAAAACAAAGCTCATTTGGCAGCAAAACTGTGGCCAGGTACAAATGGCTGGTGTTTCTATGGAGACATGTGCTTGCCAGCTATGTTGGAGAGCTGTGAGCTCTGAGGCCATTCCTGTAGCTCCCCAGGTACTACAGCATTGTAGCTATTCTTTCCTAGAAGTTGTGTGTGTGTGTCATCCCCGTGGAGCCCAGAGAGGGAAGATGACAAAAGCTGTCCCTGTTGTCATTCTGAATGCATCCCAGCACACAGGCTGGTACAGATGGGGTACTTGGGTATCCTGGTGACAAGCCCTGCTCAGAAGAGATGAAGTCAGATCCGCAAGACTGTGGAGGAGTGCACACAGAGGAGCAGGGACCTTCTCAGAGCAGCACCAAGGCTGTGTGTACAGGCTGTTTTGAAGGTACTCTTACTCCTCCCACGCTGTGAGCCAGAGAGAGCTGAGCTCAGTGTGAACCAACGTGGTGCCCTCACCAGACCCCATCCATTCAGGCTCTGTGTTGGCCTGTCCAGGTGTACACAGTGTGGAGTTTGCATCTGGCTCTCACCCAGCCAGCCAGCTGCAAAGGGAGAGCATGTGCATATTTGCCTACTAAAGGCTGTATAAACATAGCCTGGAAGAGCTTGGCTTGCTAATCTGATGGCACACAAAGGCTGGAAGGAGAAATATGTTTAAAATTAAGGACAAGGTTGTCACAAGAGCAAGGATGTATAAATTAGACTCACGTATATTGAAACTGGAAATCTGGATGGTTTCTTTAGCCATCACAGCAACAGGTTCTTGTGCAGTCTTCTACTAAGCAGAACCAAGCCCAAAGTAAGAACAACTTTCAGAGCAGAGGTTCTTAATTTTAGAATGGAAATTAGATGGCAGACTTTTTCTAGTGCAGTAAAATAGACAAAGATTTCAGATAAACTGAAACCCAGAACCCTCTTCTCCCCCAAGATAAAACTCATTGAACAGTGAAGCATAAAAATAATTTTATCCATGTGCATGCCTTAGTTCTGGTTTACCTGTATTTCTTCTATTTTTATTAGTAGTTTTCAATTTGTTCTACCTAATTATAAGTTATAGGGGTTTGCTTCCAAAAAAAAGAGAAAAGCAGTATTTGGTACTTGTCAACCAAACTTCCTGCTGAATTCTCTGGGTTTTACTGGAGGAAGACACATGGAGACAAAGCTCTTTGGAGGGAAAGAAAAAGTTCCCCCATCACAGCAGGCTTTAAATGTATTTCTGATCCGCATCTGCAAGCACAGACCAATTGTTGTGAATAATACCACAGAGCCACAGATTGAAGTGTCCAGGATCTAGAGATAAATGCTAGAGTTCTTTATTCAAAAATGATTAATCGAGCATAGCTTGAGAAAAAATGAAGGATATTTTCTGTAACAAACCAAGTACTAGTAAATGCCTTATAGCTGACTTGTCTGACAGTTCTGGTTTTGTCCTGTATGGAAGGTCATATGATGGAGTTGATTGTTGCTTCAGCAAACAACAATTCAGCTGCAAAATAGTATTTAATTTTTGTCACTTCTGAGTAGATGATTTCAGAAAAAAAGAAGAAGAATATGAAAGGAACAAAATGCAATGGAGAATTCACATACACATGTCCAGGTGCTGACTTCAGCATTATGGTGAAGATGCACTTCTTTCATTTTGACAGCATTACTAGTAAGGCATCTGTGCAGGTGAAGTCAGTATGGAAATGTGCACCTGCTCTGATTCCAGTGAGGGACACTCGGGCTCATTCCAGATTTGAGGTCTTTTAAAGTACATGAAGAAGAGCTGATGGCCGCTGGGTCACACAGGTGATGGCAATCTGACATCAGGGAGCCCAGAGTGGGAGAGGGCTGGTGGCACTGTGTGGCACATGCATTGAGCACCCATTGTGGTGCTGGACCTCTGCCACTAGCTCTGTGGGGTTGTGGCCCAGATTGTGGGCAGGTGTGGTGCTCAGCAGAGGCTTTGTGACTCTGCTCTTCTCAAAGGGTACCTGCTTGGTCAGGGTGCTCTGTTGCTGCTCTGCCTGATGTGACAAAGAGATAATTTCCATTTTTACACCTTTTTGTCTGACATTCTTCACAGGCATGAAATGTGTAGGTGATTTCTTTTATGAAAAGGAAAAAAATACCCTGAGCAACTGGTTGTACATACTGGCTCATCAATGCCCTGATCAAGTACTTGGGTGAATGAGCTTCAAAAACTGGAAAACTAAGAACTTAAACCTTTTCTTCCAAGCAAGAAGCTGGTCCCTTTTTCAGTCCTTTTGTGGTAGAGCTCTCTTTCAGTGAAATTACTGACAGCTGCATCTTTGGCACAAAAGTCCTGGGACTTTTGCTGAGCTGATGTGCCTTGCTGTCCTCCCAGCATGTTGTTGTCCTTTTCCTGAGGATATTGGGTTTGCATGGCCAGCTTTTGGTAGCAGGAAGGGCTATGGATGTAGTTTCTGTGAGAAGCTGCCAAAATCTTTCCCAGGTCTGGCAGAGCCACTGCCAGGTGCCTCCAAGACAGGTGTGCTGCTCGTCAAGGCTTGGCCAATCAGAAATGCTGGTAACCCCTCAGGGATAACATATTTAAGAAGGGAAAACAAAAAGTTACAGAGAAGAAGTAATTATAGCCAGGGAACAGCAGTGAGAATATGTGAGAGGAACAATTCTGCAGACACCAAGGTGAGTGGAGGAGGAGGAGGAGGTACTTCAGATGGTGGAGCTGAGATTCTCCTGCAGCCCATGGAGGCAGACCCATACCATAGCAGGTGGATGCCTGAAAGAGGCCTGTGAATCCATGAGAAACTTGTGCTGGAGCAGGCTCCAGCACAATTGAATTCTGCAGAGAATGGATGATCATTCAGAAAAAAAAGCCCTAAAGAAATACAGAAGATGGTGCTTCTGTTTTGATTCGGTAATTTTTTGATTTAACTTTTGAAGTAGTCATGTTATGATTGCACAATATGGCAACACTTTTGTAATGCTGAGGTACTTTAAATCTCAACTTCAGAGCATGTTGAGTTCTTTAAAGCAGTATCTCTTTTCCTTCTTTTTTAAGCTTAGACAGAAACAAAGAAATAAATGTATTTTGGTTCTTTCACATTTCTTCACTCCTTCAGTTTGAAAAGCTATTTGTGTCTGTTTTAAACAATAAATAAAGATAAATTAAAAGGGACCAGCAAACACTTAGGAACTTGCTGAACGCCTATTGAGGTCAATGAGAAGCTTTCTCCTGACTTGAGTGAGCAGGTTATTCATGGAGAACAGTCTAACAAATCATCAATGTGAACAATGTGACAAGACTTGCATTTTGCTTTCAGGCTTTCCAATAAAACGTGGACAGGCATGTTTTTTTATGGGTGCAGAAGGGATGACTAAATATCAGTCCTTGTGCATGACAAGAGTAGTGTGAGATGGAGAACTGAATGTCCCTGCAGAAAGGTATCTACACATACATAAACACAAGGAAAGATCATGGAGCCTATGGTGCTAAGGCCCTGTATGGGTTTGTTGTGCAGTGTGTATGCATTGGCAGCGATGCTGGGAGGATTCTGCTTTTAACTGGTGTGTATCGACAGCTGACTGTCAATGTCTGTAAGTCAGAGCACAGATTTAATGCAAACAGAAACCTACCCTTGCTCTTTACTGCTGAAGTTCATGTGGCTGTTTACAGTGCCTGGCTGCAACCCAATACACCCCACAGCTACAGCAGTGTGTCACGGTGGTTGGAAGTTGCAGCCTTAGTCCAATAGGTCCCATTTATTTTGTCAATAAGTCCGTGACACGGGACCATTTGTATGATTTGTTGCCTGATGAAGCAATTGTTTACATTTGAATAGAAGTCCAAATTGCTTTTTTTTTTTTTAACATATGACTGACTGCTTTATTGGTTCATTAATCCCAAGTGGTAGCAGTCTCTCATTTGTATTTGTAATAACCCCCAAAACATTACAGTTCATATTTGGCAAGGCTCACACGCTTCTAAGTCAGTAATCTGCATGTGGAACAGTCCCTGGGTTTGGTGTTGTGTCCTTGAAGTGAGCATCTAGGAGACACTCTGGTTTGTATGTTTTCTTTCCCCCTAGGACCCTTGTACACACAAGGTTTATTCATATAAACCCCTTCTTTGCTGCTGCCTTGAGTGCAGAATGTCTTTATGGAGGAGACACACAGAGTTTTGTCTGTCTGCCTTCATCTCTCTACCCCCTATATATTTTGGGTAGGATGAATTGCAGTGAGAGGAAAACTTGGTGGGCTTAAAGACACGAAGGCGAGAGCAGCCCTGACTTGCTGCTGTGGCATGGACTTGTTTAGACTTTGTCTCCAAAGCTTGTTTTTTTCCAAGTTTGTCATCACAGCATGATGGGCACCCAAATTGCCTTGTCTCTTCCTCACAGTTTGTTCTGGGTTGGTGTGTGCATGTGTATGTGCATTCATATCTGTGTGTATGTGTATTTATGTGGGGATTTGATGTTTGTCCAGTGTTTGCATCGCCTGCACTGGAGCAGTTGTCCAGCTGTACCACCCAACTCTGCTCTCATTTTGATGTTGCTGGGAAGAAAAATAAAATCTGGCATGGCTGGTTCTTGCAGGGTTGTGATTAATCTTGAGATGATCAGTACTCATCCAAAAGCCTGAGCATCTAATCAATGTAATATGCTGGAACTGATCTTCCTTCCCAGTCTCCTCTCCTGGTTAGTGTCACAGTTTTTGTTTACAGTGTCCCTTTAAAGTAGGAAGAACTCAAAGACTGCAAGTGTGCAGAAACTCTGGTTCCTGAAGGCCTCTCCTTAGGGTTCTGCAGTAGGTGAGACACATCTCAACCTATGTTTCTGGATAGAGAATCTGAAACACACAGACACTCTGGAATAAAAATGATCCTTTAGTCTTCCAACTCAACTGTGCCAGCAGGCATGGTTCATGTGGCAATTGCCCAGAAAGGTGTGTTTGGTGAGGAAAATATGTCCCTTGTATTCAAATAAACTCCTATTCTGATTTCATAGCTTACTTTTAACACTGTACCTTTAACTGCATGCCATAACTTTTTTCGTGGTTAGAACTGGTTATCTTATTAGAAAATTTCCCTGCTGGAATATATATTCATGTTGTTGACACTTCCCTTTTAAAGCACATGAGCTGGCTTCAAGTTGGGTTTGTTTGGGATTTTTCCTTCTCCATGCACAGATTGCTATAAGTTGTTTTCATGGTGTATTAATAATCTTCTGGGAAGTGAGATGCCTGGATTATGTGATTTACTTACTGGCATTAAGGAATGTAGAAAATTGGGATCCACAAATCTGAATGTGCTGAAGGACATGTTCATAATCCAAACATGCTGTTCATTGTTGGGAATGATTTGTTAATTTGGAATTTTTTCAAATTTTCTTTTGTTATTTATTTTATTATTTTTATTTATTTATTTATTTCTTTTTATCCTTCTATTGCCTGGGGATTTTTTGCCTCCTGCTATTGATTTAGCTGGAACAGCAACATACCCCTGGCTCTCCTCCAGATGGAGAAGGAAGTGTGGTCGGTGCAGCTCAGTGCCCTTCGATATAGGGACAGGATTTTAGGGACACATGGCCAGATGAAGCCAGAGGTACCCAGGCAGGAGGCTGGGTGGTGCCCAGGGGCAGTGGTGACAACAGAAATGAGCCCTTTCCACACCTTTAGCGGGGCAAGAATGGAAGTTTTTCTTACGGGAATGAACTGCTGCTGCCAGCAGGGGACAACATGCAGATTTTGAGGGAATGTGTCAGAGTGTGAGTGAGGATTTTGTCCTCAAATCTGCCCCTTTAAGTCAATAATGTAGGACAATTAATCAACACTTAGTGTTTCTGAAGCACAGCACAACTAATCAATAATGACACAAATGTTTTTCCCTCAGCCGTTCTGTTGATTCCCAACAATGTTTTTCCTTTTTGCTCTGAAAAGGCCGAGTTAATGAGGCTTTACCAGATATGTGGGTATGGGGTTTGCTGTATGAAAACAATCTTGTCTTGAGCTTGGTTTATTATATACTTGAAGTAATTTTCCTACTGAAGAAGTTGCTTAAAACCTCAGAGAGCCAATGAGTAGTTCAAGTGTGTACTTCAAGCCACTAGTCAGACAGCTGTTGAAGTGTTTGTCCCTTCTGTGGTTGATGTACTAGGGCTGTTTATCTTCCTTTGCAGGATAAATCATTGAGTGGAAAAATAGACAACAGCACCGGTAGTGAAGGAATAGATATATAATGGATACAGGTGAAGAGTCAAATGACTTTTAATGTGACCCTCACAAAATGCCTAATGGAGAAAACAGCATCCTTTGTGAAGATACTTCATGAATTTAGCAATTGCTGGGATCCCGTTTTCCTCACTGCCATTAAATAATCTGCAGTGAACAGTTTTAGTGTTGTTGTTTCACAGATCCTAAGGTGTTTCACTCACTTTGAGATTTTAGAGAGAGAGAGAGGTAAAAATAAGCATTGTCTAAAAAAATCCTGGCAGATCTTCAGCAAAGTGAAGTTGGTTGTCATACACGTGAAGTCACTTGGAGTCATTACAGGCCTTCCACTCCTTTCCAGGGCAGCATCTTTCATGTGCAACAGCTCAGTAATTCTTATCTCTGTTGCAAAGACAGTGCCCATTACAATACATGAATTAGCCAGTTACTGCAACTTGACTGTACAGAGGGAAGGTGACAGCAGTTGATAGTTCCATGCTCCAGAGGGACAGAAACAAAAGGGTCATGAATTCTGCTCAAGCATGGACACAGAGCCGGATCTGAATTTGTAAGGAAGTACTCTTATGTGAATGTAATATCCCTTTTGTAGAGTGTCATTGGGATAAACTGAAATGTTGCAGAAGGTGGAGAAGTTTTTTTCCAGCTTTCACAAAACCGGTGTAAAGCCTTTGTCACACTAATACATGTCAGTTGCTACTATTGCAGGTTTCAGACAGTGAGGTACAAACAGAATGATGAAAAGGAGATAAAACTCTATTCAATTACCATGCATTAAAGTTATTAATCTTAAGGTACTATTATTTTCTTCTCATTCATAGCATGGCCGGACGCCCCTGCATCTTGCTGCCTACAAGGGTCATCTCCATGTTGTCCAGGTTTTGTTGAAAGCAGGTTGTGATCTGGATATTCAGGATGATGTAAGTAGATACAACCTTCTAACTTGGGGTGAAGGGGAAAAGGTGATTTGCAAGTAACAGTAGACATTCACTTGTTTGAAGTAGGATTAAATGCAAACAAAATATGTCTATTTCCTAATTCAGAGATGTAACCTCTAATTTGGAGATGCAAAATTGTGTGGGAAACAATGTAAAATGTGGTTTTCAGTGAATAGTTTAGTCCTCTTGTTCAAGCTGCAGAGCTTTATAAGAGCACTGCTGGTGCCAGGCAGGTGTGAGAGTCATCATCTTCTGCTTCTGGTAGAAGTGCACAAGGAGTTCATTGTGGGAACTCGCTGGAGGACATCAGGTAGGGGACATAACCCGTTGTGATGTTTGCCTGAAGTGGGAGATGCTTTTTGAGTACATACATCCCTCAGTATCCATAACAGCTGCCCTTAGCACAGTGCTCTGCCACGGGGAGATCATCCTGGTGGCACCATGCTTCATGTGGGGGTGGTCACACCTCTGAGGTTGCTGTGTGGTGAGGCATCAGCACAAAAGCCAGCTTTAAATTTAACACATGGTAATTTGTGTTCATTTGGAAAAATATGTAAGTTGCTGGAATTTCTTGGGTTTCTGTAAGAGTAGTTCTAATCTAGGACTGGGCTGTAAGGCGCTTTGGAGTGACAGGTAATGTGGTTTTAATTTCCTCACTGGTGAAAAAAGGTGTATGCTGAAATGTGCAATAGTAGTTGAATAACCATGATTTCTTCAAATTAAGTGCTAAATTCTGATGGCATGCTAGAAGATGTTTGAGGTAGGGTTGCTTTTGTTCCCCCTGTAATATATAAGGTGGACATTCTTCAATGGCCTTAGAGGTCCAGAGGTGTTAGTAGAGGCACCTAGAAATACTTGACTAGTAGAAGGACACTGGAAATGTCTAGGTGCCTTTTTAAAATGCCCTTGGGCATTTGTTTGCATCTAGAGAGTTAAAAGTCTATAGCAATTGGAAAACTGGTTTCTTTCTCTGCGTGAGTAGCTGATTCCCTGTGAGACGTGAGCAGTCTGCCTGACAAGCTTGGGGCTGGGGTACTGATGTGGCCAGCTTTCTGCGGGAAAACTTGTTTTTCCAGGAAAAAAATTTGCTTCCTGCTTCCTGTGCTTTTTATTCTTTCCCTGTGCCCATCTGTGAAATGGAGCAGATTTCAAATTGCAATGGGAGATTCAGTTTATTCAGATATGTCCTGGGTATGCTTTTTGACTTCTCCCAGCAGAAATGGTTCATTAGGTATTGAAGACAAAATTGCAAATACTTCACAAATACAGCCAGTTTTCCTGAGAAAAGAAAACTGCTGCTTTAAGAAAGCAAGAGCTTCCACTGATTTGGTCAAATTGAGTTTCTGTGGAAACTGATTTTTGAATAAGTCTGGTTCATTTGTTTTAATCATCTAGAAATAAAGTCTATGCTGTTTATATGTAAACATGATAGCCATGATGTAAAAACAGTAAATCAATATTTAGCATCATTTCAGTTCAGTGAAGAGTCTTGTAGAAAACTTGTAGAAACACTCAGCTCATAGAAGAGGTATTGTCTTATGAGCTTCTCAGGGGCTTTGTTCACAACAATTGGATACTGCATCTAAATGTGGCAATTAATATGAGCAGAGAAGATGCATACTGGATTCATAGATACTGTTTCTTTAAAATATATTTTGATGTATAGTTCCGTATTTAGTAGTAGTAGTAATTTGGTTGGGATTAAGGAGAGCCTCAGGAGATGCTGAATTTCAAAGGGTGTTTGGATTTGTCTTGCAGGAGGAGGAAGTCTAAAACTCCAAATGAAGATTTTTGCTTGCAATAGGTATTAACTAAAATTTTTTTGCTTTCCTTTTATATAGGTCTTCAAAGAAGGTTCTCTGCTTATGGCTTCTCCTTGTATAATTCGTTTTTTGAGTTTATGCCTCAGAGAATATGTTTGTAGTCTCTTTTAGTTGCAATCTATTGATTATGCCTTCAGCCACTTTTACTGTGTGCTTATGTGGCAGTGAAGGCCTCTTAGTCTCAAGTGTTGATTAACATCTGTGTGTTTCATTGCTGTTTTTCAGGAATACAGATTTAGGTTCAGATAAAAAATATCTGTGAGAGCGGGGAATATTATATTTAATTGAAAAGCGCATTATTTTGTTGATTTTGGTCCATGGCATTGTTGTGATAGCACACAAAAATCCAAAAAGATAACCTACATTTTATTTTTCAAAATAACAAGAGAAACCTAAACAATTTATTTTGCACTTTTGATCAAATTCAAGACTAAGTTTTGATTCGCCAGATGAGAAGCAGAAACTTTGAAGTTGCTAATTGTTGTGGAGAGATTAAAATGCTCCCTTTCATGTTCTACAGATGTATTCCCTAATCACGATAAGAGCCTTAAGAATTAGTTGAAGAATGACCTCCAGTGGCCTGGAGTGGGATTATTATGAATTTCAGCCGGTGGAGTCCAGCTCTGTAGAGTATGCCACTCCAGGAGCTGACTCCTTCCTTCTCCCTGCCAATACTGACAACTCTTACTGGGATCCCAGTGCCATCTCTGAGTGGTCAATGAGTGTCCATACAGCACACACCTCAGAAATAGTCCAGGAGAAAATTGTCCCGGTGAAGGAAATCAAGGATGAAAAAAATAAGAGAAACCAGAAGAGAAAGGCTAGGAAGGAACCTAGAAGATCAGAAAGAGAGAAGGAGGTTAGAACTCTTGTGCATCAACCCTGCCCCACGCCTGACGCCCGTCCCGGTGCATGCTGCGACCCCCCGGTGCGGCGCTCCGGCATGGCCGAGCTCCCTGCGCTGCATGGCTGCATGGCCCGCTTGGCCCTCCGTGCTCTGCATCCAGTCTCCTGCCCTGTCTGCACCCTTCAAAATCTAACTGGGAAAACAAGTTGATTTAGAACAAAGGCCAAAGGCCCCGGAACTTACTTTCTAGAAGCTCTGGTTTAAGAAGCAGAAAATTAGTTTCAAATGGAACAATAGTCCGGGGTTCATAATCATTTCTAGCTGAATGAAAATATGCAAAGTGGCTTATTCCTGTGGTCCCATTTCATTTAAGCTGTAATTTGTTTTGTTCATGATTATTTTCCATGCCTTGATCACTTCTGCTGGTCATGCATCATCATTTATTGTGCAGAGTGAAGTTGTTCTTAACTGCGTATCATGACTGCCTCTCTGTAGCAAAAGAGGAGATCAGCACAGAGATACTGAGAAACATAACAGCATATTCAGTTCCCTTTGTGTACCACTGCTTCAGGGTATCCACATATGCTTGTATGCTCCTGCAAGTATTTAACACTTGGCTATATTTTAACTTTAGAATATTTTGATACATCTACTGTGAATTTAGTGGCTTGATTTTAGATTATATGACTTTACAAGTTCTGTTCTGCGCTTTGTATCGGGGACTGAAGCCATGAGTTTTTTCTGATTGTTTTGGTGGTGTATTTTTCAGTTGGCCAAAGTTGTGGATGCTCTATCACTAGAAGTGTGCAAAGCCAGGCTGGATGAGGTGACCTGGTCTAGTGGAAGGTGTCCCTGCTCATGCAAAAGAAGCTGGAACCAGATGACCTTTAGGGTCCCTTCCAACCCAAACCATTCTGTGATTCTATGATTTTGGTGCAATTCTCCTGCAGCAAGATAGTCTGTTGATTTCTGCAAACATAGAAGTGAGGAGACAAAGTGTCACATGAGAGAAGGGCTTTAAAAGAAATTGTACAACTGTTGGATGCTCTGGAGAATAGGAATGTGCAGGAAAAAATGTGGTTGTAGGTTGGGGCTTTTGAAATCAGAGAAAGGAAAAATTAGCATGTATTACAAAATATTTTAAACCAAATCTCATTAATTTGTGTCTGTAGAGTCTATAATAAAGACCCCAGTAACCCAGGAGAGCTGTCAGAAGTCTACCTGAGACTGTACTGGAAGTCACTTGTGTTGTTTTCCCTCAGAGTGAACTTCAGATGTAAATAGATACCTGCCCAATGTCCAAGTGCCTGGTCCCAGTGGTTGCATCCACTGTTTTAAGATTGTCAACACATGAAGAAGCTCAGGGAGATAGCTGCACACACCAGGACACTGGGCAAATGCCAACAGCCATGCCAACAGAGAAGTGCTAAAGAAAGGCTAATGCCGGAGTCCATGGGGAAAAATCAAGAATAAGGTGTCTGCCTTTCTTCAGGACTTGCAGCCTGTAAGCCTCTCCTGAAAGCAGATGTTTAAGCCCTCTGTAAAGAGCATAGTTCCCCGCTCTGGAAATGTACCTGCTGCTGTGGAGGAGCCCTGTTACAGGCAGAGCTCTCAGATGTGCAGTCCTGCATCCTCTGCATCAGGGCATGCAGATTTCTATCCCAGTCTCCCAATGTCAGCCTCTTACTATCCCAATGAATACCAAGATTTTTTCCTAAAAGTGGAGAACTTTCAACACTGCAGTGCTGCCATGGCAAGACAAAGTGAGTGAGCAGTGCTACCTCTGGGCTGCTGTGGAAGAGTCAGCAACCACTTCCTCCACTGGTTTAATTTTGAAGGGTGGTGGCTGTGCCTGCAACATGTGTGGATCTTCTTCCATCAGGTGTGTGACAATGGCACTCACAGGGCCAGAGAGAGGAGGGGAGCTGCCTGCAGTAGGGTGTGCCATGCCACCATGATGCAGTGCCCTGTGCCTGCCTTGCAAGCTGGCACATCCAGGGCATGGACATGTTGGAGTGGAATCTCCTGAGTTTGAGCCACCTTTAGGGTTCGACAGAGTCTGAGGAAGAGGGCTGAAGATTCACCAGTGTAGACCTTAATGCCTTACTTCTCTTGAGCCTCGCTTAAGTCTTTTTGGCTTTGGGCCCACATCTGCATTTGGGCAGACTGTTGTTTCTGTCAAGGTCATGTTTCTGTGACACGACACTGGAGTTGTCTCTCTTCATTGCTACTGATCTGCAGTCTGTTCCTAAGGCATAAATCTCTTGGAAACAGGATCATAAATTGTGCCTAACGTAATAGTCTGGACAGTTAATATGCATTTACCAGTGTAATTGCTCTTTGAGCCTCTGGAACAGACCCCTAATGCTTTGCTAAAGGCAGAATTCTAGTGAGTGCTTTCAGAGACATTTATTTCAGCAATTAATAAAAGGTGCACAAGTCAGTGATTGCCTGAAAATTCATGCTGTGAAAAACACAACTCATCTGTTTTCTCGGACTCCATGAAAGTCAAGGCAGGGATTTTCTTCACTGCTGATGAGGAGGGAAGGCAGGTTGGAGTGCAGTGGTGCAGGCACTGTCATTTTTAGGATGGCTGTGTTCTCCGTGGCTGGGTTGCTCAGTGGCTGTCACACAGAAGCCATCAGAGTTTCCACAGCACTTCAAGCAGTTTAAGGTTAAAGTTTGTGCTGAGGTGTAGGGGAACAGTGGACCAGGTGCTGTGCTCTGGCTGAGGGGTCTGATGGTGGTAGGGACACCCTCACCAGGACAATGATATGTGCCCTCTCTTCACTGGGAGGTGCCTCAGTTGGTGAAACAAGGTTTGAGATATCCTCTGACATGGATGAGGTTACATGGTTATTTTGTCTAGTTGGGGTGTGGGTTGGACCTTACTCTTGGATGCTCGTGTAGGAAAGATGTTATAGCCAGAGCCCATACCTTAGGCAGGAGGCACCTGAGCCTGCCATTTGCAGGACTTGTGTCCCTTCACCTACTTTCATTTCAGGGACCAGATTATATTTTGGGACAAAGCTTAGGCGTGGCTGAAGCTGTCGCAGTGCTGCTCTGCATCCCCAGTGTATGGAACGGGATTACCAAGGGGGACCTGGTGTCACAGCAGTGAGGTGTGCTGCCCACTTTTCAAACAGACAAATGTGTTTATACAAAATTTAAATGAAGCACTGTTAGAAGTAGCTGTCTTGCCAAAAAAGCCCCAAAAGCTAAATAGTCTTTGACCTCACTGCACTTACTATGATGGGAACAGGAACAGCCTTGATTTAAACTGTCCCAGTAAGAATATCCCTACTTACAAACCAAATCCTGTACAATCCATTCCTGCTCCAAATTTGTCTTCTCCCCAGTAATTTTCCTGACTGTAAAGCAGTAGGAACCAACCATTCATTGTTCAGATTCTATCCACTGCAATGTCAGTTGCCATTTTGTTTTAGTCTGTTTTATAATATCCTCTGTAGGTTTGCTGGTGCATCAATACCACTTGGCAGGGGTAGGTTGGCAGATTACTTTCCACTTCATGATAGTCAGATAAAATGATTTTTGCATTGTCCAAAAATGACTCACTACTGCAGTAACAGTAGCTGTGCCATTATCAAAAATCAGATATCAAATTCTTCCTCAGTTTGTTGGTGAGCAGATTTCCATGTAGTCATAGTAACCAGTAGCTATTTGACATTTGTACTTGTGAGGTGGTATAATTTGGACATTTTCCATAACATTTTGGTTGTCGTTGAATTTGGAACAAATACGTAAGTTCAGAGCACTTGCCATGCTGTCAGTTTTCCAAGAATTTTTGTTCCTACTTCCTGGAATCTTTACCGTCTTTGTTGAAATATTTTGTTTAAAATACATTTCCAGTTGCAAGAACAAAAGTAAAAATATGTAACCTCTAGAAACAACAACAACAACAACAACAACAAAATAGATAGCAGGTTTTTAAGAAGCACCTTCAACACAATTTTTAAAAATAAACTTCATCATTATAAGCCAATTTAATGATTTACCAGTAGGGATTACTGAAAGTTTGTGGTTGACAATGCTCATTTTTTATACATTAATAACTATTTTGGTGTCATTAGCACAAAAGAACCCCACCAAAAGCAATTTTTAAGTCAGCTGCAAATGGCCTTTGAGAACAAATTGTTCAAATATGCCAGTTATCTAAAGACTTGAACACTCTAGAATAAAAATACAGAAATTCCTGTAATTTTAATATTTAATATAATATGCTATTATCTGATAAAGAATTTTAGCAGAGAAATTTTTTGTCTATTTAGGACTTGGTTTCCTGCAAGCTTTTTTAGGACACATGGCATATCTCTGCCTTGTGTGTTTGTGGTGACCATTATCTAGAGAAGCAGAAATGGATTGGATTCCAAATCTGTTTATTCATCCCAAAAAAGTCTGTGTACAGCTTTGAAGCCTGTCTCTTTTCCTGGATTCAGGTTGTGCTTTGGCATTGCTGGTTCAAAGCAACTTCAAAGGAAAGACAAGACCAGTTGTTGTGGAAGCAGTGGAGCTACTCCAGCTCATTTTCCCATTGTCATTCCCCTGTCTTACGTCCCTACACACTGCTTCATAAATCCTTCTCTTGCCCTTCTTTTATTAGGTTCTCACCAACATCTGCATAAAAACATATAGATAACCCCTGATGGGCAGGGACAGTGGTTTTAAGTTTCCCTAGTTTTCAGCTTCTGGAAGGATTGCAGAAAACTAAAAAGAAAACTTGGGCTCTCTGGCTCAGCAAATGAGTTCAGCAGTTGTTAGAGTGGAGGTAGATGTGCAGTCAGACAAGATGACCACATCAGCATAATTTATTTTGGAAAGCTGGCCTTAAAGGACTGATGTAGGAGACTTGCTTGTTGCTGCTATGTGACGGGTCAATGAGAAATGAAAGTCGCTTGGACCTCAAGATTGCTCAGTTGCTTGAGTGAAACAAGTGGATGGTCCTGCAGTTGTGGTTCTCATTGTAAAGTTGCCTCCACTCTTAGCACTAATTGGTAAATTCATCAGAGGTGCTGAAGAGATCAATCTCATCTCATGCTCCTTATCCTAAGCAGGGCCGATGGAACAATCAGAGCCAGGGCAGGAGAGCCTTATCCAGTTAGTGTAAGTCCTGGAGGATCATTATGATGAATTACGACAGCCTGTAATTCCCTTTAGTTCCCTACAGACACTGATGCCTGTTAGACACATAGAGCCAAATGTGTCCAATGCACTGCCTTCTAGTACTGCCATGTTTTTAGAATGCTTCAGCTCTCTATTTGGGATTGTGATGACTTGCAAACTTCTGTAAATGGTTTGTAGCTCTGATACTTTCAATAACTTCATTAATCTTGGAAACTTTTATGGTAGTTGTTTAGGGGGACTGTTTCCAAAAGCAGCTTGGATTTAAACAGTATGTGTGTCGAAGATGCAGCCCCTCTGTGTGTTGTCTGCATTTGCATTAAGTCAAAATGAGGTGGAAATTGTACCAATTACAAATTTGCTTCTTTTTGCAGGGTGACCAGACAGCGTTACACCGGGCTGCTGTTGTAGGGAACACCGATATAATAGCAACTCTGATTCAAGAGGGCTGTGCTTTGGACAGACAAGACAAGGTAACAAAACAAAAGCCCTGTGGGATGGTAGCTTTGGCACTCAGCAATGTTAAGGTCTCAGAGAAGAAGTTACAGTTTATACTCCTTAGTACGTGTCTGATGCTTTGAGAGTAATTGGAACAATTACACTGAAAAAAAAGCTGTACAAATTACTTTATGATAATTTACTTTTTTTTACTAATTTTACTAATTACTTTATGATAATACTTTAATGCAAATTACTGATTTAGTTATGCTTTTATATTAGGCTGATAGTTTTTGGTTTAAGAGTCCGTTCTCAGCTCATTAAGGGATGAATTAAAGATTCTACTTTACCATACTACGCCCTACGCAAAAGACTACACAGTTCCCATCCCATGATTATCCCAGAAACTTGAGAATACCAGGCTGTAAGTTTAATTTAGGAGTAAATATAACTAATTTCATGTTCCAGACAAATAATAGTATTTTTACCCCCTTCTAAAAATAAAATAGAAAATAAGCTAGTAGGAAACAAAAATATTTTTAAGAGTGGGTTGGTTATACAGCCCCTAACAGTCTCCTCTTGTGCGTGTGCTCTTCAGGATGGGAACACTGCTCTTCATGAAGCTTGTTGGCATGGATTCAGTCAGTCTGCCAAAGTGCTTGTTAAAGCAGGAGCCAACGTTCTTGCCAAGAACAAGGTGAGACCCATGGAGGAGGAGCTTTCAGTTCTGGTCTAAGGTGGCTGATTCTCAGAACTGGAGGTTTCTGTCCGTGCCATTTCTCAGCAGGTGGGGGACCAGCTCTTAGTGGGATTTTTTTTCTTCTTTTTCTTTTCATTTATTACGCCTGGATGGTTCATCCACAGGCATTAGGAAATTCATATTTTGACAGCTGATGCAGGAAAAACTCAATAACACATTGAATGATACATTAATTACAGCTGAGGAACACTGCCATTCCTGTAGAAGTCTCCATGGTGCTCCAATTTATACTGAGGAGATTCATTGTGATTGGTGTGATTTAAAATGGAAATGAATTGTACTAATAAGAAAATGGTATCGAAAATCTGTTTTTCTCCAGAAATTAAACCGCCAAAGGCATGTAAGCCATAGAGAGAAACAAAACAAAAAAAGTGTCTTTTGTTACTAAGTTCTTCCTAATATATTAGCATTGTCTCTTCCCAGAATCTTGTAATGAACCTGGATTATATTCCTTTTGGTATTTATAATACCTTGAGAGCCATTTAGAGGAAGTAATAACAAAGTAAAGGGGTTTAGTTCCACTCTAATTGTTATAACTGAGGGACACTTCAATTCAGTAATTCAGAAGTTAACGGAATAGTCCAGGAAATGGTGGTAGCAGCCCATGGTGTGAGCAGAGTCAGGGTTTGGACAACTGTGATGCTGGGTTGGTCAGATCACATGGCCTGGCACTGTGCCCTGCATGACAAGGAGAGGAATTGCTTTAGGGAATCTCTGAGCATTTTTGGTAAATGTGTCTCTAAAACAACAACTGAAAGGGGCTGGGAAAGAAAGGAGACAAGGAGACATAGATCAAAGTCTAAGATTTATATCAAAAAGGCATGTTTCTTGGGCATAGTGTTTCTATAGGTGCATATGTGTATAGGCACTATAGAAGCATATGTCTGTACAGTTGTGGTGACTTTGTGGTCTGCAATTACATCATCTTCAATATTATCTTATGTGTATTCCTTCTTTTGTATTATTTCAAGTACCAGTTTTTATTTACTGTAATTACTTTTGCTGTAATGTCCACCTAGATTTGTATCAAGGGTACTTTAGAAAACTTCCCATGCTTGACTATGCTTTGTGAACCATTTTGCTCCTATCCCTGGATATGCTTGTCTGTGTACACACATACACTTAGTACAAAGGTGTGGGCTTCAGATGCAAGTCTGGTTATCCTGCATGCTTGGGTGCCTCTGGGAATTAAAAGATTTAGCTTACAACCCAGTTTATGTCAGCTGGAGGCAACCTCTCTGGGAAAGTATGTGCACAGAATAGCTCAGCAGGGTTGATGGCTGAAATATGACTGGCAAACTTAAATACTGCCTGAGCAGCTCCTGTGCTAGTCTTTGATGTCTTACCCTTTGCATTTCACTCTTTGGGTGGTTTTTAATGGACAAGATATATTCTCAGGAGCTGCTGAAAAATGTGGGAATCATGCATGCTTGCACGTGCTTTTACCCCTTTTGTTTTCAAGAAAAAAGAAAAGCTAAAGTCTACTTAATCCCAAAATGGTTTCTCTGTTCTCTCAGCTTTTTGTGTTACTGACGACAAGGCATTATCATTCTGACAGCTTTTCTGGCAGCCAAGGTTGAGTGCCATGTGCAGGAGCGTCCCACAGACTGTAGACTTACACCTGGGAATTGTGTGATTTTGGATGGATGGGAGAGATATGGGCTGCTAGATTTGCCAAACCTGTGAAGCAGCAGAAGATGGGAAGGATTTGACACAGTATTTTGGGTAGCTATATTCCTCCTGCACAGTAGTCACCCTGGAGGTGCAGTTTATTTTCATTTAAGTCAGCTTAATAAAACCCTTTCTGCTGTGATATATCATCCAATGAGATCAGCTGTAGCCTTATTTTTAGATTCTCCATCAGTCTGTACGTTTCAGTGAAGATTCCCAGACTGGTACAACTTGGACCCTCTCTCCCTCTCAGAAGTTGGTAAGAGATTTGTCACCCCATGGGAGATGAGCCAGATGAGCCACTCAGTCAGCTCTGACCCTTGGCACTGTGATTCACCCAGAACTGAAATCCTTACCTCTGCCTTCCCACCAGGGCCAACCTGCCAAACAGCAAATGATAGAGGCATTGCAGAGGCTTTTTAGAGATAAATTTGGGAGGGAAAAACTTGACACTTAAACACAATTTAGCTGAGAAGAAAACGTTCATGTCTGCCACAGCTTAGAGACTACATTCAGGTCTGTAATATGGAAGTGAAGACCTAAGACCACATCTAAGGGTTGGCTTTTATAATTCAAACCCTGCAGCTTTGATCTTGTCTTGAAAGAAAGGGGGACAAATCAAAGGACATAATCAAGGTGAACAGGTAGTGTAGTAAGCCTGGTAAACCTTTTTACCTGAGGTGATTTAGTTTCTAGCTCCCAAGAGCCAAAAACCCTGAATGTTTTCAGACCAACAAAAGCCAAATGCTGCCAGAAAAACTTGTCAGACCAATAAAATTGTTCACCGTGTTAGAATGGCAATACACAAGCCAACACTTCCTTGATTTCTGTCCATTTCTGCAAATTTTCTTCCTTGAGGAACCACAGCATGTGGTTCTCTGGGGTTTGTGTGGCTTTTTGCCCTCCCTTCACATTTTGGCTGGAGACTGGTGTGCTGTCCGAACATAAAAAAGCTTCTTGATAGCCTAAAGTCTGTATCCTGCCCAGTGAGAGCACCTACAGACCCAGCCAGACTTCAAGCTGGTTTGTGTTACAATCATAAGGAGACAGGAGTTGTGACCCTGGTCTGCTCACTACCCTGCAGCAGTCGTGGCTGGGATCCAAGATCTCGTGCCATGGCAGTTTGATTTTTTGTTTCTGTGCATGGGGGAAACCTGAAACACAAGAATTACACTGCTGTTTGAGACTAATGAATGAGACAGTTTCTAGAGTTCTTTCTTCCTGTAAACAGATTTGACCAATGCAGATATCATAATACTGTCCTATTTCTGCCTTTATTGTATCCCAGGTAAACTACTGCCAGAATGAAGTGGGGATTTCAGTCTCCGGGTTCATTCATCTCATATCTTTGGGAAGACTAGTTTCCCACCCTTGGGTGGATCTTCTTGTGCAAAGATCTGTGAGGTCTTATATTTTAATGCTTATGTCCAATTTCTAAATATGGCTTTTATATTTTCCTGTATTTCTCTAAGGCAGGTAACACACCTCTTCACCTGGCTTGCCAGAATAGCCATTCCCAGAGTACTCGTGTTTTGTTACTTGGAGGATCTCGAGCAGACCTCAAAAATAATGTAAGTTTTGGAAATAATATGCTCATTTTTGTGTGACTTTTTTTTTAGGTATATTGCTTTTACTTGTAAAAATACTCAGAAAGGCTATAAGCAATGATTTTTATTATAAATTATATTGAAAATAATACTACCCAACCATTGTATTCATTATGCACAGGAATGCTTTTGGTAGGACTGAGTGATGCACTACTTGTACCCATCTCTTGAGCAAGGATAGAAGGAGCCAAATGGGGTTTTGCTGTTGAAGACAGTGGTGAAAGGCTTCAGATCTGCAGATCATATATACTGTGTGTCAATCTGTCAAATGAGGTAGATTCAAGGTGGCTTCAGTTTCAGACAGCTTTCCTTCTATTTATAATGATTCTGGCATGATGGAAAAAGAAAAAAAACAATCTGCAAAAGGAAGCCAGATATTTTTGCCCTGCTTGATAACAAAGTGGGCAGTGAAATGGAAACCTGTGGGGTTTTGTGCAGCTCCCAGGCTCAGTTGCACAAATGTTACCCTTCATGGGAATGCTGCTCTGGGTGCCACTTATGTTTTCTACATTATGTGGATCCCTAAGCTGAGATTCCAAATTGCATTGGTTTGTGGTTCAGAAGACAGATTTAATGGGAAAATATAACTAATTCAGGGTTTGTAGTGCCAGTAAAATAGCATTTTATTTTTCCAGTATTTCCCATCAGTGGTTAAACAATTCATGCTTTCACCTTGCCTGACCCCAGCTCTTGCTAAACTTTCCCACCCATGATAGCAGATTCTGTACTGCAGAGAAGACAGCATTGCTGTTCTGTGGAGATGTGTGGTGTTTACTGCTCTTTCTGATTTAATAGGATTATTTCATCCCTGAGCATCATGACAAGTACAGGCTTTCTCACTGTGATTACATACTCAGAGCTTTGTTTCTGTTTGCAGGCAGGAGATACCTGTCTGCATGTGGCTGCTCGTTATAATCACTTGCCCATCATTAGGGTGCTGCTCAGTGCTTTCTGTTCTGTCCATGAAAAGAACCAGGTCAGTGCATGAACTTCATTGTGACTCTGTGCCCTCTGCATATGGCCCGTTGTTGGGAAGAGGAATTCCTGCCCAAGTAATCCCGCTTCACTCTGTGTGTTCCACTGTACCACCAAATGCCTAAGCTTTTAAGAATAGCCTTAAAGTAATGGCATATCAGTGGTTTATTATTTTGCCATCACATTTGCATTATTTCTTCAAAGCACTGCTTATTTATGAGGTGATTTAATGATCTTATAGCCATTACAGAGACATTGTGAAGCACAACTCACATTTAGATGCTACCAAAGTGCAAATTCTTCTGGAATACTTTTCTTTGCTGCACTTTGCAGTAGGGGGAATTAAGAGGACATAAAAGTGAAGACAAAGTATGCTCTAAATTCAAAGTAATGATCAGTCCAGCCTAGGATTAATCATCCATAGTTGTTTTATAGGGAAGTAATTGATTGCTGTACCTATAGCATAGCCTGATTGGGTGGTAGAAGGGAAAGAAATTAGTACATTAAAATGTGTTAAATCTGCTAAATAAACATATTATGTGGTACTTAACCACATTTTCTCATGTTCCTGGGAAATCTTCCATGTGTAGTTGAGGATCATAAAGATGTTTTCTGAACTGTACATTTAATGTTCCTTCTTCACTATGAGATATTACAGAAAACAAAATGGGTTTCAGCATGTTAAATTTACTATGTAATTTTACTTGGAAATGAGTTTTTTAACTTGCAAAATGAGCTACTGAATATTAAGATCAACTGCTGTGAACCTGGCCCAGAGAGACATCCCTTTGCCTCACTACCCGGCACTACCCATAGTTGTTCCATATTTACCCATAGAATGATTTGATTTAGGAGTACACCTCATCTAAGTTAGCAACAAGCACTAGTGCTGAGGAAATCTAATTTTATGAAGGCAAAATGCAAGACCAGGGGGACAGGAAAGCATTATACACACTTGTCCGGTCTCATTTGAACAGCTGCCAATTCTGTTACCAGTGCCCAAATCTGTTCATGGCTGTCTTCCCCTCACTGCACCAGGACAAGGGCAGGGCAGTGTGTTAGTGCTGGACCCAGATTGCCTCCTGGCTCTGATCCAAAATCAGTTTTTCCTGAGGATACCTGTGAAGAGCATGCCAACCATCTCACTGCCGGTACTTACCTGAGTATTTCTGAGTAATGTGATACATGACCACCTGCACACCAAATAATCAAACCTGGGGAAAAAAAGAAAAAGAAGAGAAGGTTGTGGTGGGAAAACTTGTTCTACCCTCAGATGTCGTATCCATTTACTGGAGGTAGAGCTGGGCTGTCTCCAAGCTGCTTCATGTGTCACTTGGTTTAGATAAATCAGATCACTAGTGCCCCAGCTGCATTTCTCAAACTCAGGGTGAAGTAGCACTTTGCCCCCTCCTGTCATCTTCCTCTCCACTCAGTCATTTTTTATTGACTGGGCCTTATTTCAGCTTAGTTGTTGCATCAGTAAGTAGCTTTTTTTCATCTCTGAGCATCTTTTAGGAAGGTGTAGATTCTGTAGAGTGAGACCCAAGGACTAATGTCTCAAGTTTGTTTTCTGCTTTCTGACTTGCAGGCAGGGGATACTGCACTCCATGTAGCTGCTGCTCTAAATCACAAGAAGGTGGTGAAGCTCTTGCTGGAGGCAGGGGCTGATGCATCTGTTGTCAACAATGTAAGCAGGACACAGAGTTTTTCTGGTATTTTATATTAATGTAGATGCCCTTCAACATTCCTCATAGGCTTGGTAGAAAATTCTTGGTTGTGAAGTGTTGAATTATATCATGGTAAATTGGCACAATTAGTCACTTCATTCTCGTGCACAGAGTATACACTGAACTTGGTTGGAGAAATTCCATGTTTCCAGTAGCTTGTGTTTTGAAGGAAATGATGTTCTCTTTTCTCTCAGGCAGGCCAGACCCCTCTAGAGGTTGCCAGACAGCACAATAACCCCGAGGTTGCGCTCCTGCTCACTAAAGCGTCACAGGTACATTACACGTCTCTCCCCAACACACACATTCACATGAAGCTGAGGCCACTTAATCTTGGGAGGCTGCATCCCCTGCTTCCCTTGTCTTCTGCTGTGAAAGCTGCCTACATTTCTGCTGGCATTGTGGGCTGGACCCAGGTCTACTGACATAGAGCCTTTCAGTCCCCAAGGTGAGCAAGGTGTGCAGATTAAGCCTCAGCATGAAGTGCTGTCAGAGGTCTCTGTGTCCTGACTGGCAGAGGGTGGAGCTGTCAGAGGCCCTTGCTCCCTGCAGTGGCCCAGGGTTTAGAAAGTTGCCCTGTATCCAGAAGCTTCTGAGTTGTGCCATTCTACTGCCTACCTCAGGCATATCCCATCCCCAGAAATGTGGTCAGCACTGGAGGATGCTTTGTAATGGGGAAAAAATGTTTATGTCCTGTTTATACTTTGCAGCTATGTGTGAAATGCTGTAACGCTCTTCAAGCCAGAAGGCAGGAGGGCAGGAGACCAGGCACAATCCTTGCCCTCCTCCTCCTTTTCACCTCTGCATGGGCTGGGCTTGGCTTGGGAACCAGCACAAAGACAGCAGAGGAGGTGCTCACCCTTCTAGGGGACAGCAGTGCCCAAACAGACTGAGCTCAGTGCTGGTGTGTTTTCACAGCCATAAACACCCACGTTACTTGGCTCATCAGTGTCCCATCTGGCAGTGTGCTCTCCTTTTTCCACAGCCTTTCAGACAAGGAAAAGGTCTGCTCTATTACTTGTCCTTGTTTTCTTGTAGAGAAGAGCATGACATCACTGAGTAACAGTGTGGTCTGTCTTCAGGTCTCGCGTTTTAACCGTGGGAGAAGCCTGAGGAAGAAGAGAGAGAGACTGAAGGAGGAAAGGAGGGCTCAATCGGTGCCACGGGATGAAGTGGTACAGAGCAAGGTATAGCCTGCCATTACCAGCTGGATCTGCTGTGAGGAGGGACTGATCACAAAAACCCATTGAGGACTCAGTCTATTTGGAGCCATCAATTGTGCGTTGCCCCAGCAGCTGCCCGAGGCAGTCTGTCATGCTCTGCTGCTAAAGCATTTCCCACTCACATGTGCAGAGCAGCTTAAAGCTGGGCAATCAAAGAAGAGGCTCCTTTTCCCCATCTCTGCAACTGCTCTGAACTCCCTGTCTTTGCTTCAAGCAGGGCAGTGTCTCAGCTGCTGATGACACACCAAGCAGCGACCAGCCTCCAGAAAGGAAGAACAATCTGAAGGATAAACTCCGGTCAGCCTCACCAGATCCCAAAGGGAAAAAGAGCAAAAAGAAAAAGCCAAAGGAAAAGGTATCAGTAAATTTAAAACAGCAGAGAGAAAGAAGGGCTAGCTGTTCAGAAATGGTGTGGGTCCCTCTGGTATGTTGGGGCAGCAGCCCCACCATGCTCCTGGGGCAGACAGTCTTGAGATATAAGTGATTTTCACTGTAATTGTCACAATGAATTTGTCCCATTCCCATCAGGAATAGTTTACCAAGGTGCTCATATAGGCAAAACATCGTGTGTACATTATGCAGGTTTCGGCACTCTCGGACCCCATCTCCCCAGCTGATCAGCAGACACTCCCTCAGCCCCAGAAGAATGTGCCTAAGCGCAGAAGTAAACACCACTGCTCCTCTCCACCCCCTCCCCACGAAGTCCGAGCCTACCAGCTCTACACACTCTACCGAGGAAAGGATGGGAAGGTGATGCAGGTGAGCCACTGCCCTCACAGAGGGAGACACGGCGAGCAGCCTGTGGAGCTGGGGCACAGGTAACAGATAGAAAATATGCTCCACTAACTGCACTCTCAGGGGTATGAAATCATGACTTGTGATTGGTTTTCCTTGCTTGGACTTCAGCTGCATTTTAGCCTGAAGTCTGGCAAACAATAAGCTGGTTTTGTGCCTGTTAAAGAAGACATACTTAAGTAGTTTTGATCTGCAAAGATAAGTAGTGAATAGGGATTGGAAATGACACAAGAACTTTCATTATATACTTTGAAACATTAAGAGTTCTGACAGGAGATGCAAATAAATTTTCCAAGGAAAAGCAGCACAAAAAGCTTATTACCTAAACCAAGAGGCTGAGTAAGCTCAGTAGATTCTGTTCCAATTCTTTCTGGATTTTGCAACATGTCTTTGGGTATTCTATGTTTACTGGGGACAGGATTTCTACAGAAACTGGTAAACAAATAAACCTGGAGCTACCAGGCCACGTGCATTTATCCAGTTTGGAAAATAATATTTTAGTCACTTTATTACACAATTAATTACCAGTAGATATTTATAAGAAAGAATAAAAACAGTCATTAAATTATCCTGTAGACATCTGTATTGTTGTTTTATTAATATTGCCCTCCTGTAACTCCTGGAAATCCTGTCATTTAATTTCCTTAGTTTCTCGCATCCATCCATCAGCTTTTATCAGTCCCTTCCTGTAGTTCAGAATTTCAGCAGATTCTGAAGACCATTCAAGTCAGACTTCAAAAGTTTTACTGTCTGTTTACTGCTTTCCAACATCTCCATGTAATGTTTGAGAAATTTCCAGACGGGGCACTATGGAATTATCCTACAGCAGACATCAGGAAGACTGGGGGACCTTTCATATATTAAAGTTATGGAGGGGCAGAGAGGTGATGAAAGCAGACAGGACTTGTATACAAATCTCATCTATTCACAAAGATTAGCTTCATAGAGCTAGACTCCCATACAGTATTTCCTGAAATGCACAACACTCCTCTCTCCTTGTCTTTTTTGCTTGTCTGTCTTCTTTGATGCCCTGAGGCCATGAAAGCAAACATAATTTCTGAAGTACATGTGCTTCTGAAGCTTTCTTTAGTACTCAGCAAACTACCCACCTTTCCCTACCAAGGGAATGACCCCCAATTTATGAAACACTGCTGTGGGGCTAAAGAAGAGAGGGAGGCTCTTCTGCAGACAGATTCAGAGCAGCTGATTTGGGCTACTGGCACAGCCCCTGAAGGAGCCAGTTTCTGCCTTTGGGCTGCAGAGGAAGCTGATGAGGTTTATCTGTCCCTGCTTAAGGGAGCTTTCTGTGACCATCTCCCTGAGAGATTTGAATGTGGTCAGTACAGCTGCCATTGCAGAGGGGCCATGGGATGGTATCACATGAGTCAAAGGTAGGCAGAGGAGTGCCCAGCAGGCAAGGGGTAGCTGAATGCCAGGAGGGTGAGGGCAAACAGAAGCAGCGAGGCCTTGCCATTCAGTACTGACAAAGGACAGAGCACATGATTGGCATTAGGTTAAAAAGCAAATGCACACAACCCACACGCATCCACAAAATCAGATTATTTTACAGTTGAGAATTACAGCATTGAGACATGGGGTCTAGGCCTGTGATGTGGTGTTCCCTCAGTCAGCACACAGGGTCTGAGCTCAGTGCTGCTTGTAGCCCAGTGAAATCAACACTGCTGTGTTAGGGTGTGTCCATACACATCAGATCAATCCTCATGTAGTCTGTGCTTTTTCAATTAACAGCCCATTTGCTGAGCTGCTGTAAGATACTGTCAGGAGGGTGAGATACAGTACATAGGATAGAAGAACCCAAGACTGACTGAAGGAGTCTGTGATAGTGTTCCAAGTGCACTAAGAGGATGTGGTGGGGTGTAGCAAGTAAACGTGTCATTATCACTCTTTTCAGGCACCCATAAATGGATGTCGTTGTGAGCCCCTGATAAATAAATTGGAGAATCAGCTGGAGGCAACAGTGGAAGAGATAAAAGCTGAGCTTGGGACAGTACAAGATAAAATGAATATTAAACTGGGCCAGATGGAAAGCAAAACTCAACACCAAGTAAGAAAGAACATGTCCTGAAGTTCTGCTTGCCTATATGATTTAGAAACTTATCCAGAATTTAATTAATATTTTCATCGTAGAGATTCATTTTTTGCTTCTTGTATTGTAAAAGCAAACCTGAACTCTAATACTCAAGTCCAGGGAACTTTGACATTCCACTGGGAACTGATGTTGCAAACCAGTTTTTTTCTTGAGAAAAAACACATTTAATGTGTTAAGTGTCTTCTGGTGCTTCTTTAGACAATGAATCTTACGGGCTTGAGCCATTAAGAGGGAAAGAAGGCAGTCCTATGACTGGTCAGTTCATAATTGTCAAAATCCCTCTTGCTGAATTATGTATGCATTGAGACTCAAGATCCTCTAAATTACTTTTTATTTTTAATTGAATAGTTACTCATTGGTAATTTTATGATTGAGCCTCTTTGCAAGCTACATCTAATTGTAGTTGGCAGAATTCCTAGAAACAAAGACTGAAAGACAGACTGTACTTTGATTTTGGTTTCTAACATGATGATCTCAGCTGAACAGTGTTTTTCCCCACAGCTCCGAGTTTTGGACAAGCTCATGGCCGAGCGACTGTCAGCAGAGAGGACAGAGTGCCTTCACCGCCTGCAGCAGCACACGGAGCTGGAAAAGAGTGAGGGGGAGAAGCGGCAGGTACAGCTTGAAACAGCTACTCTCTCTTAGTCCATGCCCTGGTAGGTCAGCTCAGGAGTTTCATTCCAGCAGGCAGAAAATATTGGAGATGTGGCACATCTGTTCAAACAGGTAAAAGAGCTTCAAAGACCAAATTATTCCTACCCACTATCTTAGTCACTAAACCAAATTTATAAAGTTTTTGCATTAGAAACGAGGAATGTGAAATCCAGTCCCACTGCTGTAATTAAATTTGGTATGTCTCTAGTGTGGGTTCTACAACAAAATACCGTTTTTCTAACATAGTGATTTGCAAAAATCTCCAGCACTAAATTTTTCACAATTGTGCTTTCAGCTTTTGCTTCATTAGAGGACATATGCAGGAACATATCCAAATAGTAAAAAAGGCTAAGGTCTGCGTTGTTCCTTTTTCTTCTCATCCATTTGGTTGTGGGTCCTGGGAATCTCTCCCTTCTATCTGATCTTTTTTCCCCCCATGTATTAAAGGCTGAAGTTCTGTCCTCTGATGCTAGCAACACAGCACCATCTCCAAGCTGTGTATTACAGCCAGTAGGAAAGTATTTTTTTGTATGCTCGTTCAACCAGCAGTACAAGAACAACTGCAACAGCTCTTGCACTTCCAGCTTCTGCAAAAACTCACCATTTAAAACCTGCTGAGAAATCTGTTTCTCCACTCACACAGGTGAATTTAAAACACATTTCAGTTTCTCACTATTAGTATTCTTCCAAGAATTGAGAAATGTGCTTTGTGCTAGGAAAATGTCATGAGTGTTTGTAAGACCATTCCAAATCCATGTAAAAAGACTGACAGCTGTGATAATACTTGCATAGGATACTGATGAAAACACTTTGTGTCTAATATTCACCAAACACTCTTCTCCAAACTAAGGCATCTTTAATTCTTATTTCATAAGAGACATAAGTATTTTATTGGCTTCTGAACATTTAGGCTTGTGCTCTGTCTCCTTGTAATCTTCATTTAAGACACAGGATGCTGGAGTGATACATCAGTGAAGTGAATTAAGTCATTAAGTCAGTTGTTCCTGCTCAGTTTGGTCTAATTGAAACATCTGAAAAAACAGAATTGGGCTTTACTAAACACACTGACTAAACATCCTTGTGCCTAGGAAGGCCTGACCTAAATTCATTATGTCATATGAACAAAAGGGTGAAAAGAGCTACTCCTATTTGAAGTTATTTAAATGTATCTGCAGCTGACACTTATTAAGCATCTGTGTAATCTGAAAGCTGTTACTGATTTATCATTTAGTGGGGGACTCACCTTTGTCACTGAATGAAAGAAGAAGAGGTTGGTAATTGTATAAAGCAGCTCCCCAGAAGTGTCTAATTTGAATTTCACTCTTAGAAAATGACCATGTGGTGTTCCTTGCACTTAGAAAGTACCACTGACTGTATGATTAAACAAGTCATCCCTGATAGAGAACTCAGAGTTGCATTGGAAGTAGCATATTCGTATCTATGAGTTGATAGCTTGGACTAAAGAGACTGCCATTCATAAGCTAGTGTATAGTTCTCCACCTTTTTTGATCTGCAGTCCTTTAAATATTCCCAGTGGCAGCGTGCACATCTTAACAGGAAGTCTAAGCCCACACATATCCATCTTGCTTCTCTTTGTCCCTGTCACATGTCCTCAGCAGCTCAGGAACCATAGGATCTCATCATAAGATCATGTAATTTACAGTCTCTTTCTGCTAGATTTCCTTGGTTGATGAGCTGAAGACCTGGTGCTTGTTGAAGATTCAGAATCTGGAGCTCAAGCTTTCTGGAGATTCCAGGTCATCGAGACCAAAATCAACTTTGTCCACTTGTGAGTCTCTCACTGAGACCCTGGATACTGACAACAACCCCCACAGTGCCAAGGACTGTAAAGCCAACCAGCCTGTGCTCCAGTCAGAGGGCTCCCACCAGCATTCCTATATCACACTTCCAAATAACCTCTTGGAAGATGGGGGAAGGAGCAGAGTCCAGATGCCAGAACAAAGTTTTGGGCAACACTTTTGTGTTAAACAAGATGGAGCATTGGGTACAACCACGTCAGGTATTTGGCTGTCATATCCATTCAAGCTCGTTAACTGAGGGGTACTTGTATTATTAGTAGTACATAATTCTGGTGGTGTGCTTCCCCCCTCTATATGCCTAATGTCTTGGGATTTAAATACACTTCAAGGCAGCCACTGGGAATATTTTAATAGGTTGCTGGGTGGAATTCCATTGACTGTTCCTGATGCTTCCACTATGTCTTTGAAGTAAAAATCCTTTGGTGCTTTGAATAACTCTTGGCCCTGGAAGATTCTGAGGGAAAAAAAAAAGAAATGCGCAGAAGGGCCAGGTGTCTATAGCCAAGTAGAATGCTATCTGAGTCCTGGCTTCTGTAAAATACAATGTATATGTCTCCTAAACACTATGCAAAGTGAACAGACATGGATGCCCCATCAAATAGAAAGGCATATAAGAGATCTTGTGGTGCTTGAGTGTGAACTATTCTGCATTGGAACAGTTCAATAGCACAGAAATGTGTGACCTTTCAAAAATTACTGGGACTTCAAGTTTTGTAGAAGCAAGGGAGTTTGTAAATAACAGCAGACATAACTTACTTTGGAAATCTAGACTAATACTTGTTACATGTCCTTCTGATGAAATCACAGAATCACAGAATGGTTTGGAGTGGAAGGGACCCTAAATGTCATCTCATTCCAAACCCCCTTGCCATGGGTAGTAACATTTTCCACAGTACCAGGCTGTTCGGAGCCACATCCAGCATGGCTTTGCACACTTCTGAGGAGAGGGCAACTACAGCTTCTCTGGGTAACCTGTGCCAGTGCCTCACAGTGAAGAATTTTTGGCTAATATTTATGTCCTTTGCCTGTTGTCCATCTGTAGCCCTGCAGCTGCAATGCAACATCTCTCTGCCTGGTCCAGTTTTTCTGCTTTAATGATTTTTTTGTTACATCACCTGACTGTGAAGATGTGATAAACTAATATAAGCCTGTACAAGGTACACACAAAATCCCATCATTTATCAAACAACGAGGTCTTCTAAGGCTAAAATAAATGCCCAGACTTCTTAATATATTGTCTATAATTTATTCTATAGGTACAGAGCGACAGGTAGTGGCTGGTGGACCAGTTTCTCCCCCTGCTCAAGACGTCAGGCCAAAGGACAAAGCTGTGAGTACCAGCACGTTCCACAAGTTCCAGCAGGAGCTGCCCTCCTCTGAGCTTTCGGGCTCCAAATTAAGACATGTTAAAGTTCAAGCTGCTTTGCAGCCAGTGACTGAAGCTGCAAAAACTGAACCACAGAGCGGCTACTTCATTGACAAAGGAACTCAGACAAAAAAGTCCAGCAAAAGTGGGCAGTCGAGGCACAAAGCTCTGCATCACCCAGGGGCACAGCAGGGCCAGGAGCAGCAGCCCTCGGTCCCGCCTGCCGCTCCACACAGAGACACCTCCCAGGCCTTGGAGATAACCCAGTACTTCTTCGAGGCTGTTTCCACGCAGATGGAGAAGTGGTACGAGCGGAAGATAGAAGAAGCCCGGAGCCAAGCGAACCAGAGAGCGCAGCAAGACAAAGCTGCGCTCAAGGAACACATCAAATGCTTAGAAGAGGAGCTGAGCAAATTAAGGACTAAGGTGCAGAAAGAGAGCTAGCACCTGCCAGGCAGGTAATCAAGCATCAGGACTCATTTTGGAACCTGCTGTATGGGAATTTGGATATTGATATATATTTGTAGTGCCTGTTACATCCAAACACAACACACTACTTCAGGAATAGAAATAACTTCAGAAACTCTGTAAGTGAGGAGTTCATATGTTCATATGCAAACTACACTGATAACAAAGAAATGCTGCAGATTAGACCCTTTCTTTGTTATTTCCAAGAGTCTGTCAGTATTGCACTCTCAAGTTTCCAGATGCTGCTTGAAACCAAACTGCATTAGTAACCAAAACTGCTTTCTGAAAAGGGAAATCCCTTACTACCACACAGGACACAGACTAGAGGGTTCTACTGTATGCCACATGTAAACATGCTGTGATACTATTACTGAAATAAATGCAGGATGTTTGATAGCTTTTGACAGAATTAGTGATGAAGGGCTGTTGATCCTATTTTAGATACTCCCAGGGCCTCTCTCTAGTCAGTGGAGAGAAGCTAAAGAACCCACTCTAGTTACAAGCCCAGGCCAAGGTAGGTGACAGATGCAGGCTTCCAGCTGGGAGAGGGCAGGCAACCATGGAGGGAGATGCTAAGGCCACTCATCCCATTAGGTACAGAGGCTTCAGCAACCACTTTGCTTTTCTCTTGGTTTTCTGTTATTAAAACAAGTGCTAAATCTGATTTGTCTTTTATTAATGGTGTCCTGCTTGCAGAGCTCCTTGTGGTTACACTATTGTTGGGGGTGTACTCCAGTAATCTGAGAGCTTCTGTTTAGGGCATGGATGGCAAATATTTTACTGCAACTGTGGTCTATTTGTTAGGTTGAATGTTTATATAAATCTTTTTTCCTTCAAGCAGGAAATGGCTGAATTGTCTACTACTGAAGAAGCTTAAAAAAGTCCTTTATCTAAGGTAGTGAAAGCTTGGCTTCCTGTATTCAAATGTTTCTTTTTCTGTAGTCAGGATTTTTTCCCAGGCACCTTGTCCAGACTGTCTACCTTTGCTCCTCTGAATGATTCCTCCTCTGGTTCTTTCCCTTCTGTCCCTAAAAAGGAGACCAGGCCCTGATGAGTCTACAGGTTTCAGGACAAGCAGTCCTTCAAAACAGCACTCAACATTTTAAAAGTTTTATCAATATGTTCTGCTATAAAATTTGGAACATTCATTGACCATAGTTGTCCATGTTGACAGACTCCAGATAATCTCAAGGCACTGTAACTATTGCATCTGCACCCCTTTAGGGTTTTCTCCTTATACCTCTGAGAAGGCCCCACCAGATTCTGCTAGAAAAGTAAGTTTACTTACCAGATCATGCTAGAACAACTGTTCAAAATCAGTTCCAACACAGGATGGTACTGTTATGCCAAGGAGAAAAATACTTTTTTTCTGTACTAAGGAGTTCTAAAATCAGTACAAAATACAGTGTTGAAGAATGCCATTCACTAATTAGTAATTAAGCTTTTGTCTTCTTAGCAGATGTATAAAGCAAAAAAAGTCCTATTATATAACAGTATTTCTAAAGTTCCTATTAATGCACTATCACAAGAGAAGTGTATCTGCAGCTATGGAAATACTAGTTTTCTTGCTCTGACTTCTGTAGTCTAATATAGACACTTTGGTATGTTTACAGTTTTGTTTAAGCTACAGTAGGAATGCAGAAGCATGCTGTTGAAGTTTTGTATCACCTGGATGAAGCTGATGTTTTGCCAAGCAATTAAACTAAGTGTTGCTCAGAAACGTGTGGTGTAACGTTTTCTAGCCACAAAAAACTGACAGTCCCCTCACTTGACTCAGAAGGGGGAGCAGAAGATTGAACTTCAACTTCTAAGCTTTTTGTTTGTGGTTATATAACACCTCCCCGTCTGTGAGGCTGCAGGGACTGAGTGCTGTCTGTTGGCTGGTGCAAGTGCCCCTTTCAGAAGTTACAAGCGTGGGGCTGAGTTGCACACAAATCACACACACTCTCCTTAGCTTGCCCACAAGCTCAAAGGAGAGGCTCTGTCTTTAGCTCTACTTCCCATATAGACCACACTGCACCACACTCATAGGTCCAAGTAATTTAAGTAAATCCAAGTAATTACCAAGTAATCTAAGGCAATAACCAGGCTGCATGTTACTGATTTTAGAGGTTTTCTGAAGCCTCTGAGTGTATGGTAAAAGAAAGAGAAGCATTTTCTGCTAAATCCTTTCTGTACCCCTCCCTTCTTCAAAACTGAAGGACTTTATAAAACAGGTGTGATCTACCTACCTTTTTCTTCAGGTAATTTTACTTACCTTTGCAGGCTGTACTTGGACTCTTTAAGGCTTCTGTTTGGCAGCTTTATCTTGGCAAGCCTTCAGAGCAGTGGAGATGAAGGGCAGCAGCACTCGAGGTTAGCATCTGTCCAGGGCCTGTCAATCCTAGCTCTGGATCACGTTGACAACCTGGAAATGTACAAACTGGGAGTCAAAGGGGTAATGCAGGCCCCAGGCTCTGAAAGAAAAGCACTATGGTGAGGCAGCAGGGTAAAGCCAACTGATCGAGGAGCAGAAATCCAAGCACTGGCTGAAGGGGAAGGGAAGGCTACTGTGGTAACAGGTTACGGCTGTTCAGTCAAAATACCTCATATAAAAAATATACCTAAATACAAAAAAAAATCAAAACAACCAACCCTAAATACAAAATTCTCTTAACATGAAGAATAAATCCCCAACACAAAAATGTTCTGTCAGTCTGTTCTACTAGCAAATGTTAACAAAATGTAAATTTTTAATGAAGTGTTTTTAGGTAAGTATTTTTCATTGACTGATTGAAGCTTAGAGGCTTCACAGATCTGAACGATAGCTCCTGCTCCCAGCTGGGGTCATTCCTCCTGTAGCCTGGAATTCCATCCTGTGCCTTCCCTGGTGCCGGTGGTGATACCTATTTACTGGACTTGCTGCCAGTTTGTGCAGCTCAGCAACTCTGCAGAAAACCACCTTGAAAAGCAGCGGTGTTCCCTAAAGTAACTACAGTAGCAGAGTGGAAGAGGGAAGAGTTCTTGCATGTCTTGGAATCACAGCCTAAAACAGGCATCAATCTACTGCTACCTGTCTAGTTATGTGGAGAAAATCCCCAGCTCATCCAGGCATTTTTAAATTATATGGAAAAAAAAGATACATCACAGCTCAAGGAAAGTGAGAACAGTTGCAAGCTAATAATTAGAAGTGAAGTAGTATAACATCTGAATAAACAAACCACAACTTTTGCACTAAGTATTTTCTACCTGTAATTCTTCTTTGTATATTGACTTTTAAATACTAATTTGAAGGTACTTGGTAATAAACATCTCTGGGGCTAAAATCTCCCACTTTCATAAATAAGTTTTATTCAGCTACTACTGAAAATCAACATCTACATGCAAAACATTTCTTTAATGTTTGTTCTGGGCCAATTTATTTATCCCAAATTCTTTTTCTAATCACAAATTTGTGTGAAAATCCTTGGCACACTACATAAAGAGGTGTCATTGTGAATATTACCAATTACAGCCACCACAGTAAAACATACACAAAATAATCTAGTATATATTTATTTTCCATTGCACTGGCATTAACACAGCTGTTGTAATTTTTGGTACTTTCTGCTTTTCCTGCAGCACACGCTATATCATCCATGCAGTTTTTAAATGTCCTTTGTGTCCAAGCAATTTCCACTTCTGAGGGTACCCAAACTGAGAAATGGATGGGGAAGGGGAGAAAAACCAAACCCCCACTGTGGTAGATTCCTCCTTCAAACATTACCAGGTTGCCAGCAAAGGCTGCCATTATAACCACATTTTGGAAAAAACACTGTTTATTTACAACAGATGAAAATCTAATTGCCAACAAAATGAAGATCAGGATTTCGCCAGCTTAAGTGTTCTCTGAAGTTCCTGAAGTTGCATGTTGCCTTGAGTAATCATCATCCTGATTGCATCCTGTAGAACAGAATGGAATCTAATGAACTGTACATCCATACAGAGCACAGGTTTTACACAAGCATGCAGACTTTTAATGCATTAAAATACATAGAATTCTTACAGGCACTACTGTCTTTTATTTCATTGTGTAAAATAACAGTGCTGTCTCTGAGACAGTTAAAAAACAGGTTATGTTTAATGGATTAATTTTCTCCAGTTCCTTAACAATGTACTTGGTAATGGCTTTGCTTTAAAACTCACTTTTTAATGGGATTCAAACTCTTAATGTTTTCTTTATGCCTGCGTGTATATTGCTTTTGCAAGCCAGTAGTGAGAACTGCACATGAGCATTATGGAGATGGGTTTTACAGAGCAGGTGCAGATTTCTCTCAACGTTTTATCTAAGGACTCTAAGGCTTTGTCTGCATAATTCAGCCACCAATTCCTTGGCCGCTGGCTAGAAAAGGGAAAGAACTAGAATGCAGAGGACAGGAGACATACAAGAAATGTGAAGGTTTCTGCATTTCACACTTGCTTCGCATCCCAAACCAGCCCATTTGACTGTATTTTGCTTGAAAACAGGTGAAATTAAAGCTAAAAAGAAGAAAAAAGCTATAAAAAGCTTAACCAAGTTTATGTTACCATATTATTCGATACTGTTCTCCTTATCTGCAATTTGAGCAAGCAGAGTATTTGTTTTTTGGGTTTTTATTTCCAGATTATTGTCTGTGATTTTGAGAAAATTACTACTGCTAAGAGGGAAGTTTAGATATGCTGGATTATTTCTTCGCATAGATGAGGCAGCAGGAGTTCTCACCAATCTGGAAGCGACACCTACAGAACAAACCCCCAAGACACAGGGCAGGACAATGCAGGGACCATTCCTGAGGGCAGGCGATCAGAGGTGCGGGTTCCCGATCCTCACCTCTTCTGTAGCATCCTTATTTCTCCTGAATTCCTCCCTGGCCCAGTCCTTTAAGTAGCGGCGATCCTGCTCCGCAGGTACCTCCCGGATAGCCCGCAGGATCTTGCGGTACAGCTGAAGGACCTGCTGCCGCCTCAGGAACTGGCAAGGAGAGAGGGAAGTCTGCCCGCTGCCCCACGACAATGCTGCGAGCTGCACCCTCGGCGCTTAGCTTCGAGGGATAGTTAAACAACCACCGAGTTACCCATCGTTTCTACAGGACGCAGCTTGCCCGAACCCCCGAGCTCGGCCATACCTGCTTAAGGGTGAGCGCGCCCGGCGGCAGGCGGCCGGCGGCCATGACGCGACTCCGCCCCTTCTCCTGCCCCGCCACGGGGCCGCCCAGCCCGCCCCGCGCAGGCGGGGCCGAGGCCGCCATTTCCTGCCTCATCCCCGCTTTCAGGGCTGGGGAGCGTCGGTCGCTTTGCTTAAGCTTTGAGCAATTCAAGGCACAGACGTCGTAATTACAAAGAGTGGTACCTCTCTTTATTAGTACAGACGATACAAGATGCATAGGTTTTGCAATGAAAAATCGTGCCTGTGCTCCAAGACACCGGACTTACGAAACATCCCCAAAGCCTGCCTCGGACAGGGGCAAACTTCACAGTGTAAAGTGGTAAGGCAGGGATCATATGGCATGATTCAGAAAACTCCCTGCTGCTATCGTCAGGCAAAAATCAGCAATAATTAAAAAGGCTGTGTTAGAACTGCAGAATAGTTCCAAGTATTCAAGTACTTGTTGTTGATTAAAACCATCTGCCTCTGCTGCTCCCCACAGCTTCCTTCCCAGAAGCACCTCCACATGGGTGATGCTGAAGAAGGCTTTATTTGCAACTTCTAATGCAGAAATGTCTTCCCAGGAACAAGACTGGTTTTACTTATGGCATGGAGGGAGCAGCAGGAGTAATATCACCTCTATTAATATTAGAAACATGTTTTTTTTTTTTTTTCTTTAAAGGTAGTAAGTTATTACAAGAGAATTTGAGCCAAGTTTTACAGTTACTGTGGGAATAGCAGGAGACAGTCTCACCATTGCATAATTGTCCTCTGACACATGTGGGAGGATGCACCCAAACCATTCTGTTCATTCACAGTCTCTGCCCCCCCAGGGCAGCTCCCACAGGATAATCCCAGTCAGGAAGAGCTTTATGACCCCTCCCATGAAATGCAGTTTCTTCCATTTCAGCAGTTCAGCAGCAATCGAGTCCTGACCTTGTCTAAAAAGTCTAAAGAGTGTCGGAGGCAGTCACCAGTTCAAACCACTGTCTGAGGGCATCACTCAGAGTTTCTGGGAGGGCATTAACATCTCTAAGGATCATGTAGAATGGGAATGGGAATTCTTCCATGTAAGACCTGATTTCAGGCAATTCTCCAGGTCCTTTGAATATAGGTACTTTAATGTCCAAAATAGAATCCTGGAAAAAAAATGTATTGATGTTACTACTAAATTACACAAATATTCTATGACCACTGATAGAATTTACCCTATTTTATAAGTACTTACATTTCTCCCTCGTTAGATTAAAAGTTAATAAAATACTTCCAAGATTAAAAGCTCTAAGTGTTCAATGGTAAATCAGATCAGAAGGTGAACATAAATCAGTTAAATGCTTTTGCCCTTTTAGATAAAAGTGTACTAATCCATGAATTATGGGCTAGAAGAGACTAAGCTTAAGCTTCTGCAATACCAAATTCTGTAAATAAATTCTGTCATTTCTTAGCATTTTATGATTTGATTTTGCTGTTGACACTTTAGTTTTATTAATTTGATGCCTTCCCAAGACAGTATGTAAGCCCTTTAGTGCTGAGTTCAACTCATATTTGTGCAGTGCTCTAATAGAAGATTCTTTAGCAACTTCATAGTATTTCAACAAATAGTACAAAGACAAAAATCAGATTAAACTCCAGCTGTGCTTCTTGTAAAGTAACTTCTTAGTTGCTCAGTGTAGCAGCTCAGAAACTAATAAGGGTTACGAAAAACACCTGTTTTCTCCCAGGAAAAGAAGCTTATGAAAAAGACCCAAAATTTTTGCTTGATACTACAGCCAGGTTTCATTAGAACCTTTAAGCTGTTTGTCAGCAGAACTGTTCAATAATAAATATAGCAAATGAGTTTTGTATGCAAGAATAAAGATACAGGAAGAAAACACGAACCATAAAATTAAGAGTCTTTACCACATAATTCACTATCAGGCTTATGTTTGCTCACTTACTGCACTACAGAGCCTCCTGAAACCCTCCCAGATATTTCAGCTTCCCATGCAAGGATACCTGAAGTTTTCTTCCCCCATTACCAGATGCAGGACTCAGCCTTCCTAACTGAGGCACTAAATAACTCTCACATACTCCCTTCTGTCTAATGTTTAATCTTCTGGCTCCAGCTGTCATGTCAATTGGCGACTGCTGTCAGAAATTATCAAGCTGAATCAGAGCTGAGATGGAACAAAGCATCTCTCAAACTCCAAATCTGTCAACCTGCCAGCTGCTTCCCTGGTGGCCAAGAACTACAAGCATTCCGTTTGAAGATGGGAGCTCTTAGCCTTTCTGTGGCATGGAAGCTGAGATTTTTTTTTTTAATACAAAAGATAAAAAGCACAGTAGGAAGTGGCAGATCTGAGAGACCTGGGAAACTGCAATTGGGTTCAGTATCTTTGACCTCTATAAAAGATAAGGTAGCTGTATGGCACTATAAAAGACAAGAAAAAGATTTGTATCGGTTTCTCATTCACTACAGTTGAATACTTCTCCCTTGTTCACTTACCCGGGAATTAGGGTTGTCCAACACTACAAAAATAACAAAGATATTGGCATTCCGAGCTGCTTGAACTGCTGCTGTCACCCGTTCCTTGCCTTCCAAGAAAAGGCCTCTTCCATCAGACACAATCAAAAGCAGCTGCGCTGTTTCTGAGCACAAAGAACATTTAAAATTCCACTAAGTTCAGAGTAATCTGTTTAAAAAGCAAACCCCCCTATTTTGCTGTTTGCCCTTGGGGTATAATCGAAAAAGGAGTATTCCTAAGGAAATTAACTCTTAATCAAATAGAATTCTGTGACTTAACATTATGCTCCAGTTACTAGTGAGTCAACAAAGCAAGTAATGGAGGGAAGGGGGTGTCACACAGCACACAGACGACCTCCACCATCTTTTAGTACTATAATCAAGGATGAAAGTCATGGAAAATACCAAACAGACTTGGTCATGGCCTTGTTTTTCACGCCTAGGGGTTAAATACTGGCTGAATTACAAGAGTCCAGCCACTAGCTCAAGACAGCTCCAGCTACGACAATGAAAAAGAGCTCAAATCAGTTCCTCTAGAAGCAGGTACCTATGGGTCCATCTGTAGACTTTTCTCTGCTGTCCCCACTTTAACAGGCTTGGCTTCTATCAGAGAACATTCCTGGACAGTCCCAAAATGGGTTGTTTTTGGAAGAAACTAAATCAGAAGATAGGCTCGGACGCACAGTCAAGGCAGTGTGATTAGTCTGAAGTAAACCTCCTGAAACATCAGGATAGCACCCATGTTGGGTTCCTCAGCACCAACCATTTCTAGAGACATGTTAGTTGACCCAAGTTGCTCCTAGAGTCAGATACATCCCTCTAGAGGTACATTCTAAGTTATGTACCTGTCATCCTTTAATTACACATAAAATCACAGAAATTACAGTCAGGAATGCAAGTCCTAATTGTTACAAAGGGATGAAAAAGCAACTCTCTGCAGACAGGCCCCAAATGTGACAGGGCTTTGTCTTTTTACAGAAAGAGGTGATGAATCCTACAGCCTTCTGTCTTGCCAGTTCCCTAATCCTAGGGAGCTGATTACTGCTGCATCCCTGCCTAGTTTAACAGAATGGGATGCTGCTCCCCCTCAGAATAATGTGACATCCTGGTGGCAAAGCAGCTGTGGATTATAAATCCCAGACTGTCCAGTTCTTGGAGTACTTCAATAACAAGACAGTAAATTTTTAGATTTTTTTTTTTTAATAAAAAACATAGGTGCCACCATGACAAGCTTTTAACTATCAGAGTGATCTTTTAGACTTAACTATGGGGCAGACACGAGGCAAGCAGTCTTCCAGCTTTTCTTAGAAATTCAAGCAGCTCATGACCTAAAGTTGCAGGACAGTGAAAGGCAGGTAGGAGGCAAATTCCCTCCTCAGAGCAGCATGCTTCTGGATACCTAGAGAACTCAAGCTCTCAAGAAGGAGCAGAAATATCTAGAGAGTCAGGGACTTTAGGAAACTGGACAATGCTCTAAGCTGGCACTGTCTAGGCCTTAACACAGTGCAAGTGGGAGGTAAAGGGAGACAGGTAAGGCACGCCTTTTTAAAAAGTCTTACACAAAATTTTAGTGAGTTGTTGACAAATATGAAGTAGGTGTCATTTGGGTTTTTGAGCTAAATTTCGACCAAACATTGCTTTTGACAAAGCAAAACCCAAAGCCCTAATGCAAGTGATGCTTCAGTCCTAGGAGTCTTCCCGGCATGATCCTACTTCAGAATTGCAGAGAGCATTCTGCTGCCATGGCAACAAGCACAGTAACACAAAAACACTCACCCGGATTAATATTTTGAGACAACTGCTGTGCTGCAGCAAACATATTTGCTGACGATTCTAGAAACTGCAGAGGAAATAAAAATTAAAACATTTCTAAAGAACACCTTTCTCTGTTTTAAATGCTTAGACAGCCTGACCACCTAACACAGATACAGTTCTTGGCATTTTCCTGTATTAACTCCTGCTTTAAATTTATTAAGTACTTTTGAACTAAAGAATCTTCAGAGAGCCTTCAAACAGAATTTATTTTTTCCCAATGCTAGCAAAGCTATCAACACAGTACACAGCTAATGAGATTAGTGGCATCATTGAAAATATACATCCTATTTCTAGGTTGAACTTCTTTGGTTTCACCTTGAAACAGAATTATCTAGTCTCATACTCCCCATAAAAATTAAGAACATCATCAGGACACAAAATACTTTTTAAGACCTAATACAGAGAAAAGTGAATAATTAAAAGTGGTATACATCAGAACTAAAAGTGAGAAACCATTCTTCCTATTACCAAATTATGGCCATTTCTTTTCTTTGTTATCTAACCTGCTATCAGACTCTCGAATACAAAAAAAAACTACTTAGTGTTACAAAGTCATCATGAAACCATGAAGCTGCTGATATCTTGGAAAAGACTGGTAAACCTGTTGCCCTAGAGGCATTCCTGTGTACCTGGGCTATTTTTGTTTTCTTCTGCTGAAACTTGCAAAGACGCAATATCCGTGTCCCTGACTGGTCACTGAACTGCTCATGGAATGGGTGCAGCAGCTGAACAGTCTCTCCAAAGCTTCAGAAAAGAAGAGAAAATTACAGCATGAAAACAGCATTTACATTCTGCTCTGAAGTACTGAAGAAAAGTCAAGATTTCAAATAAACTCACCTACACACAGCAATTTGTCCCACTTCTAGAAGAGTCAGAGCATTTCCAATAACTGCCAGGGATTCATATGCAAGCTATGAAATAAAAAAGTTGCATCAAAAATAGCACAATGTTTTACTCAAAGCCCCGTATTAAATATGAAGAATGCTACTGAAATTATTTTTCATCCTCTAGAAAGATAATTGAAGAGACTGCCTATCTTTTTTTTGCCTGTCTTATGTAAGACAGTCAGTACAATAAAAATACACTAGTTTTGTTTGAGGGCTTTGGCTGATTGATTTAGAGAAACAAGTACAGGTAGGCTAATGAAATAAGTAACTGTTCAGAAGGAAACACACCATTTTAATTAATAAAAACTCTACAAATGGGCTATGATGAATGGATATTTAGTGCTCCAATGAACTGCCAGATAAGGAAGCTTCAGCCTTTTGTACACCACAAAGAGTAATTATACAGGGGATATGTACACCTTTAAAAAACTTAGCTCATCCTTTCAGCTAGTTTTCACTGATCTTTTGTTAATAGATCTTTTAGGCATGGAGTTACAAGAGTTCAAGTGCGTGGACTGGAAAACTAGGTGCTTTGAAATTATCAGACTTTCCAGCAGGCACCAGCCCGGCATGACGCAAGTCAGTAACTCCCATACACATCAATGACAGGTGGTTTCACCATACTTCTCCCAAGGTTTTATTTTACCTGTTTAGAGTGATTGTCAATCATACTAGAGGAATCATCGATAGCTAGGCAAATCTGGTACTGTCGTTTACTGGGCTTGGTCCTTCGCAGCCAGATCTTGTCTTTTCGGAACTGACTGGCAATGTATGGGATCACTTTGCGCATGTTCAGTCTCTTCCCTGTTCTGTAGTCTCCTCTGAAAGTTGAGAAAAAAGACATAGTGACAGGGGTTATCAGCAAATATCTCATTATGGAAATCCATGGCCTATGCAGCATATCCACCAAATATTTTTTTTTTTTAAATACAAATCCAATATTAGTAGTTTTAATACTGATATTTAGTTATAGATAAAAAAATCCCCCATATTTAATGTAAGATGGATATTCAGTGTTTTTAGAACAGGTTTATATCTAGGTAACTCAAATGGAAGGCAAACCTTGAATTTATATTCCACCAGTTTGAAACAAGTCTCTATCTCTTTAAAAAATAATCATTTAATGTTATAAACAGCGTAAAACATTTTGGCATTTAACATAATCTTTGACTTCAAATGGTGAAGTTGATTGATCACCTGTTGCACAGGAGAACAAAAAAGCAGGAGGCAATATCCTCAGGATGGTTGCCTACTACTATATCATGTTTGCATTTCATAAAGTAACCTAATGTTCCCATACAAGGAAATTGAAGGCATTTGCAATCAGGAATAATTACTGTAATGCAAGAACAACATAAAGCTTCAGTTTTACAGAGATTGAAGTGCCCCAAACCCATGAGTTTAAAGAAAATCAAAAGCCTCAGACCCAACTTACTTCAACTTGGCAGCCTGAGTGGGTTCTAGTATGAGTCGCAGCTGTTCACAAAGCTGCTGTGATAGAGGAGCTGTCAGTACTAAATACTTCTGCCACAGCTGTGCTGCTTCCTTCTCCTACAACATCACACAAAGAAATTAAAGTGAATTATGAAAAAACAAAACAAGATGGGGAGCACTGTCTGAAGAAAGAAACCAGACCTCAGCGCATTAAGGGGAAGGCAGCTAAAACTGTGAGTGTCTCGTATGACAATCTGCATTCACGTTCAAAACAAGATCTGGAACAGCATCCTCCTTCAAGAATAATGCAGTATGTTTTTCGAAATAAGTTAAATGTAACAACAAAAATGGCATCTCTATCATGTGATTTTGAGTATTTCGATTCCAGCCTGCTTGGATTCCTCAATGTTTTAGCAGTAAAAGAAGATGAAATAATGAAGGATTCTTATGACAGTTTTATATTCAAATGAGATCACAAACCTCCTCTGGAGTTCCAGGCTGTTGTGTCTGCCAAGCTTCCAACTGCCTTTCAAGTTCCTTTCTTAGCTCTTCAGGATCTCTAATGATGTGCTAGAAGTGGAGGTAGGAGTTTTATGAGACAGAAAAATAAATTTGCACATCTGGTGATCCCCAAAGTATAGCAAACTATAAAAAAAGTATAAATTAATTGGTCTCATTCTTATAAACAAAAAAATACCCAAATACCTAAATGAAGATTCTAAATCTCCATGTTTTTTAATAGCTTCCATGTACGTGAAGGATAAATACCTCCCCCCAGATATCTCCATATGTTATATAATCAATATAGAAACAAAGCTAGGAACATCTATGATACTGACACTGAATATAATACAGAATTTCAAGATAAAACAATGAAATTGTCTTTGAAATGACAAACATCAGATTTATCGACAGTATAATGGACACCCAACTACTGAACACTACACCTAACTAGTATCTTTGAAAACATAGTATACTTCACTTAATTATACTTTTTTACAAGTTGCATTCAAACCACTTGAAGATTGAATGACACCATCCTCCTTACTTGGCACCAAATATTATTTGATAAGCCATTCTGTTAAAGGACACCCAAGCTTTATGATCTTTCTTTTACTTTCACTGCGCTTTCAGTGACAGCCTCTGTCCCTGACTTACAAACCCACAGTCTGGCCAAAGACCAACACATGGCCTACATAACCTGCAGGCTTAAAGACTAAGGAAAGTAAGCCCATAACTCCAAATTCAATAGTCCCAGTAACTTCTCATTCCTCAAGAAGCAGCAGCTGTCCCACTGGTCACCTACTGCATGTTTAAGGAAGAGAGAAAGAACATACACAGAGAGGATTTCTCCCTTTTGCTGAAAGGTGAGAAACTGCACTTTTCCCCCAGCTGCCTCTTTTCCTTTCCCTTTAAATGGTGCTGCAAGAGCTCCCTCTCCTGTTTCACATTTGGCATCCCAGTTGGAAAAAACCTACAAAGCCCAAAGCCACAATTATTCTGCCAACAGAACACTTGCATTCAGCAGCCTTTTTCCAAAAAGCTGCAACACTTGGCATTAAGATGGATATACCCAGTGTAGCTGGGACACAATCCTGTCTGTGTTATGCGTAGAAACAATAAAATAGCACCCTCCAAGTGTGTACTTAGGACACCATACTGTAAGAATGAAATGTCAACCCTTCTAAGAAAAACCAGACACTGAAAATATTTTTACTTTATCAACTGGTTATCCATCACCATATGGCTTCTATGCCATGGGTCTTTATGATAAAAGGTGTTTTTTCCCATAAGTTTGCACTGGAAAACCACAAGTGTTACATGAAGCTCTAGGATTTTCTAGGCCATGGTGTTTTTTGAATTGAGACACTCATAAAAAACTCAAAAAGGTTCAACAATACCTGCAATCAGCTTTTATAAAGAAGTAATATATTTTAATGGATTAAGTAAGGTGGATTCTTTGTCCACAATGGTGTTTTAAAGTCACTGATGCCTAGTTCTCTCATCACTCTGTATGTACCCTTTGTTATCTTCAGGCCACACACCCTTGCCCATTGCTTTCCACTTTACCCAAGCATGTTATCTGCAGGTTGATCCAAGTAGAACAGTACTTTACAGTTAGAAAAACAAAAGCTTTTTAAAACATTATGTGAGAATGCATCCATGGTAAGGATGGGTAGAACTAGTCATTTTAAAGGCATCTTTCAGCTGCATATACAACAGTGTACGTGTATTACTTTTCATTCTGATATTAAACAATAGCAAGGTACTGAGTTGGCTGAAAAAAAATTCTAGCCTTTTGCATTCACAGTTTCATTAACACAGGTCAAGTAAAACCATCTGTTTCTCCTGCTGTAGCTGAAAGAAGACATACTGGGTATCCTACCTGGGGAATGTCCATCAGAAACTGGTGGGCTGTGTGTATGGTTGAGTCCTTGCTTCTCTCTGGCTTCTCTTCAGTCACCTTTAGTAGTTTTTCTGGTGCAGATTCATTGACATCCTCTGAGTCAAAAGTCTGGAGCTCTGGCTCCACATCACCTGGTCCTACAACCACAGAACTGATTACTGACTTCATGGATCACACAAAATACAAGAATCAATATTGTATCTTGACTTTTACAGAGCATACCATAGGCTTTGGAGAGCAGCTGGCATTTTCTTTTAAAAAAGTGCCAAATTTTAAGACATTGAATTCTAGGAATGGGATGAATACATCTTGCAACTCACTGGAACAGATAACTATGCATTTCCTAATGCAAATTGTTTTTCTGTCCTCTAACCTTCTTGCCAAACAAACAAAGTAATAGTTAACACATCTTTAACACCTCTCATTTCCACTGGTGAAGTACTTTTATTGACTCTCATAGCCTCTATGACAGAATTATAGGAGGTACAAAGCCATTCGAAAAGTCAGAAAATCATCATTAAGAAATGGCAATCTTTGCTTATCTTTTACTCTCTAATTTTTTAACAGAAAAGTTCTCTATAAATCAAAAATAAATTTAAAAATAAAGGAACAGACTTAGAGAGTTTGTTTTATTACTGTTTCTACTGTACTATGCTGTTTAATAGCTCATTTCTTAAGAATTATTCTAAAGGAGAAAAAGTATGACATTGTAGGAGATGTTTCAAGGACTCTAGTTTTAGAACATAAAATAAGAGAATCATGTGGAAAAACAAGAAGACTGATTAAATGCATACCTGTGCCATAGTCTAGTGATTTAAGTGATTAAAGCTCAAGGGAGTGGAAAGCAAGAATCTGGGCTTGTAAAACTCGTCTCCCCTCTCCAGCCATACTTTGTGTGTTGTTCAAGAAGAAAGCTGTTCAAAATCCCAAACTAAGGCATCATTTACTTGATAATTCATCAAAATTACAATTTCTGTTGCAATTGGAAAGCGATATTTTTATCTTGCTAATTTTGTGGCGGGGGGGGGGGGGTGCGTCTCTGTGCCTGACAAGTCAGACCTATCTTCTCTATCAACTACTTCTGTTAACTGCTCAGTTTTTTCCCCACATAAGAAAGAAGGCAGTGAGTTTGGTGCTGCCTCCAGATATTGTTCAGACCAGATCCTCTACTTCTTGCTGGTTTGTTTCTTTGGGTTTTTATGCCAGAAGTTAGTTATACTTAAAACACTAGAGTTATGTGGTGCTGATGGTGGAATGCTGGAACGCATTGTTAAATGCCAGTTAATTAAGTGAACTGGCACTGTGTTGAACAGTAGGGAAGTGTTTGCTTTTTATTTCTTCAAAGTGGTGGATAAAGATTAGAGATCATTAACTTGAAAGAAAGCAGCAAACCCCTCTGTTACTCAATCAATTTAGCAAAGGCTAATGCTGGTTACTAGGCAGAAGCAAGAATACTGCTGCAGAGGAATCAATTTAGAGCAGGCATTTAATTTAGCCTTATGAAACATATCTGCCACATGCAAATCTGAGTACCTACACATACAACTAAAGATCCATATCAGCATGTATTTAGAATGCTTATCAAGTTAATGTACCAGGAGGTTTAGTGGCAGTAGACTTCTTTTTCTCTGGCTTCAGCTCTTCAGTGTCTACTGCTCTGAGATCCTCGTCCTGCATTTCTGTTTCCATTGCTGCATCTTCACAGTCTCCTTCTTCCTTTTCTTCAGGAGGTATAATAGGTTTCTCTTGCTCCTTGCTAGCTACATCTGCACAAAGATAACAATACTTGTCAAGAGGAAAGTGGAAAGAGAAGTAGTCAAGTTATAAAAAATATTGCATTCTAAGGCCACTTCATATCAGTTACAGTGAACTTAGAAGGGATCTGAGGCTCAAACCCCTGTTCTATCTTTCACTCTTCTGTGCTGTGTCATGTCAGTAAACTATTGCCTTGATTAGCTGAAGTAAGATTTGAAGAAAATATTATAAGGATATTTATTAAGATAAAATCCATTTTTGTAAGTCAAATCAGTATTTTCAAAAGTGTTATTTGAAGTATTAGTTTGAATCTGAGTGCCAAGGAATACTTCATGTAGTGAAATGGTGCTGCATCTTTAACCAAAGCAAGGATTGTTAAATGTAACTTTAAAAAGCTAACAGAAAAAACTACAGCAAACACAAGTGTGTCAGGATTTGGTTCTGCAATGACAACTCTTTACACACAGAAATACCACTGTACCATATGTCTGTGCATCATAGTGTTCAGAGCCTTGTTTAATATGTTCAAATGCATCAGCCTCCTCTACGCTTTGTTTAGGCTGAGTTGTATCCTGCTTTGCTTCACTGCTGGATTCCATGGTTCTCAATCGCTTGTGGACGCGTTCATTGTGATCTCCCATTGAGCGCTCGTTGTCTGCCTGGCCAGGTTTCCTCTTGAAACTCTGAAAAGGAACAAATTAACACCCTGAACTTCAAGAGAGGGGTAACCCACCACTAATAAGAACAATGTTCTAACAAGGAGAAACTGAGTCCTGCCTATTTGCTGGTTAATATTAAGACATTTAAACAAAAACTTAAAAGAATGAGATGAACCTGTGTATTTTTTCTGCTTTGCTTCTCAGAAGCCATCCGGGCCATGCATGTGGATTCATGGCCTTCTGACTGGTTTGCACTTGAAGCTCCAGTTCCACTTTCCTGAAAGGAAAAAAAAAATATTAATTTCAAGTGTAGCCAAAAATAGCAACTACTGTAAACAAACTCCAGACATTAAACTGCAATGCTTTGCTACATTTTGCTCTGAATGATCAATGGCTCACAACTGCAAGTAAAATTCTTATGGAGAGCAGACAAGGCACTTCTACAGTTCAACAATTACCCTAAACTTACCTTGATAGCAGTGAAAATGCAGGGTATCTACATGGTCTTTAAGATTTTTTAATAAATTTATAACTGGCATAAATTAAGGTCTTATACACAGCTCTTAAAAACTATCGCAGCAGTTCCCTGTTTTCGACTTGAAAACATATTCACAAATTTAGCATTTTTAACTCGGACACTTCCACATAATTTACCTCTCTAGACTCATCTTTTTCCGAAGCCTCTCCAGCCAGCTCAACAGCACTGTCACTCTGCAGATTTTCTTGCCCAGTCTGCCCTTGTGTTTCATGCTCCATTCTTTCCTCAGCCTCAGGGATCTGTTCATCCATCTCGGAATTATCTTTATCCTCCTCTTCCTGAAATAACACCAGATTATTTTAACATTCTAAAAAACATTGAGAACTGTGTGTTACTGAAAGGCACTTAAAGACAAATACAGTTACTAGACACAGGATGGGTTAACAAAGGGAAAAGCCTATTTAACTGGATACCCCATCTACGATAAGGTCACCGGCCTAGCAGATGAAGAGAAGGCAGTGTATGTAGTTTTCCTGGATTTTCAGTAAAGCTTTTGATAGTGTCCCTCACAGCATCCTTCTGGACAATTTGTCCAGCTGTGGGATGAGTGGATTCACAGTGTGCTGGGTGGATTCCAGGGCTCAAATAGTTGTAGTGAATGGGGCTTCATCTGGTGACAGTCACCAGTGATGTCCCTCGGGGTTCATCTCCAAGACTAGTTCTGTTTAACGTATTTATTAATGATCTAGATGCAGGAGTTGAATGCTCCATTACCAAGTTTGCTGATACAAACTGAGAGGTGCTGTTGGCTCTCTTGAAGGACAAAAGCCTCTTGCAAAGGAATTTGGACAGATTGGGGCACTGGACTATGATTAAGGGGACGATATTTAACAGGTTTATTAACAGGTCCAAATGCTGGATTCTGCATCCAGGACAGAGTAACACTGGGCTCAAGTACAGACTGGGGGAAGAGTGGTTGGAGAGCAGCTCTGCAAAGGGATCTGGGGATGCTGGCCCACAGCAGGCTCAGTCAGAGTGAGCACTGAGCCCTGGCAGCCCAGAGGGCAATTCCCATCCTGGGCTGCATCAAACACAGCAACACAGAAGTGGTGGTGAATGCACTGTATTCAGCATTGGTGCCGCCTCACCTGAGTGCTGTGTGCACATCTGGGCCACACAAGTTAAAAAGGGTGTGAAGGTCCTGAAATGCATCCAGAGGAGGGCAACAAAGGTGGTGCAAGGCTGGAAGCAATGTCATATAAAAAGCAGCTAAGGATTTTGAGCTTGTCTAGTTTGGAGAGAAGGAGGCTGAAGGGTGGCCCCACTGCTCTCTACAACTTCCTGAGGAAGGGACATAGAGATCCTGATCTCTTCTCCCTGGTACCCTATGATAGGATGCATGGGAATGGTCATTAGGACTTTAGTATCACTTCTTTACTGAGAAGATGGTCAAACACTGGAACAGGCTTCCGAGAGAGGTGATCAAAGTCCCTGAGCCATCAGTGTTTAAAAGGCATTTGGTCAATGTGCTGAATAGTATACTTAAATTTTTGGTCAGCCCTTGAGTGGTCTGGCAGTTGGACTAGATGATCACTGTAGGTACCTTCCAACTGAAATAGTCTGTTCCATTCTAACACAAGGCTGAGGAGGCAGCAGGAACACAGATAGCAGAAAAACATTTTTAACAAGCACAGTTCTTGTTATCTTGATGAAGACTCTCACTAACATTGTATCTATTCAATGTCAAATTTGTTTCAGAGTACCACAGAGCACATCCATTTCTTAAATCTTGTATAAGGAAATTAAAAAAAAAAAAAAAAAAATCACACTTTTATTTATTACCCTGTACCTGAGGTTGAAGGCCTTGGTCTTCATTAGGGATTCCCTTATCTTCAGCAGATTCATTTTTTTTCTCATCAGGTGGCTGTGACTCTTCCTCTTCTTCTTCTGCATCCTCAGTGTTCCCTGGCTTTTCTTCTTGATCATGAGCATCTTTGTCTCCTTCATCTTCCTTCTCCTCTTTGTCTTCAGAAATGCCTTCTTCAGCTGCTTTTGCATCTTGCTCATCTTTTTCTGTCTCACCAGTATTTTCTTCATTCTGTTCTTCCGTCTTCTCTGCCTCATTGAAATCCACAGGTTTTTCTTCTATTTCAAAATCATTCTCTTCTTCTGGATTAAAAAAAAAATCAATTAAAAAAAATCAGAAAGGTATATAAAACTTTCAGTGAAGCACAAAGACAATGAATATTACTGTTATTTGGAATAAAACTGCCCAGCCTATCAAAACCCCATAAAATACTGAGTTCTATTCACAGAATCTGTATTTTCTGTAGCCAGATAATTCCTACAAGTCACAACTGACTTCTAGATAGCAGAAAAGCAGGATGAATTCCTATTAATTTCCTTTAACCTAATATTTCTGAGGGTCAATTGACTTTTAAGAGTACAAATACTTGAAAGTATAATAGAAAAAGCATGAAACCACAAAAACAACTGGACAATTAAATAAGGAGATTCCAGCATAAGACAGGCTGTATCACTTGGATAATATGAGAAAGCATGCTCCACAGTATGCATGAAAGGCAGGTAAAGGAAAATGTTGTAATGCTGACTTGTCTGGCCTGCATTTGGTATGCTGGTATTTAGATGCAGAAATTAATTTGCAGCTTCTTGGTGGTTATACAGAATCCTTCCACCACCTCTCCTTTCTATAGACAAAAAGGGCTTGTGATCTGATTGTCCCCACCACTTGCATGTGGCTTTTCATCTAGGAATCTGTAGAGGTTTTCAGCTGTACCTTCATCCTCATCATCACTCTTTTCATTACTCTCCAGATTCAAGTCATCAGGAAGGTCCAAAGGTTCAACTTCAGGCTCCTTTTCTTGCTGGCCATGATAAGGATCTACTTCATTCTCATCATACTCACGCTATCAGGAAGAGAATGGGAAAAAAATAACAGGCATGGAGTACGTGGAAGGATAGGCAAAAATAAGAAACAAGATAGTACTGTATTCTCTAGGACAAAGAAATACTGTACGCAATATTACATTCTGACCAATTAAAAGTGGATTTCCAGTGGTACACTGGAATGGATGAAGAGCAGAAAGATTAATTTCAGCAAATGCATTTACATAAATTGGTGGTACTTAAAACAAGCATGCTTTATGCTCGAAAGCCAATTTTCCTAGCTGAAACATTCTAAACAGAATATGCACTCTTGGAGATGCTAAATGTAGTCTTGCATACAAAGGTATTTCTGTTTCTAAATACAACAGAATTAGAGTTTTAAAGTTTTGTCCATCAAACATCAATTCAGTTTAAAGCATGTTTTGGGAGCCATTACAAGTTCAAGATACTGCAAAATAATCCTTTCTGGAATATGAATCAGAAAATAAAGTGTATTGTAATGGATACAGTGTGGTTTACTTTAAGTTCTGAAATGAACTGACTTTTTTCAGGGTGTTTCACTATTAAAAAAAAAAAGCATTTCAAATTCTCAGAAACACATGGTATGAGAAACAGGATGTGGTTTAACAGCAACATAATTCCATGTAGTCCAAATAATTTTTACCTCATCAATTTGTTCATGGATTTTCTCTGTATTTCCACAGTCCTCTTCCTCTTGCTCTTTTTCCTTATTCTTGGGAGGCTGTTTTTTATTATCTGTGTTTCCTGTCCCCAGATTGTCATCTTTTGCAACGAGCTCTGAATCCTCCTATTAATAAATCCAAAAGAAACTAAATTATGTTACTTGCTTTTCAAAGTCTCAGTGACATCATGTCCTACAGAAGAAAAAAGACAACACTCAACAGAACTTATTCCCTGAAATTGTCCCTTTCTAAGGCAAAGAGCTGTGAGAGGCAATTCCGCTTCTAGGTCACATTAAGTTAGCAGAGTTCAATTCCATTAATACTTTCCCCCCCCACCCCATTCCTTATTACCTCATCCATTCCTGGTCCAGTTTCTTCTGTTTTACTACTAGTATCTTCATCATCATCATCATCTTCATCCCCCCAGAGCCTTTCATCTAGTTTATCATCGGCTTCAGCATTATCAAGATTGCCCATCTGCTTATCCAGTTCCTCCTCTTCATCTGAATTTTCCTCATCTTCTGTGTACAGTTCAGAATGTGTTTCAGTACAGAAGAGAGAAAGCAAATGTTTTTGTTAACTTTAGAAGCAAATAAGCAGTCATACTTTGAACCTTAATTTCATCACCCCTTTCAATTAATTGATATATGCTGAAAAAAACACACGTGTACATGTTGTAGAAAAGCATCAACCGTTACTGGACTGATCTATAACTTTTTTAGTAAGTTCACCATAGTGGAAGAACCAAACCTTTTTTCTCCCTTTCTCCATCATGCATCTTTCCTTCAAAGTCTTCAGACATTTCAATTGCATTGTCTTCTCCTTCAATGTCTGGTTTAGAATCTTGATCCTCTTTCTCCTTCTCTTCACCTTTTCGAAAACTGTCTTCTATCTAAATCATTGGTAAAGACAAAAATTACAATGGAACTTGCCTATATATTAAAAGCTTAAGTATCACAACAATATCTCAACAATACGTATAAGCTGATAGGCAACATAGTAACTGATAAAAGCCAACATAAATAGGAGACTGAAGGTAACTAGATGTTTCTTTTTACCCAAGACATCCACATCATGGATTTCAAGAACTTTTTCAGTTTCACTTCAATTAAACAAGATCAACCCCCAACACTTGCCTGATCTTCACTTTCTATTTTGTCGCTCACATCCTTCTTGCCTTCCCCTTCTCCAATACCACCATCCTCATAGTCATGGAACTCTGTTGCTCCCTCGCCTGCTTCATCTTCAAGTAATTCTTTTGGCAGACAAAACCCCTGCAAAGGCAAACAGAAACTCAAAATCTTCCTCAGTAGTTAGCACATTTTTCATCTTAGTTTCTACTCAAGACCTTTACACATTAAATATATGTTTGCCATGCATCCACAGTTACCTCTAATAACTTACCTTTAGAGCAAGCTCTGTAAAAATGCTGGTTAGAACAGAAAGCAGTTTTCCAGTACTCCTGTGAGATGCCAGTGAAACAGTGAGGTAGAACAGGATGAGGTCTGAATACTTGCAGAGCATGGGCTTTAGACGCACCAGCAAATAGCAGGACTGGTTGAAGAACTACAGTTAAAAAAACAGCTGCCAGTCATTATTTGTGCTTACTGACAGGCACCTCAAAGAGGTGACTGAAAGTGCAAAAATACCAGTAGTGAGTTTAAGTACAAGTTTAAATACAATTTCTAATGTTTCTGGAGGTTTTTCTAGATTTTTCACAAAAACTTTGTCTTCTTACTACAGCAATATCTGGCTTTTGCATTACAGAAGACTACCTTTATTTGTCCAGTTTCTCAAATGCTTCTAGTTCTAAGGCACTGGGCAAGAAGAAGCAATGCACGTTTAACCACCAAAGTAGTTGACAATTCCAAATCTCTCGAGACTCCTAAGCCAAAAAACTCATGAAAAGAAAAATGTTACCTTATGTTTATATGAAGTGCAGTCTTCCCTGTAAGATTTCAGGATCTCCAGGAGTTCTGAAACACCTAAAATTGCCTTCTGCACATGTAAAGACTCCAAATCAGCAGACAGATCTTCATACAAAAGTTTAGTTATATGTCCGGTTTTAATCACATCAAGTAAGGCTGCATCCTCTTTGTATGAAAGATATTTAAAGAATGGAGATCAAGTCAGACACTCTAAAAATGTTATAGCAAGCAATCTAGAAATATCTACCCTATCTGTTTAAATAGACAATTTCTAATAAAATTGCAATTTCCTCATGTATTGGTACCTCTGACACACAGTATTTAAGAAATTTTAAGGTTTGCGTGGTTTAAACTCTTCTGCTCCCCCCTCAAGTATACTGAGTAACTTACCATTTTCCTCTGAAGATTTTTCCTCCTCTTTTCCACCTTCCTGTTTTCTCTCTACCAAACACTGAACAGCATACAGAACAGCACGGATAACGGTTTCCACTTTTGTTGAGAATTGTTCCACAAACTCTTCATCCGACAACTGTTGATTTCCTTTTGAACCATAACACAGGCAGTTTTACATGGAAACACATCAGATTACAGGTTCTTATGTTTCCTTTATGCAAGGACAATGACAGCACTATGCAACTTTTACTACACACTTCTACCAAAATCTCCTTGCTAATCATGACCTACAACTATGGTGAAGGATCCATCACTAATGGAGATGGTAGTAAAAAAATTATACTGCACAAATAAAGTCTGGACTAAATTTTGCAAGTTTTAATTTAATGAAGTTTTTGGATATCAGAAGGAGCACTGGGCCACCTTCAGCAATAACCAAACAAATAAATTCTTGTGTCTTTACCAACATTACAAATAAGGTATCCTTACCTGCGCAATCTGACACAGAAGCAAGAAGCTGTGTTCTCCACACTGTGAAGTCTGAGGATGTGTTATTGATGACTTCTTGTATATACTTTAGGCTCTTGATTAGGGCCATCTGATTTGCAGCTTCCCTGTCTTGCCCATTTGGAAGGAACAGGGACTCTATGCTTTGTAACTGGGCTGAGACTTCCAGCAAACAGCTCACAGCTGATGTGCAAACTTCAAAGTCTCTCCTGCAACAGAAATACCATAATACTGAAAGAAGAACAAACAGTCCAATTTAAGATTAAACCTCTTCTTGGGCATGGATAAGGGAGAGGCAGCATATAGCAATCCTGAAATTATTAATTATTATTTATATTTTGTTAATTATTTATTAAATATTTGACAACAAGCTTCTATTTACTGTGCATTTATAATCACTGAAGCAGAGAGAAAATCAGAAGATTGTTACTAGATAGGCTAAAAATGTCTTTTAAAATGAAAATTTCTTCATTCAATTTATATCTGAAATTCACCTCAGCTAAGGAGCTATGGAGATAAAATCCTGAGAGACCAAAGATAAAGTGGAAAGCTGAGATGGAAATTATTTTAACTTGTCAGGGGAGTGGGAGAAGATATGCATTTCTTTAAAGAGGTATTGCATTTTGCAAAAAAAAAATGAACAGAAAATGTTTGAAGAGTATTTGAGCCCACTTTTCAATATATGCATAGGTAAAAATTTTCAAAATTACTTCACACATATTATGTGAACATAAAAGAGATGTTCACGTGTAGAACTCACCAGGAATGAAAGGAGGTTTCCCGTGACTGTTGTCTTACTCTGTCCACTTCTGCTTTCACGGCCTTCACATTTGCCATCATTGCAGTCAATTGTGTAGCTACCTGCAGCCACAACTGATCCTTATTTCGCATCCTGCATCCAGGAGGCAATTGCTCAGTTGTTACTGGAGACAGGTGTTTTAGATCTGAGGGAATCAGGTCAGGTATTCCCACAAGAACATTTCCCATTTCAGGTACTGAACTCTGAGGAATGCTGTCTTTGACATCGCTCCTTTCACTGTCATTGCACCTGGCTGACTCTTCTTTTGGGCAGCACTGGATAAACCAAGACAGCTCCTCGAGAACCATCATACACTGCATACAAAGCTGCTGCAGTCTGTCTGTCCAGCGTTGAATACTGTCTTGAGGAGGAAACGCTGCACTGTATTCTCTGTCAGCAGTCAACCTAGAATCTATATCTTGTATACAACTCAGGAGGTTCCTAGTTAAGAAGAAAGAATTAGCAGTTATAAACACTAAGCTTTATGTAGTACCTCCTTTTTGAAAGTTCTACCTTTAACTGAATTAATTTTTAAAAAAAATCTAGATAACTTCTCCTGGAAGAACTAAATCAATAGTTTTTTTTTTAAAAAAAGGTTGTTTAATTAGTGCTTTTTTTTCCCCTCCCTGAATTATGAAACAATACAAAGCCCTGGGAATCTGATTTGCTATGAAAGACATAGTAACGTAGATAAGTGTCCTGAAATTTTTACTGTTCCCATGACTGTAAAGCTGAGGAGTTTATTTAGTTGGGATTTCTGTTTATTCATTTTTTTAGTTTCCTGGGGTTAGAATAAATTTTGCACCAGTAATCTCCAGGCCAGAATTCCTTCTCCATACAAAGCTACTAGCTCCTAACCTGACTCCTAAATGTTTTATGGACTACAGAGTGCTGAGCACAAATATCCTCAACAAAGGTGGCATTGGCAATGACTGTACTCTGATGACTCAAGCAATGAAATGAAAAATCACATCAAGTAAGATAGATTCTTATATACTTTTCCTTTTACAGTTTTGACACAACATCCAGTATGTCCTGCCTTTCTAGAATTTTTCTTCGTGAGCTGTTGATGCTTTATTTATTTTGGCTCAAAATACCCCCCAGATCATTTATTTGCCCCAGGTCAAGCCAACAACTTAAATGTAAACAAAATTAACTGAGGCCAATACCAAATGAGAGATATAACAATCTGTAAGTTTAATGGTTTAACTGTGTAATTAACTACAGGAATTATTACATACATATGCCTTACTTGTTCTACAAAATTATTTTGATTCCAAAATACCGGCTGCAGTAATAGGATAAAATTAAATCTTTTCTATCTAGGCTTGAGGGGAGGAAATGCAGGGAACCAGAGGAAGAAGTTGCTATTTTCTGCTACCTTATTTTCCATCTTTCTTGAACTGATTTGCTTACTGTCAAAACTTCTTGCCAACATATAAATGTTGGACGATGGAAAATACCTGAGTAAGATCCACTGTTCTGTCAGTGCAGTAAGAGATCGCCTCTGTCTCACGAGCATCTGCATGAGGTGTGCAGTGAACCCTTTGCATCGTTCAATGCTACCTAGTCCAATATCCTAAACAAAACAGACAGAAAAAGTGGGAGAGGAACAGTTAGATGAGCAACCAGACATCAGCAGTCTCTGTGTCTCCATTTCACTGAGCAGGCTGAAATATTATGGTTTAATTGAACAAGTCTTAATATGCAGACTAGAGTTACAATTATTAGTTTCCCCATCTGCATCTTTTCTGCATCTTCCATATATTCCAAATTTGCCTTTCAAGTAACTTCTGCAATACTCACATTGCATTTCACTCCACTGCAGCAATTCTAATCAGAAATTTAGTTCCAGTATTAGATCTACCTTATACAAATAATGATTAATATCTGAAGATATACCAGTGTAAATGCTTTACATTTGTGATCAATTCTAGAACCTTTACTTTCACTCCTTTCATTAGAAGTGATGACATCTTAAAGCTCAGAATAAATGCTCACAACACAGCGCATAAATGATCACAGTCACGTTCCACTATTTGTATTCAATATGAGGAGTGACTTGTACAAGATGATGTTGTAAAACAAGGGGTAAAGCATAGTGAGAGGAAGAACATCTGGAAGAGATGCTTTTTTTTCTGAAATTCTGGAAAAGTGATTCTGGTTTGGCTGAGCTCATTTGTCTGTTCTACTGGTTGTAGACCAATCTTTAAAAGAAGAAATATATTAGCACTTTTTGTGTTGGACATTGACTTCAGTTATGCCCAATTATAAATATCAACTGATTTCTTCAAGGGCACTGAATGACATTTGGTTTATTTTCCTTACAAGTTTGGATTCAGCATTTCATGAGTTCGTTTGTGCACAGAAAGTAGCAATTAGGGATCTCCTGGGATGAAACACTGAACAGATCATTAATTCCTTTCCGCAAACTGATTTTGTCCCTTCATAAAACAGCAGGTTTTAACATGCTGCATTCAATGAGTGGTATGAAAGCGTCATATTTAGTATCATATTACATAACATAGCATTATCACCCATCACTTCTTTACTACTACGAAATTTCAGTCCAAGCTGGTAAAATGAAATTAATAGAACTAAGATTCTGGTTTTAATTTGCTGGTTTTACCTTGGCAGGTGCTAACAATGCTGTCTGGAGCCGAGAGTGACGTGCAAGTGACCGATAGAAGTACTTCTGGCATCCATCCCAGGCAGAAGAAATCTCTGTCAGCAACCTGGCAGAGCACAAAGAAGTATGGTATTAAAAAGTACTTCAGCATGCTGTAGCCACCAGGTCAGCTCTTCATCCCAACAGTTTTGCCTGAAATTTATTGTTCTGAAAATGCATTGATGTTGCAAATCTTTATCTTCTCTAAAAATATTCTAGTATTAAGAAAACATTTAATTTAAAAAATAAATTCTAAGGAAACCCTAAGTAACAGCACCAAGATCTCTATCTTTGACTACCATTTAGTACTTTAATAATGATATTATTTATCTTCCCCCCATGCTGCTAAATCCAGCTTCATACAGAAGCCTTTCTTTTTGCCCTGATACATAAATGCTTACATCCCAGGACAATAACCAGCATGTCTCAATGACAAAAATGCATTTGTTGACAGAAAAAAAATTAAAAAAAAAAAAATCTGAAAAAAAACATCTTTTCCCCCAAGAAAAGTTTTTCCAGTAATGCCCACTCTGAAGTATATGTATTTTCTCCTGAAATATCCCATTATTTAATGGAGACAGAACAATGAAGTAATCCCTGAAAATCACAGCTCACCTTCAATAAAATCATTAGCCGTTTACACCAATATAGTGCTAGAAAAACATCGCAGGCAAGGCTGGACAGTGGAGGGCTAACTGAAATCTAATTAATGGAAAGAATGAAACTGAGGGTACAGTTGTTAAAGTGCAAATTTAGAAAAAAAAAAAAAAAAAGAAAAAAACCCCAAATCCTTGCTCAGTTGTACATATCAAACTGAGAAGGAATGGGAGGAAGGGAATATGCACAATCCTAAATTAATTACTATCCAGAAATCCCCATCTAAATCAACGTGCCATAAATTCTATATAATACAGCAGCAATTCACACAATCTGAGGGTAAAAAGTCCTGTGTACATACGTGGCATCCAGTTCATGTGTACAATTCACTGCAGCCAATGCACTACACAAGTCCAGTGGACGAAGGTAGAGAACTTCCTGGCAATCTTTTGAACGTGACCAAGACAGACCTTTCCGGTACGACAAACCTGGAACAGTATTACAGCACACATCCTTTGATGCCCCCGTTTTTTATATGAAAAGTGTCACTCGTACAGTTGGTAGTAAGACATCAAATGTTCTTATTTTGACAAGTCTCTGAACATGCTGCAAGTTTTGCAATGTAACACATTGTAGCTGAGCTATCTTGAGCTGAACAACACAGCTGAAGTAAGACTAGACCTGCGTACACTAAGGACTTTTCACTGCCATGTCCTTAAAGAAAGCTGAGTTAGGAATCATTTTTAAGACATGAAAAGGCTGATGACTGAGGAGGGTAAAGGTGCTACCTTAAATCGTATTATGGAGGGTTTAGATACATTGGCAAGGACAGTAAATTGCTCAAAAACTCTGTACTTTTAAACCAAGCCCATTTTTAGTTAAAGCTCACCTGTTTTAGCAAGGCTTTTAAAGAGATCCGACAAAGCCCGTTGCTTTTGCATCTGGATATGCTTTGCCTCTGATTTCTGCTTCTCCTTAGTTGCTGTCTGATCAAATGTTAAATTTTGCAGTTCAGCTACAGAAACAATAATACCGCCTGTATAGAAGACAGTAGACAAAAGTATGAGATTGAAAATTTTAAAAAAGCAGCTCTGGTGGGAAGACACTCTAGGAAAACAACTATACATCTGCACTTTTTCCTGATTTGTTCCATTTATGTTATAGAGGTCAACTGTGGTATGGAAATCACAAGAAAACCTAACCTGTGAATTGGTCAAGATTTTCCACCAGGTTTAACAATGAATTATTTTCTGTAACTGCTGAACACATTTTCTTCATTTTTTTCGTCAGCTTGGACAGACGATACTGAAGAGATTCTGTATGAAATGTAATGACACCCTGACATTCTGGGAGTGCCCTCTGAAAAAAAATGGAAGAAAATTATGTATGCATATTCAAAGCTCTCCTTTGATCATTAAAAGTAAATCACTTTAAAGAAAGGGCTAAATTCTGCATTCATGAAACCCCAAAACAGGTTCATGTGATTCTTTCATCAGCTCAGCATCAACACTTGAGAAAAATCATAACGCATGTATGTCAGGCAGACAAAGTGCTGCAGACAATATGTAAGGAAATTGGAGATGTAACTGCCTCATCCCTATATTAGAGCACAGCTATAGTGCCAGATTGGTACAGACCATGCCTGTCATTCCATGCTGCATTCCCATCCATCTGCAGTGTTGCATAATACTTAACACAAATAAGACCAAAAAAAATTATGATATATTCAACAGATTTGACACTTACATAAGATTTTCCTGTGAAAAATAAATAATAAATCAGTGAAAAGCAACATATAGATAAGAATAAAGAAACTGTTCTTCCCACACTTAGAATAACTAATTCAGTCACCTTGGTAACATCTGTTCTAGCAGACAGAACCTTTCTTAATGTGTTGTTTAGCCGCTGAATTTTGGTTTCTTTGTCATCAGATTCTTCTTGCTTTTGCATGCAGTCCAGCTGCTCTTCCTTACCAATTTCCACCAGGGCAGGCTGACATGGCTCATCCAGAACAACTTCAAACTTCTTCATGAATTTAAAGAGAGTTCTAATTACCAAATGAAAGCAAAAACGTTACTGGGTTTTGTAATCCTGGAAATCTCTCAGCTGCTGGAAATAAAGGTTTTCACTGTGTTATGAGCAGAAGAAACATTTCTGTATTCAAATATAACATCACAGAGAAATCATCTAGAAGGAAGGTTTCAAAAAAGGGAGCAGAATTTTTTCCTTCTGACTTACCTGCGTATTTTTTCAACTGATTGTTTTATAGCCCAGAAGCTGACATCATTCCACCTGGAAATCTTCACAAACTCCTATAGGAAAATAAATAATCAATGGGATTACTTATATAAGTGAAATGAAGTAGTCCCACATCAAAGATGATCTTTAAACCTAATCAGCCACGATGATCTGGTAGCCTTAAAATGCAAAACATTTTACTAAGTGAGCAAGTTATTGCACAGACATCTTATTCTTACTAACATACAAATTCGCACTGCATAAAAGCTGCTGCATAGCCAGATGTTGTGAAATCCACAGGGGCTTCACCCCTGGGTAGAAACTTTCAAGAATAAATGGGACTGATCAAACATTAAAGCTCTCAATCAACCCCTCCCCCACCTCAAGAATTAATTCTTGCCAAAGAAAATGTTATTTTTAGTAGGGATTTCAGTGGCCAACAGAACTATTATAGACAAATTCAAATAGTATCTGCCCCACTGCTCCTTTGGTTAGACCGATACATTGTCCGAGCCAAGTTTCCTTTCACCTTAAGTTCCTTTTCTATGGGCTGACGAAGTTCAGCAATTTTGGCCTCAACACACTCTGAAAACTGCTTATAGTAATTGTACAGATTCCACAGGATGCTGCACAGAACATCTAGAAAGGAAAAGGGACAGAAAATAACAATAATCGTCATCATTGCATTGTCCTTTTACAAGAGGATGTTTTTCAGTATCATTACAATAAATACATCCCAGTTCTTTTTGGAAGTTTAGCAACACCAAAAGATGGGATAAACTGACCAACAGGAAAACAGTAAAACAGCCCCACTGTTCTATTTATGAGCTCAGTGAGCTATTTGGAAAGTCTGGAACACCTGATGGCAAGATTGCTGTACAGACAGCTCAACACAAGTAATGCTAACAACTTACCCTTTTCTGCTACTTGAGGCATCAGCAAGACATGGCAGTGGAAAACCAACAGTACTTGGAGCCGTGCATGGAACTCTCCCAGAGTAGAGCCTTCAATGAAAGCCTGTAATGTGCTGACCAGCGTTTTCAGATCCATTTGCTCAGCTCCTGAACATTGCACCAGAAATTTATAAAGAAAGTGAGAGGAAAAAAAAAAAAAAAAACAAACCCAGAAGATCTAGGTGAAAATTGTTGTCTGGTCTTTATAACTTTCCATTAAATATCAAGTCTCAATTAGGAAATGTTCAAAACAAAATAGGAAAGGGGCAGATAGGGGAAGAATCTGGTTTAATAATAAGTAAAACCAACAAACACCACACTGGAAGAAAGGAAAAGGAACAATAATCAGCATTAAAATAGTGACTGAGAAGGTAATTTATATGTCAAATTTCAGAATCCATTGAGTATTTACAGAATACTTGCTATTCTCTATGAATGAATGGCTTTTTCAGTCATGATGAGCCCAACTACAAATAAGTCACACAGCCAGTTCCTTAACTCCTCAAAGTCATGAGGACAGAAATAGATCAGAATAATCTGGCAGAGAATACAGTGTTTTTGGAGTATTATGGGTGGAAGTAGTCATGTTGTCCTCTTGGAAATACAATACAACCGAAGGATCTGAAACTCATGCAGGGCCTTAATCTTCATGAGGCTGGAAAATTGGCCTCAAGCCAGAGGATAGTGCTTTCATCTTTACAATTCCATTAAATTTGGGGGAGGGAAGGTGCTGCCCCTCATTCCGCTATTTTATGTAACATGAACACGTGCAGACAGATTTGCTAACAACTAACTCTAAGAATTCTTTAGGCTTTATACAGAATGTCAAAAAGCAGTTCAGCTGGGATATGAATTATACTTTCTGCAGCTAAAAAAATGAGATGCCTTTTCCAGTTGCAGATGGAGGTCTCCCACTCTCCAAATCTGTTTGAAATGTGTGTATGTGCATGACGTACAGCTATCAAAATTCAACTTTCTTTTAGATGCTTTTTACAGACATCTTTTCTTTATATTACAACACAAGCCCTATGAGCCACAAGTGGTTTCAGAAATATATACAAAGTTCATTCCATATGGAAAACCCTACACTGGAATTTACTGTAGGGCAAAAACTATACCTGAAAGTGCATTGTTAAATTCTGGCATTTAGGACCTTAATCATACATCCTCAGTAATTACTAGAACTGCATCACATTTATTTTAAGGCCAGCTTACCTTCTGTGTTTGCCTCTGTCTGTTCTTGAACATACTTCTCAATCATCTGATAGATTGAGAACCAGTACTTTGTGGATTTGTCCACATGCTGCTTCATAATGTTGTCCAAACTTACTGACCAGCAGCTAAAAACAATAAGAAAAAGGAGAGATAAATTAAAAATATCATAAGTAGTTTGGGTTCAAAACAACAAAAATTTGTTTTCTGTTTCTATTAAACCAATGGAAAATTTAGCAGATGAAAGAATCTGCACATAAGCTTAATATATAGAATCAACTTCTGAGGATCATTGCTGTGCCAACATTATTAATATGAAAGAAAAGAAGGGAGGGTACAGCAAAATCCATCAGAGGCAGGTCCAAAAGTTTATTTTCTCAGAAATAGAGGTAGACTTCTGGAATTCCTAATCGTGACATACTGTGGCTATAAAAATTTTATATGGTCTTAAACAGGAAACTGGACAATAACTTTTAAGGACAATTTAATGATGGTTATTAAACAGACAAAACCCTGCAGGCTGAGGAAACCCTAGGGTTCAAACAGGAGAGCACTGGGGAAATACTGTTTCTACTTCTCCTGAGGCAGATACGTAGAGTCACCATAGCCTGGACATGTTCATTCTGATGCACTACAGCTCCTCGGTGGTGGTCTCTTTACCCTACACATTTTCACCACAACAGAAGCATGTTCCACAATTAAGGCAATTCTTTATTGGAATGTGCCTCCATGTGGAGATGAAAGTTTACAGTGTCTAAGGAAAAGCAGCATAGAAGGACAATTCTTACTTCAACTCCAATCTACGCCACTGAATAATCAGTTGTGTGACCAGATCAAGATGCTTCCGCAAGGACAAGGCCCGACAAGCATTCTCCTCCCAGTCCTAGAAAAGAAGAGTTCCCCTTTACACAAAGCCAGAAATTAGTCACTGCCTGGCATAACTCGTTGCATTTACTCTGGATTACTGGGTTCTTGCTCTTTAAACTTTCAGCATGGAGCAAGTTGACTTCCCCAAATCCTGACAAGCAGTCAGCTTTCACGTACTGTGTTTGTAACATGGTACCAAATATAGGTAAGGAAACACATAGAGAAAAATTAACTTTCCCTTCGCCGCCTTCTTACCTGTGCCTTTGCAAGAAGAATTTCCAAGCCATTCAGAAATTTTGAGAGAGGACTAGAAAGAGGAAAACTCCGGATTCTGTCCATCACAACTAACAGCTGCAGAATAAAAACAAAAACACTGAGCCCTTAGTAAATGCACTTCAACAGAAGAAACCATGAAATTGAGTTTATTTCTATGAGAATAACCGACCCACACAAGATATAGGAATTTTCTATATTTATTATTTTTTTTTACATTTTTAAACTGCTTCCTCAATTTAGTATAAGCTCACTAGGAGTTCAGTAAGGCCAATGCAGTTGGGGAAGGGAGCACAAATGACCTAATGCAGAGTTCCTGTGGAATCTGAGCTTCTACATTATCCCAAGAAATGTAACCTGAGGACAACACAGATGCTTTAAAAGGAACTAAAAATAATTATTCTAAAGCATTATGAAAGAATGAACTTCAGAAAAAAACAGGCATAGAAACAGCAAGACCTCAGGGATCTTTGAGCTATGGCAGACTGAAGACCACTTAAAACCCCAAGTTCAAACTTGGCAGAATCCCACTTAACATTTCATAACTAAAACAGAACAGCTGTAATACACACAATAATACCTATACCTCTTATGAATAAACAGGTATGACTTCAAAACATCAGCGTAAGTAATACAGACAACACCTAGGCAAGGATATCAATGGGTGTGCGCATGTCTATGCATATCTATACAAATATTCACACTTAAATGCAATCCAAACATGCTCCAGTTTCCCCCAAATATTTGTTGAGGTGTTTTTACCTGTACAAGTACAGGATGCTCTGGCCATTCCTGCAGTAGCCCATTTATTTCTTTAGCAAAATTGTCAAGTACAGGTTGGCACTGTCGGACTTGCTGAATATTGGGATGCTGATAGAAGTCGTAAGGACCATCTTGCTGAAGCACAAGATCTGAAGTTACTTCCTCAAAAAAGGTATTGTGAAGAAGAGTGCTCAGCAGAAGTTGGCTTCCCAAAAGACTGTCATTCATTTCAGCACCTGGAAAGAAAGTAAGGAATTGGTTCTTTTTTTAGTTGAATAGATAAAGTTGGGGACTTTCCCCCCCGTATCCCAGGCCTTAGCATGTTATTTTTTACAAGGATATAAGACTATACAACTGGAACAGTGAGATGGAGTAGAGAACACAAGACAAACTTAGAGTTTATATTCTCTATTTCAACAGAGTTTTCTATGAAAGTACGAGCATCATAAAGGCAGGCTGTAATCCTGTCAGAAGAACACAGTTCCTCTGTATATAAATCTACATCAAGAAGATAATACTATAAAGCAAGGCTCTGTGGAAAAGTAATCCAACACATATAAAAACTCCCACGTACATTACAGCTCAGGTGCAAACACAAAAATAAGGTACTGTAGAAACAACAGCCCTTATCTGCTTCATCTTAATTGCACACATGCATTTATTAGATCAGAACTGAAGTATACAGCTGCGCTTTAACAAGTGACGATTCCAAGTTCTCACACATTGTTAAAACAATTTACATGTTAAGTTTTCCAAAATTCAGGGTGGAAAAAAACCACCAAAATATCTTTTTTCTTTTTACTTTCTACATATAAGCTAAATTTCTAATAAATAAACTTCATTGCAAAATTTACTTCTGGGAAATTTCTTTAAGTGCTTTATCTTCCACTGGACTGTCCAGACCAATGTGATCAAAATTTCACTCTGTTTTCAATACATTTTTAAACTATGTTAGTCTTCTATATTACCAAATGTTATTTTAAAAATGCACAGAAGAATAAAAATAAAAGCATTCCACAAGACAATTCTGAACATGGGGCAAATCCTCTGGAGAAAGAATTTTCAGTTTTCTGCCGTTCCCCCATAACAGGTATGTTTCATGACCTGTAATGTAATTGTTTTGAAATAAATCATTACAAATCTAAACCTGCATATCTGAAATACTGCTAGCAGTCTTACCCATTAAAGGATAGAATTGTGACACCAGGCATGCACCAGTCTGATAGCAGGAAATAAATGTACTGAAATAATGCTTGGCTTGATGAGAAGGCATACTCTGTTGATACCACAGGGATCGAGCAAAGCTTAAGCATAACTGTTGATGAACCTTCATTACTGTTTGCATAGAGCTTTTGGACAAAAGGGCTCTGTCAACATCCAGCTGGTCTTCCACTGAGTCTTCAGTTTCCATTTTTTCTTCTAGGCTTGGCTGAGCTGTGATATCTTCAAAGTCCTGCAAATTACATGATAATCAAAAGTAAATTTTTATTTCTTCCTTTAATGCCTCCCCTCCCTATCTCCTCTTTTGCTTTTCTTGGCATTGCAATGATTTGCAGCCAGACTGCCATTCTGAAACTGAACACAGGTGTACACAACATTTCAGGGCGTAACTACAGCAGGCAACAGTGCAGGACAGTCATCCCTGAGCTGCTGCCAACAAAACCCTTCTGCAGAAAAAGCAACAGCAGCTGTGTCTGCTGATAAACCACCTCAATATATTGTGTGGTTGCTTGAGGACCTGAACCATTCTGTCCCAGCTGCTTTATTTAATCAAGGACATCAGCCCTCTCCACAGGTAGTAGAACATCTGATGACCTTGCTAAATAAATAAAATTCCAGCTTTTTACATGTAACTATATTATCATTCAGTTATATAATTTGGGTTTATTCACCCAAAGTACAGTTCAAGCCTGGAAATTAATCCAAAAACTTTTTTCAACCAGAAGGTAAAATAAACCACAAGCATATAACTTAATACCTATCAAAATCTACCCCCATTTGGCTTTTGGTTGAAAGAAAAACTGCTTCATTCCTTATGTAATTTATAGCATTTATTTTCAGGAGCAACTTCAGATGTCATTCTTTTGTGTTTCTTAACGGAGTTACAGCTATTACCTTTTCATGAAAGGGAAATCTCCTCTTAAATTCTTCTTCTTCCTCTTCTTCCTCGCTCCGTCCTTTCCCATGACTTTTACTCCTGTATCTGTACAGGCTGCGTTCCATTGCCTCCTGCTCTTGGGCACGGCGTTCCTGTTCATCCCATTCATTTACAATTGCCTAAGGAAACACAAAGCAAGATGCCGCTACACAAGGTAGTGTTTAAAATCATCTCCTATTCCGTCAGTGGGGCAGCATCTATTTTGCTTAGCTCTTTCCTCTTCCACGGTCTACAACAGTATAAATCAAAGCCATCTAACATTTGTGAATTGCCCTCTTAACAAGCTAATGAGGAAAATGTAAAGACAATACGCAACAGAGTACTTGACCAAGTTCTAGTCCCCCTTCTCAAACATTTTATAAAGAAACTCTCTCCAAAGTTTGCATTGGGGTGTGTTTTTGTTGTGTGTGTGTCCATTTTTGGGTTTTATATTGTTTGGGGCTTTTCTTACATAAATAAAATCTTTGCTAATTGTTACAGGCTATTGTTTCATGTCTTGATAAATTCAAACAAGTTAACCCAGTATATTAGATTATCTTTTACAATTAATTGGGAAAAAAATTTAATATTTTTAAGAACATCATACTAATAATTATCAAGATAAGGATGACCTCTAAAGATCATCTAATCCAACCCCTTTGCCATGGGCAGGGACATCTTCCACTAGACCAGGTTGCCTGAAGCCCCATCTATTCGCTCTCAAACACTTTCAGGGTTGCAGCATCCACACCTTCTCTAGGCATCCTGTTCCTGTGTCTCACCATACACATTTTTAAACCATTATTTTCATACCTGATCCAGATTTACCCTCTCTTTCAGTGTGGAGTGCCCCCACCCAAAGAGGCGGGGATTTGATTTTAGGCAGTGTTAGAGTGAGGGGCGCTGCTTTATGTCCCAGGAAGAGTAGATTCCACCCCTCTGCCTCGGGGGATGTGCCCTATAAGCCCATGAAGAGTTGCCCCACTCCCAAATCCCTCATGGGGTGTCAGCCCGGAGTGTGAGGTGTTCTGGCCTTCTTGTGTTGCTATTCACTGTATTCTGCTGCATTAACCCCTCCTATTGTAACCCTATTGGTTTGTGCCCCTGGGGCTTCTCCCTTGCTGTGTCCCTGTTAGACCCAGACCCTGAGCTCCACCTTTGCTCTACCCCATAAAACGCACCACCCTGCCTCTGTTTGGGTTCTCAGTCTCTGGTGTATGCTGGGTTAATTCCTGTGTTGGTAATGCCCCAATAAATGTATTCCTGAGTTTAACCAAATGGAAACCCATCTCATTGATTTCCCACTTCGGTCACCAGTGGCTGAACCCTCCCTGGACATGACACTGTTGCAATGAGACACAGCATTTCAGTTTAAAACTGTTATGCCTTGTTCTACAAGCCTTTGTAAAAAGCCTCCTTCCCTCCTTTTTATAAACCCCTTTAATATACTGAAAAGCCACAAAACAATGTCTCCTAAGAGACATTTCTTACTCCAGCTGAAAACCCCAACTCTGTCAGCTTTCTTCACAAGAGGGGTGTTCCAGCCCCCTGATGATTTCTGTGGCCTTCCTCTAGAGCTGTTTTAACAGATCTATGTCTTCCACAGGGGACAAGTTCTGTTCAAGACTCCCAGTTATGGGCATCCAGAGCTTACCCGACATAGGTGTCTGAAGAGCTGCAGAGATTTCTGGTCCATTTCTCCTCTGGACAGTACATGACATCGAAGATGCAACAAAGCATTCACCAGAAGCTGTTCCAGAGTTGGGGAAGGCTGCTCAGCTCCCTCAGATCCTCCTTCAGAGTGCTTCAGAGAGAACTTTTTAAGTCCATTAAGTACCCCAACTGAATTCACTGAACATAAAACTTCTGCCCGAGCAAAGTAAGTGGGAAAGGCACAGCCAACAGAAGGAAATGCCAGCAAAGAAGTGAGGAGGTTGGTGAGATCAGCTGGGCACACAGAGCTCTGCAGCACTGCATACACTTCAGAAGCCACTAATCGCATGCCATGTTGCAGCTGCAGGATGGCAGCTTGGAGGGGAATGATGGCATCAGGGAATGCAGCATACTCCTCTGCCAGGTGTTTTCTAAACTGATGGTGTGATTGTTGCCACGATGCCTCTTCACTTAACAGGTTCTGTATGGCTTGCAGTGATTTAGGTCTCTCTCCACGGAGGAACTGCAGAAGGCGGGCTAGAAGGTCTTGGACTGAGGAAATCTGTGCTATGCTGTTGATGTACTGGTGAGCCTCCTGGTATAAGCAATCATACAGTGGAGCTGGGGGCCTGAAGGCCTTCCTTCTGGAAAGACTGCTAATTTGCTCCTTTAACCTTTGCATTCTTTCATGCAACAGCCTGTTAAGAAATAACATTGACCAGTTTAGACATGGAAATATGTTTCATACAAACATGTTTAAATAGATCTAATGTAGCAGTTAGGGTACAGTAAAAGATTCATCAGAAAAGACTCTGCTAGTTTGTGTGAAACAGCAAATAAGGAAAAAAAAAGGGACAGGCCTTATAGCCCACAGCATAGATTTCTTCTCTCCCTGCCTCTTAACAAACTTCAAGTACTTTTTTTCTTGCTACCTGACAGCACTGTGAGAATGAAGAAAAAAATAATATTACCACAAGCAATCAGTAATACTCAGCCCACTTGCTGAGACATTCAGAACTTGCTTGCAATGATTATCATCCTCTAAGCAGTAGCATGGAACTACCAGGTCCTCTGTGTGTACAATAATGAAATCAAAAAATCCTGTTAAAAGTGGAAAATAATGACTAATAGATAGTTTTTATCTCCATGTACACAGAACACACCTGGAAGGCTGCAGAAAGGAGAAAGCTCTCTTTGATTAGAATTTCCTCCTCAAGTCCCTCTCATAAAAAAGAACTACAAAAAGCCCCAAACAAATTAACAGTAGCTACAGATTCTGCATGTCAACAGTGTACTCTATGTGGTAGGAAATTTAATTAATCCACAGCAACATACACAAAGGCTATTGCTAAAATACACACATGAAGATTTCTCCCCAGTAATATCAGCTGAAGAACTCTGCAAAATAGCACTGGCACATATAATGGCCTTGAAAAACCACAGAGATAGATAATCCATCTCATTCCAACTGACTGATAATATTTTCACATTGTAAGAAAAGTACTGTAATTTAAATGTATGGCATTGTTTTTATTTCTGGGCATGTTTTCAACTTAATCAATATATGATGGCCACTGCTTTATTCGTCCTATTTACAGCAGTACAAAGAGACAATTCCACACAGCATAAAGAGCACAGCTTCTTCTCTACCACCTCAATATGTAAAATGATACTTTTAAACCAACAACTCTAGTTTCTACAGAAAGAGAGAAAAACTGTAAAGCTTCAGAGCCTGAGCACACAAAGATGACATGTCCACACTAAAAGAGATGAGTTCAGTGCCTGGGTGTTACCTGATATGGGGATGAATATAGTTGCTGACTGTTTCATCTTCAATATTTTTTCCCGTATGTAGCTCAGATGAAAAATCATGTGTTTTCCATTCACACTCCAGCTGGTATAACTAAAAATGAAAGAATAAACCATTCACAGCTGTTCTGATTTTAGTAACCGAGGAGGTACATCAACTTCTTTGAAATTAAACGAACTTCTAGCTATACAGTTTAAAAATCATGACCAAGCCAAACTCCTTTGCATTGATTTTATGCATAACAAAGGTAAAAGCCAACTTGGCTTCATACTCACCTCTTCTTTTGAGTACTTGAGCTTGTATTCTCTTTTAACAGCTGGATCAAACCTGGTCTGTGGAAGCCACATCTGGATTTGCACCAAGCCAAGGCTCACCCAGAGGCTTCCTCGCCAAGCTGTCTCTGGTAACTCCTGAAGCCCTTCCCCATAGAACTGATGCAAGCAAGTGAGCAGAAGAAACAGGAATTCTTTAGGAAGTAATTCCTGATCAGTGATGCTTTCAAGTATCTTGAGAAGGTACTCATATGCAACAGCATCCTTGAGGAAGAGCTTCTCACAGCACTCCAAAAATTCCTCATGAAGAGCCATTGGAATCAGATGTACCAGGGCAGAGAGCTGTCTGCTTAGCATTACTCCTTGCAGTCTAGCATCTGTTTGTCTGGAGAAAAAGGAATGAGAAAACATTTACACACAGTAAGCAACCTTCTGTAACATGCTTGATTTAAATATCATATATGTGGAAGAGAGTTCTTAATACCTAAAATCTGCCATTGAAGAGACAGCCAGGTTGGTCCACAGTGCTGTGCTGACTTTGTGAAGCTGCTGTGCTCTCTCCATCCATTCTCCCAGTGTTACATGGGATGATGACAAGACAGGAAGCCCACTCACATCCCACTGCCTTGTCTTGCTGCTGCTAGTTAGAATTTCAAAGAAGCACTTTGAGAAAACAGCTCGGGTCAAAATGCCTGGGCCCTAAATTAAGAGATTAAGAGTTAGATTGTTCAGATGAAACTTGCACTGACTATCCTAGAATTTACAATATTGCTTTAGAGAACTTGAATTAGTCAACAAGAACATTCAGGCTAGAATTTGGTTAGGTCAGAAGAGACAAACCTTCATAGAGCGGTTCACATGGGATTTAGAGAAGTTGTTTTCCTCTGTTGCAGGCAGTGGCCTCCAAGTCAACCAATAGTCTGGGTCCATGGTGAAAGTACTGCTCCAAAAGGATGCTAACACAGCATTAACTAGCTGAGATGACAGAAGAGACATTTCTTCAGGGGATATCTAAGGAGAAACAAAAACCTAGAGGTGAGAATAATGTACAGGGAACAAAAGAGAGTTAAGCACATACATATACAAAGAAAGTATGATTCTGTTTTTCAGTATGGATAGTACAAGATACTCTCCAAGATTCTTTCAAATTCACATAGCATTTGCTTGCATCTCCTCAATGAAGAGTTAACTTCCTGAGGTCTGCACTGTCTCCTGTCTGTGAAATACGCAGCATGTTTACAGAGCAAGTTGTTAGAATACAGCCTGTAGTCCATGACTGTGCAACCTCATTTTACAACACACGAGGGTGCAGAGGCATAAAACAGGTAAAGCCATCCAACACTCTGCTCCAAAGCATTTAAGGTGAACTTGTGTTTTACTGTGCTTTGTGGTAACACAACCCCTGTATCATAAATATTAAGCAGAGTTATTTTTCTACAAAAAAAACATCAAGGAGCTTTATCAGTCTGATTTGCAACAAAACTAAAAAACTTTAGAGGCATGGGAACAGAGGAAAGCATTTTTCAACGTAAAATGTGTTAGAATACATAGATAGAACCAGGCTGGCACGTGCCATCCAAACAATTTCCCATTTTTCCATTAAGTCACAGATGGATGCATGGAACAACACTACAAAAAAAAATCATACCGAATGATGTTATTTAAGACTTTGTTGTATTTAATCTTTCAACATTGTGTTTGAATTACATTTTCTCAAGGTTTGTAGTTAATAACCTTTCTTATTAAAAGAAGGAACAGTTTTTGTCAGGCAGAGGTAGAAAAACTGCATGTTAAAAACCTTAGTCATATACATATTTTGAAGAACCTTTGAAAACTTCAGCAATATTAATTAAACTCAAGATTTGATTTAATTAAATTAATATAAAACTTGTTCTTACTTCATTAAGGTGTAACAAGTGCCACAGTCCAGAGAGCTGGTGAGAAGCAGCTGGTGTCAGCTGCAGAGAAAAAGCAATGAACTGAGGTAGATCTGAACAGACACTTAACTCTTGACTGCAGTTCTTCCTGTAGCAGGTAAAAAAAAATACAACCTAAGCAGTGCTTAAGAAGGGCACATAAAATAAATCACTTGGATAGTTAAATAAATTAAGAATGGCAAGCAAAGTCACCAAAAGGTTAAAGTGACAGCATTTCAAATACTGGGGAAGAACAAGCATTCAAATAATACTGAGAATACTTAAATCCTTCAAAGTTAACAAAATCTAAGTACAAGAAAAAGGGGGAAAAAGTGTAATCTCCTGTAGCTGTAAGTTCCATGTTGAGGAAAACATACAAAACATTTGGGGACAAACCATTTTCTAGCTTTATAGCTTTTGTGAAAAGTCAGAACTTTACTGAATTCAAGAGTGAAACAGTGATGCTAAGAGTCTCGTTACACAAAAAATTACTTTCACTGAAATACATAAATGAGTATCTTTCTTTTAAGGAATGGTAATCCAGACTAAAAATTAATACACTTGGCCCCTTAAAACAACACTAATACTTCCTAAATTAATAATGTTAATTCAAACTATGATTCTATGTGTGTATAGTTTACAGAAAAGGAAGCATGCATGCTAGTCTAGTTCCTTAGTCTCCAGGTCTAATTCAGTTTTTCTACAGTTGCCCCCAGCAACACAGTATAAACATCTTGTGTTGATTCCCAATACACATACATTTATGTGCTGCATATACATGCACATACACACAGCTGTATATAAATTACAAATGCATACACACAGATTTACATGCAGATATAAAGCACCAGAGTTACAGCTTCTAGCTAGGGATTTGGAATATCATAAAAGGAATATAGTAGTTCTTCCTCCAAACTTCTTACCTTCTTGCACAAGCCTTGGCCACATAATCTGCTGTTAGTTTGTACTGCCAGAGCACCCCTATGTATTCCATTGCAGGCCACATCTGAACCTGACTACAAAGATGGTTTAGTAAGGCAGGGTCTAACTGGTTGGAGATGATGTCTTCAGGAAGCCTTTCTTCAGAATAACTATATGTGACTCCTTCTGCTTTCAGCTGTGAATGTACAGCTTCCAAAAATATCTGTAGCTCACCTGTTTGACAGAATATAAGAGGCACATAAACACATGTACTACGTTTCTTGTCAGTGAACGTTTAACATCCTTTCCATCTGTGTACAAAAGAATGGAGATTGCAGAAATCATCCTACTGAGTTCTTCGCAAGTGTTACCTACCCAGACTAACATCTTCTAAATGATTGGCTCTTATTATCAGGCCATCAGCTTGCAGCAATGCTTTCTTCATCTTCACTCCTGTTGCAGCAATTTTCACACAGCACATTTTTTCCTGACATCTACTTTCTCCACAGGCTGATCTTAGCTCCAAGATGTTCAGTGGTTTGCTGAGAGCTTTTAACTGAGAAAAACATTCCATTCCCAGTTTATCCTGGAAACACGAAAAGGACAATTTGTTTCAGCAGCTCTAACAAAACCAGAAACAAGATTTGTGACTGCAGACAAAACTAAGAATTCAAATTCACATGCACACAACTGAAGTACAAGTATATATAAGCCTGCAACAACAGCTTAAAAATAATATTTTAGTAGCAGGAAGACAGGAATTGAAACAGGTGGCTACAATTCCTCCTTGTCAAATGAGGGGCTTTTTCCTTCATGAAGAAACTATATAGATCATGCAGACAAACAGTACTTCATCTTGGCAACTTTTATAAATCAATGGCAATAAATACACAAAAAAATAAAAAATTACCAGGAGATATTGTCACTCACAAGAAATTGCAGTTTACATCTGCAATTTAATACATTTGGATGCTTAGAAACATTAGATAAATTTGGATGCCTAAATACATTTGGATCTCTCCAAATTCTTAGTAAGCACTGAATATTCTTCAGTCTCACAAAGTAACTATGTGCATTTTTTGACAGCTGAGTATCCTTGAGAGATAAAGTCATTAAATCCTTTATAAAGGCTATTATACAAAGTCATTAAAGTACTTGTCACCAACATGACTGCACATGACTACTTGTACACTCCTTTTAAACCAAGAATTGTATTCTTTGGAAGATTTACTGATTTATTTTTTTTCTTTTTAATTGAATTACAACAAATTCTGAAATATATTAAGGGCAAACTCCAAAACTGTCAAACTTAAAAGGCCTTGTTTTGGGAAGTCGTAAGACAGCCCCACCCTATGCTGTATAAAAGGAAGTGCACAGGCTATTATAAATGCACATATGTTGACTGAATAAGCAAGTGGCATATTGATATTCTTAAGTCTCCAAAACAGAGTAAGGAGTAATATTTTTATGTTCAGGAACCCCTTTGTATTAAGTAAGTATTTTCTATATATAACATAATTTATAGTAGAAATGCTATATCTGGATAACTGATATATTTCTCAAAAGATATGTACATTAACATGTGCTGAAGTCTTCTTTCTAGTCAATCTAACATACACAAAATAATTGTGGTTTTGCCATCCTGGAAAGCAAGTGCTGTAAATATATTAAAGCCTATCTGGACCTTGCTAGAAATACAAATCCTTTGCAAACACAGTATCGGTACCTTAAAAGGAAGGGGTCTTCCTAGAGACTTCTGTAGTATCTTCATATTGGCTGAAATACCAGCAGGATTGACCAAGCAGTTCTGAATCTGCTGTGAAACAGACTGAATTTCCCTAGAAATTCTTGTAGAGGGGAAAAAAAAAAAAAAAGGGAGGAACAGATGGGAGACAAAAGCCCACAGTTAACAGAAGTTTGAAAAACAAGGCAAAAGGATGCATAAGAATGTCTTTCTCTCATCCTTTCACTAAAGGGGTAAAAATTCTAGATGATCATTTGAGCAAGCAGAAGCACAATGCAAGGAAACACAAATTTTAAAAATGAACAGCTACTCAGTATGTTGTTATTCAAATCACTAGTGGACTTGGGACATTAAATAATGCTAAGTAGCTATAATGCTAAAGAAGAGTAATTTATACAGCCATTTAACAGAAACAAATCAAAAGCCACCAAACAAAGCTACTCACTTGTTCTGGTCTGATCCAATAAGCATCTGAGGAATTCTGTCAATTAGGTGTTTCATAACCCAGTGCCAGTGCAGAGCCAGGAGTGACAACCCTGGTGAATCTGCTGTTACAGTGTCAGAGACGGCCCAGAACCGGTCCCGCCACAGCCAGCAGTACAAAACCTAGGAACAGGCCAAGAAGGTTACAGTGCTGCAGCTGTCACCACTGCTGCAGCTAACACACCACTTCCTCTACTTCAAGCAGGAGGAAAAGCAAAACTACCATCACTTGTATTAACTTCAGAGTCCCAAACTGTTTTGTATTTAGTGCTACACAACCAGGACTCAACTACAGGTTCTCTTAAAAATACCACACCAGCAGGTGGAACTACAGCAGCCAGAACCAACCAATCCCTGCACCAAGTCTACAATGTCAAGATTTCAGCAAAATTATATTCGTGGTCTGAAAAAGGAGAGGAAGAAGTGAACCACCTCTGTGGCCTGCACGTCAGCTGTCCAAGTTCAGACATTTTTATCACAGACAGAAATGGATACTCTGTATATCACCAGTGGAGAGAAACAGGCACTCCTACAGCACAGTTCATGCCACCCTAAACAGGTATTAGAGGGCACAAATACAGCCACTGAAACAAACATGGTCATTTGCCTACTGTTAGGCATATTCTGAATACAAACAGAAGCACTGCAGTTTATTTCATGGTCCCTGAAACTAAAAACAGTGTTCTGCACACAATCTCATTTCACTTCACTTCCATAAATGTACTGTGGAAAGTCTACTCACATCATGCATGTCATCGTCACTTAAGGCCACCTGAGTTGACTTCACCCAGTGAAGTACAAATGCATCCCAAAGTTCAAAGAAAGCAGCAAGGTTGACCACGATTCCATGAGGAAGACAGCTGAAACTTCCTGGATCTGAGGTTTGGGGAAGAGGAAAAGAAAGGCAGAGACTGAATATTCCAGCCATATCACATGACCTATATGGGTCAATTTCTGATCACTAGAACATCTCTTATGATTGAGAAAGAAACCACAACCTGAAAAGATCCAAGAAATTAAGCAATAAAAGTAGTCAGTCCTTCATTATTTTCACAATTCTCTATTACCTCTATGCATTTCATATATATATTTTAAAAAACCCATAATGAGGGATTCCTTGATCAATTGCTTCTATGCAGCACACTAACCTCATCACTAAATTTTACCCTTTGTTTTAGAAGTAAAACTTCCTACTTACATAAAAAAAAAACACATCTGAAGAATTTGGTTATTCTCGTTAGCTAAAGACAGAACACAGTTCCAGTTTCTCTCCACTGTTATCCTGAAGTTCAGTTAATTAAGAGAAAAATCATATGCACTGATTATCTCATAGAGGCAGGACAGAAATAGTGTAGCCCAGGGTATATCTAATTTAAGAATAATGTGTTAGATACCACACTAGTTCCCATTTGACTGCTTTACATTCACATATTCTTTCTTTGCACACCATGTTTAAAGTACACCTTTCATAAGAATGCAAATGAACCATATTTCAAATTGTTCCTTTCAAAAGGAACAGCAGAAATCAACTCACTTTTGTGGAACTCTAGAGACATTCCTAAGACACTGTTTCTTGGCTTCTTGCTGGCAATCAAACTCTTCTCAATGTAACTTCTTTTTTCTCGGTCAAGAAATAACACTGCCCTGAAGTAAAAATAACGTTTTCATCAATCCAGTACTGTTTTAAACCTTGGTCTTATGAGACTGGTGAACTACAACATGGCATTTGAACTACAAAGTGACATAATATATTCAGTGTATTATGGAAGAAGTATGAGGTGCAACACAACTAACTGCTTGAATATGGTTTCTGTAGAAGCAAGCTTCACAAGGAGCAGATTCCTGACTTCACCAGGACAGAAAAACCAGTGAACTACTAAACAGCTGCAACATCACAGCCTGTAGGATATGTGCGCAGCTGTTTCCTTACACTTGATCTTCAAAATCTCTGTACTTTTTAATCTTATTAGGAAAAAGTCCAAATCCAAAAGCAGGACAACTATTGTCAGAGATCTCACACTGCTGCTTCTGCCTCTTTAATGCTTTATCCCACAGTTCTGATTTGTCCTAGAAGTACTGCAGCCTGCATGGAATGCTGGGAGCTCTGCTCCTATATTAAGTAATTGTATTTAGTATGCATCTACAGAAAACAGAAGCAAAGAATTGAAATACCTGTACAAAAACCTCTCCCTGATGTTTTAGATCACATCTATCAAAACCTAAAAACACTTGGCAGACACCTCAAGTGTTTACTCAGCACTGATTACTGAGCCATTGGGCACTCTACGCAAGGGTTTCTTTGTAACCCACCGATTTGCTGCAGACTTCAAAAGCATAAGAAGCTGGTCTGCATGTTCCATTTCTGTATCAAAGTTCATTGAATTTCTAATGATCTCCAAAAACTGCATATTCCATCTTGGGTCCAGAGGCATCACATGTTCATCTGGAAAAGCAGACAAGACAGGATAGAAGTGAAACATTACTCAGTTCTTTTCTTGGTCCCCCTGCCTATGCAAGAACATCAGGGAAAGAAGCAGCCTAGGAGGAAGGCAGTCAAACTCACTCCAGATATCCAAAGAGAAAAGCATTAAAGCTGTCTGCAGGTTTTGTAAAATAGAACAGTGAGAATAAATTAAACAGGGGTTAGAGCACCCAAACAGAGCTCAGAAACTCAAGACTGGCTCAGTCCAGCCAAGACACTCAGGATCATCCATAAAAGGCCCAATGTCACTGTATGCAGCTTTCATGCATCCAACAAGCTTGGAAAGGAAGCCACAGGTCCCCACAAAACACCAAGGAAAAATTACAGGCCAAACCATGGGTTTCAGATGGGCTAACACAAATCCTGAGGAAAAAAAGACCAGGGTGCCCAAACTATGAAGTCAGAAATGCAGTGAATATTTGACTCACCCTTCAGAACATCACTCTGAGCTGTAGGAATACATCTGAGTCACAGATACATAGCCAGGACTCATGGGCAGAGCATTAATCTCTAACTTGAAGAGTATGAATGCACTTTATTGCCATATTTGCTGGTCTAGACAGCAAGAATGTTTGTATTTGTTCGAGTTTCTTTTTTTTTTTTTTTGTTTTCTTTGTTGCACTTTCTTGACAAAGTCAAGAGCTTTCTTGACAAGTTCTTGACAAAGGCAACATATATTTAGAATTTTGCCTTTGTTTTCCTACCTACATTTCCTAAGAAGGGTTGCAGTGTATTCAGAGAACAAATAAAGGAAGCAATGTCTTACGTCCAACTCTTTCAGGAGTACCTGTCATAGTTGGCTGTAGCAACTTGATCATGTTACTGACTCCAGATGAGAGGGGACTGGCATAAAAACAGCCAAGGGCTACAGCACTTGCTTCCAGCTGAATCCGTACTGAATCTGCAGGTGAAGAGGGGAGAACACAGGCTTAAAAGAATGTTTAGTACAAATCAAGAAAAAATAGCTTCATCTGAGCCAGCACAAGCAGACTGAATCAAATCTGTGCATGCACTCTGGATATGCTGGTTGGTCATATTTTGTATCACCTCCAATAGGTCTTAAAAGCACCAGAATGTCACAGCTGAAGACATAAATGCTATAAGGAGTTCTAGTTGAACTGGTGATACTACATGTATGCTAGTAAAATATGGTTTGTGAAAATCCATTTATACCTTCAAATCTTCACCTCAATACATATTTTTTTTTTATTTTTTTTTGGGGGGGGGGGGGAGGAGCGTATTTTCTTTACAATAAGAAAAAAAAAGAGCACACTTTTCATTAAAGGAATTTTTGACCTATATTCTACTTTACAGACCTACCTGCCTAAAAGACAGTAAAATAAAGGGGAAGCAATTAATATAGGGACAGCATAGTCTGAGATTTGAGACCATAGAAGAAAGTTAAATGTGTGAATTACTTGGACTAATGCCTGCATAAATGCTCCATGAGTTTAATGGGATTAATTCTGTAATTAGGTGAATAGCTCATCTCAGCTATTATCCTGAATATTCAGACAACACTGCTTCAGGAAATCTCAGTTCTGCAGTTTCTTGGCTTTCTAAGCATTTGTATTTTAACACCAGAGAAGGCATTTGACTGCTTTCACTATTACTAAAAAAGTAGTGAAAAGGCATGTTTGCTTATGCAGACAAAAAGTGATCCAAAAATAACTTAATCCAGAAGTGACACATCCATGGTTGAATAATAAAGGATAATGTTTAGCCCAAATCTCCTTATTTTCCTAACATGTACAACCTGTTTCTGCCCCTCCATGTAGCCTCCATGCTCTTGAATAAGTGTGGATAGTTGACAGTCTTCATAACTCATAGTTTGGAATGGTCTGCATGTTTTCATAGAAGACTTTAGATTTGTGGAAACATAACAACTCAGCCCTTAGACAAAACAAAGTTAAATTACATACCAAGCACCTGTGGCAGATTTTTGGCTAAGGAGTTAAGCCATTTAACTCTTAATTTCCAATCTTGATTGGTTGCCTTCTCTATAAAATATTTCACTGAAGCCTGGAGAACTTCCATTTTGTCCATCCAGTTTGGATCTATCTCTACAGCACTGAACTTGAGACTCTCGGGATTAGTGGACTGCATAACTTTCTTAAGATCTTGCAGAGTCACTGGTAATGTCCTGAAACACAAAGAAGTCCAGCAATCAAGGGCTCAAACTGCCAGATTCAGGCAGAAATATATTTTGCAGGTCAAGCTACGCAAGCATCTTTAGGCATCAGTGTAGCAATGCAACAATCTTTCCTCCATTATTTAGCTTTAAAACCAGTTTCCAACCTCAAATCAGTTGGCAGTGCCTACTATTAGCAGCACACTGTTGCCAAACATTAATGCACTATCCCAAGAGAATACGCACAGAAATTCACTGAGAAATTCTACCTGATTTGTCAACCAGAATGATATGCAAAGTTCAATTAAAAATGACACAGATAGGAAAAGAAGTGTCATTGAAAAAAAAAAATCAACAAAACCAAACAAAAATAGCAAACAATGCAGCCTACTGCTAGGAGTTTACAATTTCAAATTTTATCTTAATACAAACTTTCACAGCTTGTTATTTCACTGGACTCAACCTACAATACCTGTCCAGAGTAGGTTATTAAGCAGAGAAGGCAGAAACAAAATTTTTGCCCCAGTGCTGTAAAATTTAATAGCTATATTGCACAAGAAATCATTAAAAAATTCTTAGGTATACCCCCTGCAGAGGCCTCTGCTTCTTTCAGACAGCTGTGTCTGAAGAAGGAAGTGTGTTTTTACCTGAAGCTACTGGACCTAAAATCACTGACAAATAATTAATTACATAAAAACAGGAAACCCAGAGAATCATTAGTATACTTTAAACCAGTTCAGTGCTCAAGTGTTTTAAATCTTAGAAGAAAATTGAAGGAAGATATTTTGGGGCTTTTATTACCTACAGTGTTTGCATTCACATTTTCTGCTAAACAACTCTCAAACTGAGTCAAATGCACTTACTGAAGATTAATAAGTCAAGTATTTTGAATGATTTGGAAGACTTAAGAATAAAGCAGCAAATAAGTGAACTTTCATTCGCAGTGGCTGTACGGAAAGGTAACAGGAACACAGTTACAGAGTATGACAATCACAGTCTCTACTTGCACAATTTGATGAAGACAGGATTTTGCAAGGAACAAAGACATGCCACGAATAGTTCACATATACTGTTTCTCATTTACTAGGGAAAAAAAAAAGTTTCCTGCCTACCTGCAGTTTCTGAGGTTTATTCTATGCAGACAATACATCAGGACCTGTCCATCACTCTGGACTGTGGAAAGGAGTGAGTCTTCAGCTGCAAACACACCCGAAGGCAGGGAGTCTGGCCACAATCCCACTGCTAGCAAGGACTCACCCCAAGTGTCAGGGGAAGCCAGAGAGGAAGCATGCCTCGTTACCAATTCTAACACAAGCTACAACAAACAACCAAAAAGCAGTTTAGAGTCACATTCAAACATGTAACATATATTCAAGCACCACAGGTCAGGAAATTCTTTAGTTATGTGTATTTATTATGAAATTATTGTAGACCAAATCTTCTACAAACACTATATAATGTACACAATAAAAGTACAGAAACATTCCTGCCAGAAGTGAAATAACACTGTGCAGTTTCAAACAGGAAGTGAATGTATCTACAGATGACAGTGTGCACACTGTTACAGGCTACAGATGCATCAGCATGAATAACCCAAAGTCTCAGCTGAAGCTGTTACAAACTACAAGCCTGAGTCCAAAGAGGATATTGTTTGGTTCATCTCTCGATGAGCACCATCTTCAGTCTCTTGCTTAGGCACTTAAGAAACAGAGGATCTCAAACACTAGCCTCATGAAGTTACATTTTTCACTTATCTAGATGATCTAAGAAAAGCTTTCAAATTATTTTTACCTTTTGGTTGATTTGCAGTTGTTGTGAGCGACCATAAACTTCCCAACAGGCTCTGTAAAAAGACTTTGCTAATCCAAAGCCTCTTTGTATTTGCTGCACAATTAATACAGCAGCCTGAAGCAAAGGTGACAAAGATGACACAGAACCTGAAAGATACACAACAATTAGAGTGAAATGAATGTTTAGCAACTGTCAACCCTTTAATATGAATAACATTACTTTAGGTGTCGTGATATAAAACAAATATATCCTATTGACCTGAAAGCTGAATGGATTCTTCCCAAGGTGATAAGAAAATCTGACAAGACTGTTAATAACAGGTGACCCGTTCAAAATAAGACATCAAACAGCTGAGATGAATGAAACTCAGCTGCAAAGTACAACTTGTGCAAACCCTCTGTTGTGCTGATTTTCACTTTGAATACATTGCCTTCCTGATAGCAAGGAACAACAGACATGTGCCAGCGTCTGATGCCTCCTTAACAAAGCATTGTAGTTACCACTTTTTCTTGACTTGGGCCTACTTCCCGGGAGTGCAAAAAATCAGTCCAAAAGTACCTGATTATAGTTGTATGTGCTTACTTATATCAGCACATAACACAATAACCATCGTTTAATACTAAAGATTTCATCCATGTTTATGTAATGAGCTCACGCTGCTAAAAAATACCGAACAGACTTTTTTTACCTGCTATTGCTGCCTTGGTTTCTGAATGCACAGCCAGAAGTGCATCACAGACACTATCTCCAACTAAACCCAAACCATGCAGGAGCAGCTTCAAATCCAGACTGTCCAACATATTTCCATCATTCTCCCCAGGAATGTAAATTTCAATCCCACGATTCCGCATGGCTCTGGATATTTCCCCATGAACTGGATCCATAGAAAGGAAGAGCCTGTTGAATATTAGAAAAGACTAATTCAATTTGGAAGGGACCTACAACAAACATCCATTTAAATTGCCTTAAATTCTTAACATGTAACTTAGGTCCTTAAACTATCACTCTGAAGCTACCAAAGCTGCTTCTCCATAAAGTAAATTGATCTTCATAAAAATGGGGACACAATATCTAGAAATCCAGAGACAGCTACTGAACTTAAACAAGAAATCTGTATGAATAGTTATACTTTGCAATTAGACAGATATTCTGCATGACTTTTAACTCATTATTATCTGAGTTATGTCTGTTTGCCCACTTACAATGAAAAGTCAGACTATGCCTCTGAGCTATAAAGGCTTCTAGAAATTTTAGCAACAGCTTAAAATAAATCTGTGCTATCTAAAAACTGAAGTACTCAACATACAAGTAGTTAATACGATCAATAGACACCTCTTAAAAGCAAGGAGAAAAATGTACTTCTGAGATACAACACAGTGAAAACAGGTTTCTGAAAAGTCAAGAATGCTTCCAATTCAGAGGAACCAGAGCATTATCAGTACCAATATCCTTGTCATGACTTTATAACAGACATAAATTATGCAGAATCCTGTTACATTCTCCTCCCGTCTTCCCTAGAGACTACTTCAGGTCTGACAGAACAGACTGTCTATTCGGGTGGTTTGTTAGGGTTTTTTTAAGTCCTGACACTGCAGGAAACTCAAATTTATATATGGGATGGAAAAAGCTGTGAAGAAAATGATTATGCCCATATACCAGCTTTCATAACCAATCAAAAACCTCAAGATATCTCAAGACTTCAATATCCGCAATATATGTATCCTCACTTTCGATACAGTGAAACAGAGAAGTGCTGAATTCCCAAATTAGAAATGCAAAATCAAGGCAGAGGCACACTGCTATGAATTTTCCTGTGCAGCAGTTTGTGTTTCAACAGGGATATAAAGCAAAGCCTCTTAAGCTTTTATATGCTCACCACAGTGCAGTCTTCTTCCCTGCCAGAGAGCATCAATACACTACACGGCAAACAGAATTCAAAATATCAAAAAACTGTCTCACTGATGACATTTTTATTCTAAACCTGCTATTTGATAAAGGGAAAAAAAAAAGGAAAAACAAAAAGCTGAATTAAGTACCTGAAGTTTGGATGAGGAGCTACTGTAGGAATCGTGCCATCTATGACACCTCTCTCACTCATGGTCAGAACACCTCCTGGTTCAAGCAAAGCATTCAAGCGGTCCAGCACAGAAGGGCTACATTCAAAAAAAATTCATGTGATCATAAAAAGGTATCAATTTGATCCCTTTCTGATCTGAAATCAAAATAGTATCGATCTTAAGCAAAAGCCAAACAGTTACTTGTTCGGGTAACAGGAAAACTGTCAAGTGCTAAGCTGTCTGAGAAGGAAGATACTCTTCCAGAAAATCTAAGTTACTGCTCCTGTCTATTAGCAAATGCAAAATACTCAGTTGTGAACCACTGAGTAAGAGGAAAAGTCAATCAGGGAAGTCAGAGGCCACTAAAATCTCTTACTTGCAGAAATTAACATTGTCCATTAATAGCCAGTCTCCAGATTGCAGGGCCTGAACCAGCATCCCATCTACCCACTCAAAAGTGCCATGGCTTTTGCAGTCAGCAGCCTGGGCCTGCTGCAGCTTGAAATGCCGGAACTCTTCTACCAGGTGAGCAAACTCTGAAAGGAAATACACCTTCCTCTGAGACTTACATTAATGAAGCAGCTTTCCATTCCATTCAAGAAAAATCATAGTTATTTTGTTAATAAACATATATGCTTCCTACTTTTTAGGGGAACATAACAGCAGAGCCTCCAGCTCTTCAGTAACCTCCCATAGGCAAAATCCATGTAAACAGAAAAGGTTTGCAAGGACAAAGAAATATAAAACAGACTGACACTTTACTCCCTAAACAGGTACTTTTTTGCATCATTTCTCCCCAGTTATATCAAATTTGATGAGTATTAATGCCTTATTTTAAACAATGATTAAAAAAAAAGGAAAAAAAAAAAAAAGGAAAACCAACACACATACCCGCCTTTGTGTAAGAATTTATTTTGTTGTTTAGTCGCTGGGTAAGTACAAGTATTCCCTCCAGCTTGCTCACTAGTTCAGCTGTAACACTTCCACCTCCTTCCCCCAGAGATTTGGGCTTGTAATTCAGGATGAAATTGCTCCAAGCACGCAGCAGGAGTTCAGCATCATCTGCACAAAGTTCTGCCAGGAGCAGACCGTCCCTTACAAGTGTGCTCACAGCATGCTCCACTTTTTCCAAGAGGCGCTGCCACGGCCTGTTGATATCAACCTGCAAACAAGCCACTGGGGAGTTAGTTCATGCAGAACACCGTGGTGCCAAGGCTCCACTTGCAAACACTAACCCCACAGTAGACTGGCCACTATTAGGTAGGAAGGAGAAATATTGCCATATTACCAAAACAGTATTTACCTGCTCAAATCCACCCAGGAGTTCAGTTGTATCCATTGCGCTGTTCATCGCCATGATCTTCAGCCGGTGGCCGGTGAGGTGGGCCAACAGCTCCACCAGACTGGTTTTGCCAACAGCTGCTGGGCCCACCAGGATCACCATCCAGCTCATGTGCACGCACTTCATTATGGACTCCAGGGACTGCAGTGAATGATGGAGAAGTGAGAGAGCTCTGCCAGAGTGAGGTATATAGCTGCCACGAGAAAGAACTGAATAACCAATCTGAAAGGAATGACAGACAGAGACAAATGGAGTTCAGCTGTGCAAGTTGTTTCCTTCCCTATCCCATCAAAAAATCCCTTGTCAGCAGTTTACCTGAACATTGTATGGATTGATGTGAAACTCCCTGGTTCCTGTGTACACATTGGCCTCCTGGCCAAAAATGTCTCTGTATACAGAAATAACCTAGAACAGTTAAGACAGCAAAAAGAGACTTATCAGTTCAAGTTACCCACTGTTCCAAAGATTCACTTCTAAAGGTTTACACCTGAAGTATCTTTTCCTCTCAGCTCCACAACTGTATGACAGTAACTAAACACAGTAAATCTCAAGCTCATTTAATTCAAAGTTCAACCAGCAATATAAGTGTGAGCTGCCCACAGCAACCCTTTCATTAACCACAGTTTCCTGAGACTTAAAATAACTGTAAACAATGTTTCCCTTCAACAAAGTACTGGGATAGAATTTACTTATTAGTATGCTCTTTGGTAGCACAGAAAAATATAACAATGTTACAGGCACAGGAAAGTAAACGCAGGAGGAAATATGCAGTCACATACAGCCAGTAACTTCAGTTTTACAACTGGACTTTTCAGTTTAATACCAATTAAATGGTGTGAAATTAAGCAAAGCACAGGATTTCTAATCAAGAGATGGATAAGCAGGTAGCAAACATTATTATTTAATACAGAATCACACAAGATTATGTGTTTTAAGTCCTTTGTTATTCTACTTGCCTTCATTTACATCAGCTGTCTGCTTTTATACTAATTAAATTGATATTTTAAATGGCAAGGGAAGCAGGCATCTATATCAAACCCCAAAACTCTAAACAAACCAATTTTTCATTTTTAAGAGGCAAGTGTCTATGAATGAATTGCAAGGAGTCTTCAAATTGACTTCAAATTGAGATCTATACTTGGATTTCTATAAATATGCACTGACCATCTGAAGAGAAAGGAAGGAGAACAATGGCTCACCTTTTCTTTGTCTTCTTTGGTTCTCATTCTTTCTCCATATACCAAAAACACATGCTGGCCTGGATCATACCATCCTGGCGACTGGTCAACAAGCATAAGCTGGCACCAGCGGAAAAGATCTCGTAAGTTGAACTCCCAGGGTCCTCCTTTCTGTCCCCACTTTTTTTCAGCCATTACTTCTTTTTCAATCTTAATTAAGAAAAACAACAAGAAAGGGTAGTAATTAAAATATAATAAAAAATAATCCTTTATTCCACCCACAAGCTGGTCTTCAAATATGTTTTTTAAAAGTCTTGACTGAACTTCTGCCTTTAGCACTGCTTACAAGCAAAGACAACTGAAAGAGCAGACTGGACTTACTTTGCTGAAGATATGTTAGGAACTAAAGTGTGATTTAGTTTGTCTCTTCTCTACCGTTCCTCTAACACTCAGCTCAATTTTGCAGTTCACTCTTGCACTCTTATAAATGAATATGCAGTAAGATGTTGACACAGCAGATTTTACCTAAGGTCACAGAATACTACTTCCTCCTGTGTATATATGTTTCATCTTCTGTGAAAAACCATGCCTCATAAAATATCAACAAAGCATCTGCTTGTCATGATACAAGAATTCAGGTACCAGGTTTGGTGGTGTTCTTTACTTTCTTCTGTGTATATTTCCATCCCTCTTTTTTTACCCACACACTTCCCTACAAAAATGCTTGGAAATATAACATTAGACTTGAATTTTTTCTAATCTTACTGCATTCTGCCTATTTCTACAGAAAAGAAATTAAAATATGTTTACCTTGTTATTGAAAGCAACCATTTTAGCAATAATAGTTTTATCAATAGCAGGAAACAGTGTATTCCCAATAAACTCCATATCTTCTGCTGACAGTGGATCAACATAGACCTGTAAAATCAAGAGAATTCAGAGTGTTTGTAAAGTCACAGAAACCTATAAGACAGGATCATGATGTAGTTTAAACCAAACAAATAAACTTGCCTGCGTAAATCTATTAAGAAAGGACTTGGGGAGACCCTTCCTTCCACCTCCTTGTCTGTATGGATTCTGGCATCCAAAAATCTTAGTCGTCTTGTGTTGTACATGAAAATTCATTCCCAATTCTGGAACATAAATCTCAGCTCTGTGGTCAAAACACGCGTTAAGGCCCTCTAACACAGACTGAGAAGCCAGATTCAACTGAGGAAAGAAATAAGGATACAATATTAATGCACCACAAAACATTTTTGCATAATCTCCAGTCTAATGGTCTGGGATATATATAGAAGGTAAAATTCCATTTCACTGCTGTTCTAGAACTAATACATGTTATCACCACCAGCTAGACTGTTATACTGGAGCAACTAACACGTCCTTATGTTCACTTGTTATTTGTGCTGTGTTTTTTCACTGTGATAGCAAAACAATTTTCCACTGTAAAACCTGCACATTCAAAGATGTTTCTTCTGAATTTAGATTCATACATTAGTGGCAGTCATAGCATTTTGTCTGTTTTTTTAAATTAAGGCAGTCACAGCTATTTAATTATAGTCGTTATTAAAGGGGCATTCTTCACAATAGGGGGAGAAAAGGAGGTATGCAAGGGGCTAATGAATTGAAGATTTTGCACTCTACAGAAATTAGAATTCATATTGCCAAGAAGATCTATGCACACACATGCTCGAAGGCATTTGCTACATGACGTGCAATAGCAGGATAGCTTATTCTGGCAAGATGGAACTCTTCTCCATCACAATTACATCAGGGACGAAACACAGTGTATTAGTCCCAGAAAAACACCTCCTATTTCAGTGAAATTGTATCCACATAAAAACACTTGTACCAAAACTTATGTTGACACTCTTATCTGAAAACTTTCCCATGTAAATAAAATCTCTCCATGGTTTTCTTCAGTAATTTAAGCTGGGATTCAAACCTTATTGTCTTGTCTCAAAGAAGTCTCATCATCACCTGCCTCCATTAAGGGAGGTTAATGGCACTTTAAGGTATTTATTCCACAAGTCAAATTGGCAAATTTGCTCTTCTAGAACATTCTATTTTATTTGTCCTCCAAACCTGAATTTACCTCATCTAATACAATCCAGTGTCCAGCCTTTAGTGCTGCTAACAGTGGTCCATCACGCCAGGCAAATTCTCCTCCCTTCCCACCTTCAACAGGCAAGTCTGTCCCAAATAAGTCTGTCACATCCTTTGGGAGTAAAGAACAGAATGGGGAAGTTGAGGAATTACAAAACTTAACTGAGGTTCATAAATAGAACTGGTTAATTTTCTCCCTTCTCCTTTAATACCTACACTTTAGGTCTATTTAAAAATTTTCAGTAATTGCAAAATGCTAAAAGCTTTTCCATTATAGGAATCCACTGACCAGCTACTATATTTAACAACAAAAAATTAAATTGGAACAGAAAAGCTAAAAAGCCTGAAAGCTGTTTTCAAGTAATGCTGCAGAAGCCAAAAAAAACCACAGTAGACAAAGATATGCATGGCTTCACCTGAAAAGAGAAGAAATATCTAAGAATTGGCATTCATTCACAGAAGCTTACTGCTCTGTCTGGTTCCCCCTCTCATTCAGTTTCATCTTGAAACCAAGCAGGAAAAATTGACATTGCAGACACAGGGCCGAAGTTAAAAGAGAACTGCACTTTAAAAGTTACACAAAACTTCTACCCTGCCATGAACACCAAATAATAAATATTTCATTCTACCGTTTGCTCAGACAGGTTGATTCGAACAAGACAGTTGCCTGAGGCTTTTGCCAGGGCAGCAACTAGGCTGGTCTTGCCCACTCCTGGTGAGCCCTCCAACAAAATAGGTTTGTTAAGCTGTAGGGCTCTTAACAGTCTTTGTGCATTCACTGCTGTAGTCCCAGCATTTAGGGCATAATCTGTTATGTTGCTCCTCTGGAGAATAGGGCCTAAAAGAAAGGAAAGATAAAACAGAAAACAATTAAACAATTAAAGAATGTTTATGCTGGAGCTGCTGACAGTGTGCCTCTGAATGAGCTCACTCTCTGTAAACTGCTGATCTGAGTACAACAAGCAATGGAGATGCATCCTGTATGCCATTCTCAGTGATCTGGCACACACACTTTGTTTGACAGCTGCATCTCAGCCCATCTCCACACATTTATATTGAATTTTGCAAAAAAAAAGCATATGGATGTACAATTTATTTTGCTGTGAAACTTCAATACCTCTTGGTTCATTACTGAAACTAGAGATCTATCCCTGAGAAAACATAAACCTGTCCTTGCACTTCAGTCGTGTGGATCTAAAACTCAAAAGCAGCTCTTGAAAAATTGACACTGAGAGATACAATCCAGTTATTCTCCAGAATAACATTAATTTCTTCCATACACTGCCAATTCTGTGAAGGAACACTCCTTTAATTAGAAGCTTGCTTTTCCTTTACTGTTATTATGGCATACAGTAGGGAGAGAGCACAGAGTTTGTCTGCCAAATTCCAGCCAGTATAGCTCCTTGGACAAATGTGTAACACAGCATTGCTCATGTATACAAGATATTAACCACCAATGCATCCCACACAAACTGATGCCTGTTTATTATGAAAGGGATCCAAAGAGATTAGTTCTGTGGTCTAATCAGCAGAAAGGAACTAAGCAATTTATGAAAAAGCATTACTTTGTACAATTTTATGCACGATTAACACAATCCATTAATGCCAGAAAGTTCAAATAACAAGAATTAATCCAGCATTAGGAACACATAGGTCCATGTGCTGAAAACTAACCAGCAGAGTTAGAAAGATCACAGTCATCACTTTTTAGTCCTGTCATGGTTAAGGATAAGAGGCAGTGTTTTGCTAGTTTTGTTTACAATAGTTTGTCCCATGAGGAACTGAAATGCAGAGACTTAATTTTGCCAAAATTGTAGCAAATCTTTGAGAGCCTAGAGCAAGGCATGGCATTAACTTCCTTTCTGTTTAGCTCTGCACTCATGCTTTCCACGCTTTGCACAAGGGCCAGGATGAGCTGCAGCTTTAGTTAGTGAAAGTTAACAGGCATTCTGAGCATGCAAAAGTGACAGAAAATTACAATTTAAAATTAAAAAAGTTTTGTTGCACCAAAAAAGTCTATGAAAATTAGGCCATCAACCATTTAAGAAGCGATGAAAAAAAGGGAATGAACTGATGTGTCTTAATAAATGTGACTGACTTGCAATCTAGACACTTGGAGGTAGAAGAGGCAAATTTTTAAAGCTTAAGAACCAATGAATTGTTCTATGATGGTTCAGGTATCCTACTTAGGTTTAGTGAATAACAAAACTACTGAAAATATAAATCACAGAATAAATGCCCACCCACTCCCACAGTCTCTTGCCTCTTGGAATAAAAAATGGGTGAATTCCCATAAAGTTGTCCATCCATACAAACTCTTTTTCCTTTGTTCTGTCATAAATCTTTAGTTCATTCTTCTGATAATCAGTCAGCTCAAAGAATTGACTCATTTTCTCACGTAAGAATGTCAGGCATTTCTCACGAGCTAATAAAGCTGTAGCAGCTGAGCAGGATGTTGTACCTGTAATTAGGAAAGTTAAGTGTGCTTCAAAACATAACTTGGCACATTCATCTTTTGACAAGAAACACAATCCCTTCATGTGCATACAGGTTTATATTTTATTTTAATATTTTTGTTTGACAGTACTATTTACCATAGTAAAATAGTTAGAGATAGTCACAGCTAGTTCTGTGAGCAACAGAAATAAGGACACCGCATTTCCAGCCCCCTCTCTTCTACCATCACAACCACCCTGATCCCTTGCCATAGGCCCCTCCAGGCTTTCTTTTCTGGCATTTCTTGTGCCTTTCACTTTTCCTCCTCTCCCTTATCTACTATTTATCAGCGGGGCCAGTAGCCAAACACACAGAGATGCATTCTCAGCTATGTACAGGCCAGCACAGACAGATGCTGACAAGTGGAGTGGAGGAGAGAGAGCATATGTGCTCAAGTACTGTATCAGCTCAGAACACTCAATAAAAAACATGGATTTTCTTAATTTATGTGCTAGCCATTGCAATATTTTTAACCCTTCTAATTTACTTCAGCTTGCTCTATTACTCAAACTTGCTACTGAAACACAGGAAAGGCACACAGGAGGGCTGCCAAATGGAAGTGAAAACATCTCCTAGCAGAGTCCCATGCTGCCCCAAAGCATTTTGTTTGCATTTGGCTAAAAATATTGATACAAATACACAGTTTCATATTTTTCTGCTACCAAATGAGCAATGAATACTTACCTGATCCTATTCCATCAATATACACCAAGCATGCAGCATGGATAAAAGACATCACTGGAGAAATGTTAAGGCGGCTGCATCCCTTAGCAGAACTCAACTCATCCTCTGCCATGACATTCATAAAATTAACCCAGGCCAAGACATCTCTCACACTGAGAATACACTGGCGACCAAACTCTTGATTAGTAAACCATTCAACAAAGTCCATCATGAGTTCTGCTATGTCTGCCCCTAAAAAAAAAAGAAAAAAAAACCCCAAATAAATTTGTGTTACAATTTTTTTGGTCACATCTACTACACTGTTGTAAAAACATCTTTAAAGTAGGTACAGATGCACGAGCAATGTGGATGGATACTCTGTATCCTAGAAACAGGATAAGAGAAGAGAAAGTTCCTGCCTGAGCTGTTGTTACAGATCCTTTTAAATTCAGGTAAACAGACAGCATCAAGTGACTAACAGTGAAGCTGCTGGCAGGAAGTGAAGTGCCAGCTCTTTCAACACTCTACATTGAAACCAAAACTGGGACACTGAAGGGCTGGGTATAGTTCAGCTACCTGGATGGTGAAGTAAACACAGCCTTGAACTTACTTCTGTCTAGGCATACACACGGTGAAGGAAGAACAAAGTCCAAAATACACTGTCCTCAGGAAGAAAAAGGGTGACAGTGGTGTACATTCTGAGGAAAGGTTGGCAGCCTCCAAACTCCTTATTTTCTTACTAACATACAGAAATACCTACCCTCATGGTTTACTGCACCCAGAGACAATCCTGGATGAAGATTGTGTTTCACAATCTGCACCAAATCATCCCGGCCATTGCTCTGTGGACACCATATTTCTGTAAATCTGTTGCGCAGTGCAGGGGAAAGCTGCAAACAAGCAGAGTGACAGGGCAATTAAAGTTGCATTACATCATCTTCCCTAAAGGTCAGTTAACAATAGCCTTGTAGTCACTGTACTTATAATCAACAAATAAAGTGAACAAGATAGATCTTTCCTTCTATTTTTGACAGAGACACTTCGTAAGAAAATCTTTGAAAGAAGGATTTTTAAGACTTTTAGTAGTAGCATCAATGCAGGAAAGGGCTGGTAAAGAAAGTTGAAAAGAATATAGGAAGAAACTGAGCTGGTTTGCCAGCACCAAAGCTCCATCTCATTCTAGGACACCATGTATCAAACAATGGCTCTGTAATCTTCCTTTGATTACAGAAGCAAACCACCACATGGGAATTTGCCTTCAATCACAACTCATTTCCCTAATTCTTCTCTTCCTTGGCTGAACTGGTCAAACAAAAATCAGTACCACAAATTCAATCCAGTAATAAATCCTATTTAAACACATGGCTTCAATGAATGGTTCTCTACTCCAGAAACCACTTTAAATGCAGTACCCATCTTAAAAGAGCCTCTGGTCCTTTTGTATAGACCTAGCATCCAACACTGCTTAAAAGTTTTAGGGTTTGTTGTCTTACGGGTTTTCTTTAACATGTTTTATATTACTTAATTCTCAACTGCAGCAATTTTTTTTTCATTTAATAAGAAAGATTTTTTGGGATGTGATGTTCATTATTCATGAAGAAACACAAGATGACCAACACTTTCTGAATAGCATTAGGGAGAAAAATCTGCTATACAACTTTGTACTACCCCAGAGAGCTGGCTTCACAAGTCACAGTTCCTGAACTTGAATATTCTACACATCAAGCCTAACTAGAGTATTTAGTTTTATTATTTATTATTTTAGTTTTATTATTATTAGGTTTCTTTGACATTTTGCTGAGTATTCATTTATAATGCCAAAGTGATAGCCCACAGAAGTGGTAGAAAACAGATTCACTCCAATCCTCCTTTAGAGTGATGAAGCAGATGCCAGCTAGACAGCACCGGATGCCAGAATTGGCATGATGCATTTTTACGTTGCACCTCCAACCACTTAATGGTCAGTATGACCAGAAGTTACATGCTGTATTTCCAGATGTTCTGCCATTTACCTCTTTTTTCCCAAAGTCACCTCCTGGGTTCATGGTCGCAAGGATACGGAATTTCTTTCCTGCAACTAATAGTTCTACTTCATTCTCCTCATCATCTTGACCACCTTTTTCAGCAAGTACCAATGTCTTTTCAGCTTCAAGAACACTAGAGAGAAGGTTTAAAAATATTGCTTATTTTAAATTTTGTTCCACACTTCAAAAGATCACTTAAAAATGAAAATCATATTAATTGGCCTGGATAAACTTTCCTTACCCAATATAATGGGTAACAGAAAAGACTAAAATTAGGGATACCACTGCAAACAGATAATGAAGTTAAATTCCTATTTTAGTTGTTCTGGGGTTTTTCTTTACACACACACACACACAAAAAAGGGGAATAACTAGATTTTGTTCCTAGGATTTGACAAGATGCGTGATTTCAAGAGCTCACTGACAGGCTGAAAATAATAATACTGCAGATGGTAAACCAGAGATTTTACTTTCAAGTTTTATTTGTATTATTGTCCTTTTCAGCAAGAGAGAAGCTCACCTAAGCCAGAAAACAAATGTACCTAAAAGAAGTCAGATTTACCCCACTCATGTTTGGATAATGAACCGACACACTGAGGATGCTTAGTACCACATTTCAGACATACCTGTTAAGTCGCTCCAGTACAGAATCATCAGCTAAAGAAATCTCATCTAGGAGAAAAAAACCCTCTTCCTTCATTGCTAAAACAAGAGGTCCATCACACCACTCAAAGAGTCTAGAACCATCGGATTCCTCCTAAGAAGTGGAAAAGAAAGTGAGAAGTAACTGCTGCTTTTTACTTCCATGGTCACCCCCCTCCAAGGTATTACTGGTGTATGACAAACCTGGTCTTTGGACCTCTGCCTGAGTGGTCGCAGCCCTCCCAGGAAGTCTGATGTCTCCATGTGCAGGTGGCAATTCACTGAGTACAGCTTCTGATTTGCTAATGCTGCAAAGATCTGACAAATCGTAGTTTTACCACACCTGCAACCAAGTAATTTAATTGACAAGGATGAATTAAAAAAAGAAGCAAAACCAAACCATCAGTTTACTTTGGACAGGATTCATACTTTCATTGAAGAGCTACGATGCAAAGGCGCAACATGAAAATTTTCTTCTGCTCCTTTCCTTGAAAGAAATGTATGCAAAGTGAAGCCATTTTTGGCACAACTGTTGCTGACTTGCACAAGAGGCCTTTAATTAAATTAAATCAATAGCTGCAATAATGGTTTTCTGCATGTTCAAAGTCAACTTTATTTCAGCTTGCCCTTACAGACACTTAAGCAGCCTAACATTTCACTGAACTGGAAATGCAACATGTCTAGACCAAGCCTAAGTCTGAGGGAATGAACTGCTGAATATCTAGTTTTCATTTACTACCCAGGTAAATTTTCCTTCTTTTCTTGTATTTTTTTTCCTTCTCTTGCATAAAAATTTACTCCACAAAATTATAATTAGCACAAGAGCAGACAGTATCTACTTCCATGACCTCCTCTACAGCATATGAGGTGGAGAAGTGGTAGCAAGACTATATTCAAGTGCATGAAACATGCAAATTGAATGTGCTCCCAGTGAGAAAAACGTCACAATATCCCAAAAGCAGCCACTCCCATGAGGCACAGCAAGACTCTACAGGGCACCCTGTAAAGTTGGGAACAGAAATCAGTTCACTTTCATTTTACTACTTTTATGTAACTTCTATGTAGTTACACAAAGTAGATAAACCCATCAAAAACACAGGTTAATTGAGATGCATCTGCTTCTCCTCAAAAAGGAACTGTGGAAAACAGCAGCTGCGAGTCTGCAATGAATGAGACAGGCTCAAATGTCCCAGATCAAAGCAACACTGAAGCCCATACAATCACTTTGTCTCCAGCTCAGCAGCTGGTACAGCATTACCAAGAATATCACAAAAAGCAAGATTACCCAGTGTCTCCCACCAGCAGTACTGGTTCACCAAACTCCAGGGCTCGTCCCACCAAAATGGCAAGTCTCCTCATCCCTTGAGTCCAGACAACATGGTTAAAATCTCTGTCCATCACTGACATCCACGTGGAAGACTTAGCTGCACAACACAAAGCAATCCATCAGCTTCAGTCACATCTAAAGATCTACCAGTGGGGTCCCTCTAGGAAACTCACCCAGTAGCTTTTTGACACTTTCCCCTGAGAAGAGAGACTCAGGATATATTTTTTTATTGAAGTGTTTTTCAATGACATTTTGAATAACATCCACCTCCTCCTGTTTCCTGACTCTGCCTGCCAGAAGCATAAAACCTACAAAACAGAGGAAGAGAGAAAGCAATTACTACCTGGGTAATCAGCAACAAAAATTTACACTTAAGAAGTAGGGCTGGAAAGTGATTCTACAGGCACTTAAAAAAGCTGGGGCAGCAGATCTCACCATCATTTGCTAAGTGCTGAAGCCAGTCATACTCCTTCTGCAGCTGCTCTGCCAACCTGTACCTTTCAGCCCAGCGGAACAGATCTCGCAGGGTAATGAATCCATGCTTCCCAGCAAACACCGTCGAACCTCTGCGGTAAGACTGTCACAAACACAAAATGTGAGGTATTTTTTCATCAACCTGTCCAAATACTTCAAGCAAAGCTAATCACCACCCTCTGCAGTGACATTGCAACAAGAAAATTCTATGAGTAACTACCAAAGAACATCCAGTAGTGACCACTCCTAAACACTAAAACTCCTTTTAGGCAGGTATTTGATGAGCACCAGAAAAGAAATAATTTAATAATAATTTTTTTAAAAGAACAACTAAGAATAAAACAGATACCTGGAATAAAACAAAATCCAGTTTGTGCTGCAGTAATTGTTTTTAAATATGAGGTAGTTCTAGCTGCATATTAAGTGCCAAATGCCTGTTGAATACAGGAGCGAGTGTCCGAACATATGCAAAATTACTGCTTACGAATAATACCAAATTCACATGAGCCCAAGACCCCTACAAATCCAATCCTGTACTTTGGCCCCAGAGCAAGGGATAATTCTACACATGAAATCCCAAGGTGTCTGTTTTTTTCGGTTTTGGTTTTTGTCCCTAGCTTTCTCTCAAATCTAACATTGTCCTCCCTAGTCTTAGTCTTAACCACTGAAATTAGTACTTTTGTGGGTTCTCTCCATGGTTTAGGATTTTAAATATCCTTCAGCTAACAATACCTCCCCCTCCCAAAGGAATTTATATACTTTGTGCATGCTACTTTGAAATACGTTTGCATTTCTTATACAAAGAGAAAAAAGAGTCCCATACTTGCAGGTCTAACATGACTTTGACAAGCTTGCTGCAGTAAGAAGGTGGCAAACTGCATCGCTTGTGAAGGATGGTTTCCAGTTCAGCACTTGGCAGTTCATCAAAATGCAACTCCACGAAACGATTTCTGAAGGCTCTGGACAAAACCTAAAATATGAGACCACACTACTGCTTGAACTTTTTCCCTTGATATTGCTCATAGATTGTCCCCTACACATCCAAAGGAAATAAGGATAGTGTCATAGCATACAAATTAACACATACACAGCAACATTGAAAGAAAGCACAAGAGACAGTCTGGAAGAGGACAGAAGCTTTAAAATGGATTGTGTGTTTTAAGGGCATAGGCAGCTAAGCATTACAAAGCCACAAGCTCACTCTCCCTACAACGGGTTTCATAAGCAAAGCAAAAGATGCAAGCAATGCAAAATTAGGAATTCGTTCACCACTTCACATCAATAGACAGGTATCCCGTCATCTCCAGGAAATAAGGGCTTCATCACACACCACTGTTATTTAGGGAACATCTGAACTCCCCTTCTTGCTCCTCCCACAGTTCTGACTGCTGAGCACAATGTCATATGATATGGAACAACCCTTTGGGCAGTTGGGGTCAGCTGTCCCAGCTGTGTCCTCTCACAGCTTCCCGTGCACTCTCAACCTACTCCACAAGCAGATGGGGCAGTGTGAGAAGCAGAAAAGGCCTTGAATCTATGCAAGCACTGCCCAGCAATAACCAAGACATCCCTGTGCTATCAACACTGTTTTGATCACAAATTCAAAACACAGCACCATACCAGTCACTATGAAGAAAATTACCTATTCCAGACAAAAATCAGTACGAAATGGACTTCTATAACCTAAGTAAAATATCTTTTCCAGTACTCTTGGACAAGAAATGCTGATTCAAGTATAATATACGTGAACTCTGGTTCTCTAAATCACTTAAATCTCAACTACCTAAAATCAATTAGAAATTCTGTATCCATGAAACAAGCAACTCACCTAAACAGAGCCCAGCTATACTGAAGCCCACCTCAACTCTCTCCCTCTTGAGAGATTCATGCTGCTACACATCAAAACATCTTCACATCATATTTTATGCATGAGAGAGATTAATTCCCTAAAGTCTTAGCTACCCAAAAAGGATCGATCATAACAGACCTTTCTGCCACCATAGAGACCTGGAGGATTCTGTGTGGCAAACAGCATGAAGCGAGGGTGAGCTTTGACAACTTCCTGAGTCTCAGTAATGAACAGCTCTCTGTTATCATCCAACAAGCGGTTGAGAGCCTCCAGAACATCAGTGGGAGCCAAATTCAATTCATCTAGAACGATCCAGTAGCCCTTTCTCATTGCATCTATGAGAATGCCTTGGGGGAACAGAAAAATTCCTAGTTAAAAATCTTATAAAGCAAATCTAACAGAAGCATGTACTCAGATACTTTCAGAAACCCATTTCGTTCAGAATAAACAGAATTCCAGAGAAGGAAGCAACAGTATTGTTTAAGTTGTTGGCTTATCATCTTTAGGTCCAATCTTTAGGTCTTTAGGACATGCATGGTGAGAGTGACAAGAACTTTCCAGAATTCAGTAAAATTCACACAAGTGATTATTGTCAAAGTGCAACTTCCTACTTTATGACAGATCATCTCTCCATTGTAATAAACCAGACAATCAGAAAAGAGGAAAAACAACCCAGCTACTGAAATGAGACAGAAATTTGGAGTATACAGAACATGCTCACTTACCTTCCTTAAATACCAACTTTCCAGAGGCATCTGATGTGTAACAGCCAATATATTCTTGGATATCAGTATGCTCATGGTTGTTAATCCTTACACAATGATTCCCAGTAGCAGCAGCCAACCAGCGAATTAAACTGGTTTTACCAACAGAGGTCTCTCCTTGAATCAGTACTGGATGAGTCCTAAAAGCCACGACCAAAATAGTGGGTTAGACAAGCATGAGCCACGTCTTTCTCACACGCAAGATGTCAACATTATTTAACAACGCTACCAAAACACTACCACTTATTTAGGGTATCCAAGATCACACACTAACAGGGAAATACAAATATCTTTAGTCCCAAGTGCTAAGAGCTACCCATGAAGCTTTTCGTGGCAGTGCAAAATAAGCAGGTTAGTCTAACTGCAAATTTCTAGGTCAGAATTTAAATAAAACTAGGTATGGCAGTAAGATGGTTTAAGAAAACAAGAAACACAAGTATAAAGTTCAACACACTCTATAATGAAAAGGTAAAGTAGAAGGAAAATAGACATTATTCATCCAAACAATGAAAGATTAAAGGGGCACCAACAACTCAAGGCCTAAACAAACATTTATTTTTTTTAATTGAAAAGTTGAAATACTTACCCTGCGGACACAACCCTAACAATGTCTTTCAGATTAAGCTTAACTGAAGGGGTGAGCACATAACTCTCATCTACTGTAGGTTCTTTGTCCCCAGCTGAAATCCAGTATCCTTCTATAAGTATAAAACTCCCTCCTTGAGGTTTTGGTATTTGCTAAGGAGACATGATGGAAATAACAGATTATACAAATGGGTTTAAATTTTCTAATGAAAACAACTACTGTTATACTACTGCTATATATTCTCTAAAGTAATTTTAATTGAGAACTCCTGCAGTAAGCTCTGTCGCCTTGTCACAGAATGCAAATTACAGGAAAAACCTGACCAGATTATTTCAGATATTATTCATGAAGCAGGAATCTTTGCCAGTGGCATGAAGATAAAAATGTCTCAAGAGTCTTAGCACTGAATTTTGAAGGGCATTTACAAGCAGGAACATTGCTTTAATCTTTTTTATATATTTATACACATTTTCCAGTATGAAAGGGTTTATTTTGAAACAAATACCCATCTCCTTAACTGGCTTCCCCATCCCCCATGCAAACTCATGCTGGGTTCCCAGCACTAGTGACATTCTTCCTTTCCCATAAGAGACAAAGCACAGATGCTTCTTTGTATCCATATGTTCTGCATTCAGAGTCTAAAAATATAACGCCTGAGAAAGCTCCTCCAAAGTCTGTGAAGGCTTTACAGTTGGAGCCACTGCGTTAAGCTGCCCACATTCCACAGTGCTTTAGTTATTCAGGCTTCCATATTTTTTCAAATTAACAAATAAACTTACCAATACTCAAGCAAAGTAAAAAAACTACATAAGAATGGTATTAATTTTTTTCTAGTTCTTTGTAAAATGAAAAACAGAACTGCAAGAACAAAATGTAGAGGAAAAAAAGAGGGAAGTCAACTCAAAATATATTTTACTTTAAATACTAGACAGCTCTTCATAATCTTAGTTGCCTACCTGCTTGAGAAGGCTTTTGATGTTGCCAGAGACTATATGCTGGCAAATTAGCTTTTGAACCACTGGGTGAGAACCTCTGTCAAGCTGTGTCAGGAAACTCAAACAGAAGCCCTAAGAAGAATTATTTTCAGTGATAAACATGAAAAATAAGGAAAATAACATACAGATTAAAGAACCATTTCTGTTCAATACTGAACTTAGAGAAGATTATCCTTTACCCAAACAACCTCTGTAGTGAATACACACTGAAACAAATGCCAGCACAGGTAATCACCTCATACAGGGAGCGTGCTATGCTGCCACACGGATTAGATGCTGCAAATCTCAATGCCCTGCATAGGGTACGGAGACTGTAGTGAGGTCGGTGGCCGGTTCCATCCACCAACTTTGTTTCTGCTTCCTTTCTCACAGATAAATAAAAGCTGCAAAAATAAAGTCACATAGAGCTGTTACTGATTAGACCATCGCCCCAAGGAATTAAACGCCAAGTATTAACACTTCAGTTTATCGCCAACTATTACTTTTCCTAAAAGTTCCAGGTTACAAAAGCTGTGCCAAGCTCTGCCATCTGTACAGTCAGTGAAGCAAAGCAACAGAGTATTTTTAGAGCCGTATTTTTGACAGAGCTCAATATACAGACTGGCTATGAACTCCAAGTATTCTAAACATGAGATAGTTCACCTTACACTAGGGGGGAGAAAGGTAACCCTAGACAAACACACAAGAGTTTCTTCAGAATTATCTACAGAAACAAACTCTTTTAGCCTCTCAGATGTGAAAGAGGACTGAAACAACAATGCTATTTAACTGGTGTCACCAAGAAAACAATACTGAATATAAAAAAATAAAACTCGCCTTCCCACAAATACAGAAACTGGCAGAATCAAGAAGATGGATGTCTACACTCTTCTGTTTTCTAAAGCTATGCCAACTGCTGCATGGGGAGCATTATACTGTTTCCCAAAGCAGCCTCACCACAGACTACAGTCACATACTTTCTTTTTGTGACTTATTTCACCAAGAATCTAAAGATTACAGTCAACTTACTTCACAATTCCTTGCACTGTATTTTTGTTCACATTCAAGCTTCTCACATAATCCATTACAAGAATATGCAAGTCTCCTTCATTTCTCAATTCTTCTACATAAAGTTCAGTAAACCTGAAAGAATCAAATCAATCTGTAACACTTAAAGACACCTGGCCATACTGAAAAAGCATGTTATATATAAATCTCATGCCACATAACATTTTAAATTTTTAAACAACAGAATACTGATTGTTAAAGCTACAGACCCATAGATTTTCAAACCTACAGGCAGACTCAAGAAGCAGAGTAGTTGAAAAACAAGGTATTAATAATACTTTCAAGCAATTTATCTGAATTAGACATCTTAGACTGAAAGTGGACAATGTGACCTGAAGTGCAATTTTAAACAATTTACAATAGATAGTCAAATGTATCTAAATGTAACTGAACAATGAAGTACTGACACAGCAGTAGTAGTAGCTATTTTTGATGAATAGTAGCCGGCATTTTTCACAAATATAAATTCATTTAAACTTAGCAAGTTATGCTGATGCTGAAGTCTCTTTTCTTCTGTATTACACTCTTTCCTTTCACTATCCTGCAAGAGAGCTAATAGCAATAAAACCTTGTTTTGCCACTAATAACTACAAATGGCTAGTTACACAGTTGGTGCATTTCTACAGTCTTGCCCAGTGTTTATGAATCTGGGAAGGGACTATACATGCAACTTTTGGCACTCATGAGGGAAAACTGCATCAAGCAGAAGATCTGTGCCTAAAGGAATAGGTAGATGGTACTGAAGAATGGATTTGCCACAATTCCAATTGCCTTACCACAGCTTATATGCTTTGAGACCACACATCAAATCATTTTGAGTATCACACACCTGCAACCACCATGCAAACCACCTTCCTTTAGAGTGAACAAGACTGGATATGCAGCTTTTTGCAAGGATCGTCAACTTAGCTTCTGAGTTATGAGAAAGGCTGCTAAACAGACACCAAGGATTTATTTGTCTTTATCACTCCCATCAGGAACATCAACTGCTGCAGTAGCATTCCCAGGTGCTGACAGCTTAACTGTGAAGAATAACATCTCCTGCCCCCACTGACAACACCCTACACTACTGCTAGACCATTTGCTCATGGCCCAGCTGCTTCACCAGAGTATTTTGCTGATTCTATTTAATGAAAAACCTTCACCATACATCTCTCAAAGGTAGTAAATTTGAGTTCAGACCTGCATTCTCAGGCTTAAGATAAAGCATTCTTCACTGGTCAGCTCCTGAAACTAATTAAACTTTGAAAAAGACAGTGATTATTTTGTCCCAGAATCATTATTTCCTACCTGTTTCTTATTCCTAGAGGAAGATTTCTCTTTCCAACATCTGTAGCTGGATTCATGCATGCAAACAAGCGAAAATCAGGATGACGGACAAGAGGCTCTAAAGCAAAAAAGAAATAAAAGACAAAGTTCATCATAAACACAGGATATTTATATGTTAAATACAGTGTATTTTGTCTAAGGCAACTTTCTATTGCTGCACTATTAGACTTCCCTAAAAATGCTAGCATCAAAAATTTTCAGAGAATAACCCCACGTGATTTTATCAGAAGTACCCGCATCTTCACAACAGCCACAGGCAAGTGAAACTCTGACTTCTTTGCGCGTAGCAACATGTTGTAACATCACAAAACATTTCAAAAATTATGCGAGCCCTAAACTTGGAACTCCTTTTGTCTCTTTCAGAACAATAGCCAGTGCAAATCCAGCCTGGGATGTTCACACCACATCTGCCTCTCTCTGGAGCTCCTGAGAGCAGCATTCAGAAACTGCATTTTTTTATCTTTACATCTGTAAAAGGAGTTAACTTTCTACACAGCAGCCCCTACAGTGCTGTTGAGAACACACCAGTGCTCTGGACCTCTTGCAAAGTACCAGGTCTACAAAGAGCACCTTCCTCTCTCATGCACACATTCATTTTAATGGTAAATGATCTCAACTTATTTTGAGCTATGTAGGATAGGAAACTCTGCTGGATACCAAGATACAAGATAACCAAGCATAGAAACAGTACCTGTGTCTCCTCTGTCTAGTAACACCAGTGACCCAGATGATCCTTCCAATAAACCACTCAGGCACTCCAAAGTCTCTGCTGCAGCCAAATTAATTTCATCCAATAAAATCCACTCTCCTTTTTTTACTGCCTGTGCCAGAGTACCCTAAAAGTAAGATCAATTTGTTAATCATGTTGCCAGCAATGAAGTGTCAACTGAAGCATTCAGATACTGGAAATACTCTGTGTGCAATCCATGGCTTGATTAGACAAATGGCAATTCCAGACCTTCTACAGCATTAGCAGTTTTACTGCGCTCTCTCAGTAACAGCAATCATTTTGCCAGTCACAGAAGTCAGACAGTTATCATACCAATTTATCAGTTACCACTTAGATTGGCTCAAATACAACAGATTTAAGATCCCCTTATTTGTGCAATCTACCACTGTGGTGCATATGCATCACTAATACCACATGAAAATAAAGTTAATCCAAAGAAATCCATAGACACAAGCAGTATTATGCTCCTAAGGAATGTGTATCCTATTAATTAAAATTGTACTTAAGTCAGAGGTTCTCCAACTACTCATAAACATTTTTTTTACAGAGGACTGGTCAACATTTTACACACTTTCCATGAAATTTGAGAGCATATATTCAGATTATCAGGGTGACAATAAACAAGCATAAATAAACCTCATGGTTTCTCCTAATCACACTTCATGTCATTAAAACATATTATGGGTTTGAAATGTTTAGAAAAAGCACCTCTATATAAACAGCACAGATTCTTAATATTAAATCCTTCACAGGAATCCCAAGACAGAAGCAAACCCTACTGGACACTGATCAAGAAGTTTTTTCTAAACTCCCAGAGTTGAAAAGAAGACATGACATACTGATATTCTTATCATACCAGTCCTAATTCCTGTTATACAGCACTGAATTAATGTGCTACCACAAACCTGTCTCTCACTGCCCATCTCAGCACTGCTTCCTTGAATCTGCAGACTTGATTTCACAGAGTTATCATGGCACATGTTTTACTTCACAGCAAGGTTCTTGCCAGGAAACTATTTATATAATACTGATTGCAAAGTTTTTTAAATACTTCTAGTTATTCCTCCTAGCATCAAAATGCAAATATCCAAATACCTCAACAAATGCAAAGAGAAGAGCATTTTCTGTCATTTTCATCTGTTGATGAGCATGAGTCAGTTTAAGACCAAATGCCTCCCACTTTTCCTTCAGTGGTAAGCCTGCAAATAAAACAAATTTAAGTTTGTACCATCAGAACAATAGCACAAAAAAATATTTGACAACAGTATTTTAATCAAGTTGTTTCAAGCAGAGAGATACAAAAGTAATCTGAAGCAACAAAAACATTCAAGTCCTGTAGATGACACACCGCAAATAAAAAAAAAAATAATTTAATCTTGCTGTTTTGTGCATGTGTGGATTTTTGTTTTTTTTTAAATTTAACTGTACCCATATGTCAATAGCACTCAGATAATTTGCTATTCATTCCCAGATGAGGAACTAATACTTATATTGTACTTTGTTCCAGCATGACTGTTACCACTCTCTAATTTCCAGAGACAGAAAGAGGCATGTCAAAAAAACAAATCCAAATCTATAACCCTTACAACAGAACAGATTAACAATGAACACTTCAGTATCAATAATTAACACACTACTGCTTATCAGTTACAACAACATTTACTAGGGCACTGCTTTCAGTTATTTGTTAAAATCACTGAGCTACATACAGCATCAAAATTCTTTAAGAAACTGTGCAAGTTACAGATTTCAGCTTGTCTTTATTTTAGGATTGAATTCTTGTAATAAGTGGTCTTTAAACTCTCTTTTTAAAGAATAGTTATTTTAGTGTCTGTATATTCAGAAGAACCAGTTAAAAGAAGAATGAGGATAAAGTTCATAATTAATTTTATTTAGCCCAAACTGAATGAAAGCTACAACTTCACTTGTTCTGCTGGTCTAGAACCACAAACAACTCCATGCAAGGCAAAGTATCAACACTGCCTCAGCTCCAAAATGGGCTGCAAGGTATGAAACAAGAAAAACTTATTTGGAGACAAAACCACAGTAGAAAAAAATAAAGCATCACTGACAGAGGAACCATGGCAAAAGCAAGCTCTTAAAAATAATTCCTACCTACCCTAAAAGTTATTACTTTGGGTTTGGTTTTGTTACTGTTGTTTTACTTTGTTTTTTAAACAGGACACGTTTGTGAGATGTAAGCAGGTTCCAGGGCTGAAAGAATGAATGCATTCACATAGAAGACTGACACACAACCAACCAGGACTGCTCACCAGCACAGCTAACAAGTGCTCAGTGGAGACCAGATGTCAAGGGTACCACAGGGCAGACAATCTCAGACATAGCTAACAGCAGAAATGAAAAGGAAAAAAAACGAAAAGGGAAAAAAACCAACAAACCAAAACAAACCCCAAACACTGTTCTAACAGCATTCTGAAAGCTTTGTTGCAATGTTATTGCATTTCTCAAAACCAGAAAAAAATATGTAATATAGTGGGAGGAAAAAAGCCCTAGACCTCAAGCAAGCCCAAATTAAAAGAACAAAAGTCACCAGTATTTATCTATCCTCTGCAGTGGTTTAGTATTCATGTGTGTTTGATCCATCTGAAGCCTTACCAGATGCATCTTCTTTCACTTCTTTATTAATAGCAGATTTATGAATATGTTGCATTAGTTTTAGCAGATCATGCCAACGTTTCTGCCTGTAGCAAGTCTGAATGTGTCCCAAGAATGTTTGATTTTTCTTCCTAGAGAACGTCTGAGAGAAGAGTTCTTCAAAAGACTCTCGCAGAGGGAGCCAGATCAGCTTGTTATCCACAGGCTTGTAACTGAAGAGAAGCAAAAGAGTAATTACTTATGGGAAACAGCCATCTGTGAACTTAAAAGAGAAAACAAGTCCAAAAACAGTTACTTGAAACAACAACAAGCTGCATGGATAAACCCTTGTTTCTGAAGTTTTTTACTCAACTAACAAACTAAATAGAATTGCACATATTTAAATGCACCTCATGAGGTGATTTTGTAAAGACAGGAACATGCTGAAAAGCAAAATATTTATAATACTACCAAACAATGTGTCCAGTGAATATTACATCAGATTGATATTGAACAGCTTGGCCATTTTTAAAGACATTGGGCTGTGTTTTTGAGTGACTTCATCACACACAGCTCTGTAAACAGTTCAGTGAAACTGCTTTGCTCTCCAGCAAGGACAAGAAGGTTTCCGCATGCAAACATATTTATTAAGACATTTATCCTACTATGAAACAGATACTGCCCATTTGTTCTGCAGAACAGACAAAACAGTGGTCAGTGACTCACCCCCCTAGGAGATCTGCCGTGTCACTTTGTTGGTTCATGTTGACAACCCTCAAACGGTGTCCTTGAAACAGAGATAAAAAGCACCATCAACTTGTAGGTTTGTTCATTTGTCGTTTTTCAAATTATCTTCATGTAAGTTACATTTTTCACACATTATTTACCTGTAATATGAGCTAGGTACTGAACTGTTGAGGTTTTTCCAGTTCCTGTTTCACCAACCAAAAGCACAGGCTCTCCTTTGACAACACACACTGCAAGCTCTTCAATCAGTACTGCAGATGGCCGTGTGGCAGCAAAGGTATGTTTTGCCCTGGAAAAACAAAGCAAGTTACTCCTAACTTAAGATTTATTAAGGAGCTCATTTCTATTCTACCTTTATTATTTTTTTTAGTGAAGTGGTTTGATTTAGGATTTTATTTTTAATATAGGTCTGAAAAGAAATAGTTCTAAAATATCCTTGTAATAAGATATTTTCTCAAGATACAGCCTAAAAGTTCAGGGTTTCCAAATAACTTCCTGGCCAATAAAGTCAGTGACACATACTATCAAAATCTCCCTCTACAAAGGTAGATCAATTGAAATCTTTTTATAATAGCTGTGGATTCACACTGTTTTGAAGACACTCTAGTTCAAAGAAGCTGAAAATCTCCATGCTTTGGCTGCCAGAAGTGTATGATGCAGACACTCTTAAAAATACACAAGGCAAAACTTATATTGCAAGGGAAAGAGCTCTCACAGTGCTTTTATTAGAAAGAGAATACCCAATTAGCATTCTCCTTAACCCTGTGACCTGCTGTCTATTCTATTCCACCACAAAATATTTCAACTCACATGGAAACTACAAGATATTCTACCTTTGTACAGTGAGAGCATGATTCTGCTTCTTCACAAGATTCACTCTTCCAATGGAGACTTCTTGTTCCCGTATTGAAATTTCTGGTTTATAGAGCTCACAGAAGAATTCCACCTATGAAAAAAGCATCAGCATTTCCAGTACTAACGTTGATTACACCACAGTAAGAACACCCACGCCATGCTACCAGTATTGCTTTGCAGCAAGTTAATTTTTAATGGTAAAACTCTGTATTTTGCAGGTTTTACATAATCATCAGCTAAATATAGTGAAGGATCTCAGAAGTGTTTTTATCTGTACAAACAACTTTCAGCTTAGTAAGTCGGTAATAGTCTCTGCCACTGTATTTCTACTTCATCTACTTCCATGGTAGTTCAACTACACAAACTTGAACAGTTATTTTAACAATAAGCAAACAATCTCCTTTAAAAAAACCTTTTGTATAAACAAGGATATTTTGCCACTTGCAGGGAATAATACATTCCTGTAATGAAATAATGCAAAGAAGGACAAAAACAAAAACCTGAAGAAGTTTCAGGGATCCATCTGTCAACTTAAAGTAACAATAGAGGGACTTTGCTTTGCAGACTTCTACAGTCAGGAATAGTTGACAAAGAAATGATTTAGTTTAATTCTGTCATTTATGGAGCTCCACAGAGGCAGCTGATTTTGTAATCAGTGAGTACAGAACAAGTACCAGTAAAGATTATGTTTTTCTCTGATCTCTCCATTTAAGTGATTAACATTCACTGTAAACCACCTAAGAAAAAATACATTCTTTGCTACCCTGTGCACCTAGTGGTATCATGTGCTTAGGCAGCTGTGCTGTTCCAGTTGTGAAATCCTTTTTTTGTATCATGAGGCCATTTACTCTAAAACAGGTTCCCTGGAACTTTCAGAGAAAAAAAAATGCAGCTGAATATAAAATAGGAGAAAAACAGATCTTGGGATGGAACAGAAAGAAAAAAAACTGAGACCGAGAGGTGGGCATAATTTTAAATAAAAAATAGCAGAACATATTTCAATTAATCATATAAAAATTGCAAGCTATAGAATCTGCCAATTAAGATCATGTTAATTGTAGCTCAACATACCTTTTTTTTTGAAATGTTTAGGTAACTTCCAATAACTTTTGCCATTTTCTGTCTGCTCCCTTGGTTGGACAACATGGCTGTGAAACAGTCCAATGCCTGTCAAGGGGAAAATCAACTTCTTGAAAACTAGTTCTGTATGATTTTATCTGTCAAGCACCATCTTAATCTAAATGAGCCCAAATCCAATCCAACCACTGTAAATGGAACTGTTTCACTGTCCTCGGATTGAGTCAAAAAATAGAGTTCAAAAGGATGCAGTAGGAACTTCTAAACTCTGTAATGTAATGGTTTTACACCAAAAATAAAAACTTTTCAATGACCAGTCACAAATTTTTAGATGAATGGACCAAAATGGAGAAAAAAGTAATTGTAAGTTCGTACATCTCGAAACTGCCTCTGATGGATGCACACCCAAAAAAATCCCAACCTATACTGTAAACTGATAAATTGCTAAGTAGAAAAGCAGCCCCATATTACAAGAAAATGAAAGGTCTCAGCCATATGCAATCCCAGATTGTATCAGTTAAAATTATTTTGCACCATGCTCTTTGTATGACAGCAGTAAATTCTTTCAGCACCTTACTGCCAGCAACCTTCCTTGGAGCAACAAAAGTTTCTGATCAGAGAGAGCACAAACATTCCATCTACAGTCCAATTGCTTCAAACAAAACCAAACAAATTCCCATCTCACATTCCCAAAGAGAGCATTTTGTGAGACAACACTAGAATAATTTGGGATCGACTGGATCAATTTCTGGATCAAGTCTTACCGCACCTCCTGAAAAATATTCACTGCTGTGGTTGAAGAATTACTGTCAAAGTTGTAAGCAATTCTGCTGCACCAATTCAGTAGGTCTCTAAAAAGAAAAACCAAAAATATTTGATACACACATGCCAAAATACATAGCACCTTCTTTCATGTTCAACTTAGGTCACAGCATCATCTTCTGGCACTTGCATGTGAAGCTGTTGTCCAAGTTGTACATGGGAAGACACCAAGAGGACAAAAATTCTAAGGAGTAGCTGAGCACAAAGCCCAACATTGCTTATAAACAGATAATACATACTCCATCAAATCATAAGGTAACTGTAAACCTCAAAGGTATTAAAGAATCCAGAAAGGTATAAATCCCTCATTTTTTCAAGATACAGATTCCTTACCAACAACAAGATCTTCCCAAAGGCAAGAAATGCAAACCTTGTTCTTGAAAAAACTGGTATTTTTATGCTCCACAAAAATATCAGGTACTACCCACACCTAGCATTTAGTAACTAATTCAGAAAGCACTACAGGTTACAGACAAATAGAACCGACATTTTGTAGGAGAGGAAAAAATAATTCAGCATCAAACCACATTTCATCATAGAATTTCTCAAATTAATAGTACATTACAGACACAGTTATTTTTTGTCACCTCCAGTTAAAATGCTGAGAGTGCTCAGCATGAAATAATCTAGATAGTATACTCAGTTACTGAAAATTATCTTCTAGCTACTGGGAGAACATTATACAGCACCTTCCATTTCTTAACTAGTACTGATACCTTGTGTTAACAATAATTAAGAATAAATTCATATGGCCTGATGCCAACTAAGCACTGCATATGACAAAACCCACACGTTCCTCCATGCCTCCCAAAAATTAAGAATAGCAAATAGGAAGTTTAAATAAACCAGAATGAGTTTCTTTAAATGATACATTAATTGTTATTTTAAAAAAAGTATTTTCCAGTTTTTACAAAATTCATGATTATTCAAGCTTTCACCATTATTTCTAAAAAATTAAGAAAAATGATGAAAATAAACCCTTCTATCTCTCTACCTAGCTGACTTCCAATAAATATATAAGAAGAGACAACCTTAGAGATAGCTCTCGTCCTTCCAGATTTGGTTTTTTATGTTCTGATCTTGATTCTGATGCTGCTTCTGGCACATGACTGGAGCCAGCAGCACTGTTTTCTGGTGCCTGATACTTGTCTCCTGCAAGGTCAATGAAAATGTCCAGCAAGTGATCTGTCACAAGAGCAAGGCTGGGGTATCTCTTTTGCAGGACCTGAAACAAGAAACAAAAAAGAAATTAAACAAAACAATGAAACAAAAAACCCATCTGCATTGGAAAGAAACCAACAGCACCACAGTTTTTACCAGGAGATGCTTCAATAGATATGTTAGTTAGCAAGCTATATAAAACGGCTCTCTTGCAATTTCTTGTCTGAAAAAAATAGAAATTTTGACTACTGTGATACTGATTTTGATGCCAAAAATTAACTTTGCCAAGTCAACTAACTCTACTCCAATTCATTTAATACATTTGCACAAATACCAATGGGAAGAACAAAGATTGCATTCAATCCTATCTGAACCCAAACCATGACCATACAACTTAACAACTGATTACAGAAGGCCTTACCTCCTGTCCTTCTTTTTATTTATGACTAAATTCATTTGAGCATTCAAACTGTCTATTCACTCTGCTGACAAAGGTCCGTTAAAGGGATAATTTTTCTTTTGTAATTTCCTTTCAGCTCAGTTCTCTCCACTAAAGCTTGCCAACCAAAATATTGCTTCCCAAAATTACTTTCCAATGACACAGGCCAGGAAAACTGGTCCTACCCTACCTGACTGACTTTTAAGATTAACAAGAAGAACATAAATCTGTTTTCAAGGCAAGCAGGTGGGTGTTCTCTAACCTAGACTCTTCTGTAATTACTGTGGAATCTTAGTGCTTAATGTATACATTTTTGTGACTTGAGCTACAAAGTTGCAGAAAAAGGAATAAAAAGAACCTAGTGGTAAGCGCCACAGCTAACACTCAAGTTTTGTTTTTTCGTAAGATTTTGATAGTTGTTCTTGCCCCACTCCTAACAATTAGCTGACAAATGAAAAGAAACAAAAAAAACCACACAGACATTTAAGGTCACAAGTAATTGTGCTGGCTGCTGAACAAGTCCAAAGGAGTGAATGAATTCTACCAAAAAAACTAATCTTCTCTATTCTAGAAAATTCAGAACTTTCTCCTCAACTCTTCTGCTAGATACTATTCACTACCTTTTCCCTCAGAAACGGGTCTTTACAATCAGATCCTGTTTTGAGCTCTGTATTACAAGGAGAATCTCCAAAGAATTCTATTTTCACATGAGCCCTGGGCTGTCTTAATCTACTGAAGAACTACACAAAACAAACACCTCCCAGAGAACCTAACAAAAGATGTTAATAGAAGCAGTTATATTTAACTGACAACTGACCAACTATTTTTCAACTCAAAGCTTAGAAGTCAGAATTAAAGTAGGCTTTTTTTTTTTTTTGCTATTTCTCTCTGATTTCATGTCTCTGTGGGTTAATAAGCAGCAAAGCAACTTGATTCTTAGACCCACACAAAGCACAATTGTGTCTGTCAGGGCAAGTTCCAGTAATCTCTGTTCAATTCACTTTGAATTTTCCTGACAAACTCCATTTACTTCAACACAAAGCTGAAATTGTAAGGGTCTATTGTAGAATTTGAAGATAAAATAAGGATTCAATTAACTGCTGAAAAGTATTACCCTAAGCTGAAACTATTATTCACATGCTACAATGGAGCAGTACACCCCCATACCTCCTTGAGCTCTCCTTTGCTCATGTTATCCAGATGTATCTTGGTCCAGTATTTGTCCAGGAGAGCAGCATGGCTGCTTTGCTGCCTGTACCAACCTCCACCACAGCTGAATATCCTAAATCAAAACAATGAAGAAACACAGCATGTTGAGTGTGGCTGAAGAATTCAGCGTTTTCAGTGCATTTCTGTGCACCAAAGAAGATGTTACATAGAGCTGCTACAGCATAATGCAACAGGCAAAAATCACACTGTTTGTCACTGTACTGTCACGTACCCCACCTTGCCTATCCATGCTTTCCAAATTACTTGCTATCACAGTGTTTTTCTTCCTACATGGCAAAATATCCATAGAGATACTTTCAGAAAACTTAACTTACTGTCAGTTGTCTATCAGAAGCAACAGATAGAATCCTTTTTAAAGGGAGAAGCCTAACAGAAGTGGCCTGTGAAATACCTTAAAGGACCTGTGATCTTATTGCAGAGATGCAGGAAAAGCATCTTCAGCCCGGTCCCCTCCACAGTGTTTCACAATTATTCTTCCTTGTCCTCCAGAATCAACTCTTTCCATCATACATTTCATTCCCTTTGTTCTTTTACTACAGAAATAACTATTCAGCCATGTGTTTTTACCCACTGTAGAAGTAGCCTTGCACATGCAAAGCATTAGGTTTGGGGCTATGATTTGGCTTTTGTTTTCTGGTGGAGTCTTGGTAGCTTTTTATTTCTTTTTTTGTATTGTGTTTTGTTTCAATTGTTAAATACCATTTCCCAGCTGTAAACTGCAACAGATTTATAGAATCTACTCTAACGAGCCTAATAAAAACTCTGATTTGCTGCTATACAAACTGTTCACTGATGTGCTAGGAAAAATTTAGATTTCTTCAGAGTAGCTGGTGTGGGGCTGTGTTTTGCATTTGTGACCAAAACAGTGCTGATAATACAGGGATGTCTTAGTTACCCCTGGAGCTGCCAAAGAGGCAAGGCCTTTCCTGCTTCTAAGAAAAGCACCAGCACCACTCCAGCAGGGGAGGGTGAGGGTACACAGGGAGTTGGAAGGGACATGGCCAGGAGAGCTGATCCCAACTGACCACAAGGATATTCCAGATCAGATGGAGTCATGCCTTGCACATAAAGCTGTGGGAAGAAGACGGAAGGGTGGGGATGCTCAAAGTGATGGGGTTTGTTGTCTCTTTCTCTGTGTGGAGAGCTTTGCTTTAGCTAAACTCTGTTTCAACCCATGGTTTTTCCTACTTTTACTCTTCCAGCTCTCTCTCCCATGCTGCTGCCAGAGTGAACCAGTGCCTGTGTGGTGTTTACTTGCTGACTGAGGTTAAACCATGACAACCACGCATACAGAAATAAAAATTCTTAGGAAATTAGGCAACCAAAGGAGTTGAATACAAAAGACTCAATTCCAGAAAAAATAGATTAGAAGAACAAATTTATAGAAGAAAGACAAAAGCAAGAAAATTTGTTAAAGGCTTGGAAATAAACTACAAAATATTTGAAAACCATGTAACTGCCATTCCCCATACAGACCTCCTAACCTTAACCTTGATCTAATATTATGTCTTCCTTTACAAAAAGTTATTTTGACATCCGAGGCATGAGCCAATACTACAGTGAAATAATCAGGAAGAGTATACTACATCTTTTTTCTGGTTAAAAAACATTACAAACACCTATATTGGTGCAAGACTTTTGTAACTATCAATAATAAACCTTTTTCACACAGTAATTCCTAAGAGTGGTATTTTGTCTTGGTGATGGGTTGGTTTTGTAGGGTTCCTCAGAGCAGGGTTCATTCCTTCAGCCTTGTTGAAGTGATTTTTCTGTACAAAGATTGGAATTCACCCCAAAGCTGCTTTCAAGTGAAAAAAAAATTAAAAAATTCAGTTTCTATTACTTACATTGCTTGTTAATTGGAAATTGCTAAAATACTCCTACACACGTACCTTGTACAGAAAGTACCTTGGCCTTAAAAACCTCATTTAAGTTTACAAACCTACCTCCTGGTTGCAAAAAATTGGAATCCTGGTGCTACTTTTAAACAGTCACCACGACCAGGAATCAGTAACTCTCTTTTCTCCAAAAGTGGAATCAGCACAGAGATCTGGAAAGAAAAAGAAAAATTATAAAACTTTTTTTTTTGGTGACACTAACAGAACAGCACAACCATCCACGCTTACTTCACACTTGAAATGCTGGAGCAATGCCACTGAGCACCACTATGTTGCCAGCAACTGCTACTCCCAGAGATATGCTTGAAGTGATACTTAACAGGATTTGCAGAGTTCCCAGCAATTTTAATCAGCATTGGAAGTCACAGGTGCAATGTTTACTTACCTTTTTTCCTCCTGTATTCAAATTTAATGATAAGAGAATGGAAATGACAGCCTTTACACTGCCAAGTCCAAATCAAAACTATTTAATTTGTCAAATGACTTAATAGACACATTCAGATTTACTTTGTTTGTCTGCCTGAGCAACGATGACCTGAGCCTCAACTGAGTCATTCCCAAACATCAACCTTTTTCTGTGTACACACTACTACCCCAGGAGAGTATGGTATCTATTTTAAAAATCCACCCTTCTCTGGGGAAGGACAGTAATGGTGGTGGAAAGAAGGGAGGAATGACCACACCTCAGCACAGAGGGAGGCACACAGAGATCCTCTGATATGGAGAAAGCAGACAGGATGCCTGCAGGGAGGACCTGAAGAAAGGGATTTGATGAATGTAGGATACTACTCAGGGTATGCTCATTGTGAGTGCAATGAGTCGAGTCCACAGAAACAAGTGCATGACCCCTAGCAGTGAACTGTCTGTACATACAAGCAGTATTCATTTGCAAGCCTAGAACCTAATAAACAAACTGACAGGTTATTCAGTCACACAAAGGATGCTTTATGGAACAGATATGAAAGGAAACAACCAGCAGAATGTCCAACAGGCCTGTGCAGCAAAGCATCTCTATCACATTACTCTCGCAAATTGCTTGTTTTCAGAAGCCATTACTTCAAGAGGCAAGGATGACTGGCTAACTAGATGTTCTTGATGCAGAAGGAAAAAAAAAGCCCCACACAACAAAACAGACCAAAAAAAAAAAAAAAAAACCTATCTTATTAACAGCCTCATTATCTATAACCAGCCTCATATATTGACAATATTCTGTGGTGTTTAGGGCCACATTTGGTTTGAAACACCAAACATTATTAAACAGACACATTATCAGACAAATTATCAGTGTCAATTCCAGTTTTCAGAGTGAAATCTGGCATCAATGTCAGGGTCGTGTAGACCACTCTGTAACAAAGAGAAAAACTAATGAGGTGTGCAAACACATGAATAAAGACAGGTGAATTCTTTCTAACCCCTTCTTAAGCAGCAACATTTTCACATGCTGCTACACAGCCCTGGTGATTAGACTCCCAGAACTGCCATCATGGGCATTAAGACCAGTACCTTAAAGCTAACATAAAGCTACATACCACATCCAGAGGAGCATAATCGATATCCTCCAGAAGTATCCAGTGACCTTTGGTAACAGCTTGTGTCAAGGTGCCAGGCTGCCACACAAACTCCCCTGGTACATCTGTGCACCGGTACATCCCCAGCAGCGTCTGTGTCAGAAACAATCGGCACATCAGAGACCTGGGCATCACCTCCCCACAGGAAAGGAAGGCAAATACAACCAAAGCTGGCACAGAAGTGACACAGCCTCCACCTAACTGAACAATCTGTCTGGCAAACTGTCTGCCCAGTATTGCACTTTTTTTTTTAATTAAGAAGAGAAGTTTCCTGCTTCCAGTGACAATTTAACTGAAACTTAATAACTAAAACAAACCAGGTAACTGGAAGTGAATTTATGCATTGTGCCACCCTAATTTACAAGCAATCTAAAGTAACACAGGAAACTGTCTAGGGTCACACCAAACTTTATGTTCTTGGAAAGTCTGTGACTAAGGCAGTGAACAGAACTATAAAACAAGTTATTCAAAGGTAAAATCCAGTCAAAGCTTTGCTTTTCTCTCAAATTGTAACTTCAATATTTAAGCATTGCTTTTAAAATTGAGTTTGTGATTTTACTGCTACATGTTTTATACCGTGAACTTCACCACTTTTTCTTAAATATGATGTCCTTAGTCTTGTATATGAGGCGACAGAGTTGTGAGATGGTGGAACCAGGTGTTCCATGCAAGCAAAAAAGGTGCTTATGCATGCTAATAAAAGCCTTCTGATAGATACTAATCACCTTCAAAAATTAAATTGTGCTAAACAACGTAACTCAAGCTCCAAAATTTGATATGCAAAACAAGGATTACATTAAAGTATCTACAGACAGAGCTTCATCATTATTATATAACTGCAAGTCACCTCAACATCCCAGTATCTTACTTTATTTCACTTTTATCACGAAACAAGGCATCAGATTGAACTGACATTAGCTGACTTAAACTGAAATAAGTGTTCAATGCAACCTTTGGCATCAGAATCCTGCTTTTCCCAATATAAATCATTTTTTTAAATTAAAAAAAAAGAATCAGTAGAGCTCTTCTAGAAAAACCCTGATGAAACATAATTTGAATGATACAAAAATTATGCAAAGAACTTAAAACCTACTGGAAAATAACAGTTATTTTTCTTGTTTATTCATTCTCATTAATATTAAGACCTGTACTAAAGAGTTGGGCACTATAGGGTCCTTGATAGAAAATGTATGGTTAGAAAATTAAGTCCATGCTTTAAGTAAAAGTTATGCCTCATGATCCAAACATAAAACATCTAAATTCGTCCGTTACCTTGCTATCAGTTTGATCTCCAAGCTGAACTTTCAAAATATGAGGAGGTTTTGCTCTTCCTGTAACAGCTGCTAAATATTCAATTAAAGACGTTTTGCCACATCCTATTGGTCCTTCTAATAAAACAGGAGTCTGATATGCTACAGCAATAGCAAGGTTTTGAAGATTTGTGAAGGCAGATTCAACCAAAACAAAATTGCTGGTGTTATTTTCCTGTTCAAACATAAAATTTGAGTCATTACACTGAAATTACTTTGCTTACAGTTGTACAATGCAGAACAATTAGGAAAGTGAGACTAACAACAAGAAAAATTTTGGTTTGCAGATCTGCATATCAAATAAAATAAAGGAGTCTAAAGTTGTGTTTATTGACAGATACTAAAACAGATTTAATCCAAAACCTATTATGGGTGAAACACTTCATGAAAAGAATACATACAACGTGATCCCAAGGGGAATTCACAGTAAGCTGCCAGTGCAGGCATAGTAACTTCAGTTAATAACATAGTAATTATTCAGTCAGAACTCATGTCAAGCAAATAAAACTTACAATATGAGCAAAATTAAGTCATCAGAATGGACCCAAATCACAGGAAAAAATCAAAGAGCAGTTGCATTCAAATGAATATTAAATTAATGAATGTGAGTATTTACTTCTTTCTCTAGAGGCCAAAGTATAAGATCATTAAACTCAGTGATACTCAATAACATTTTTATTCAAAATTAAATAAATTTAGTTTATTGAATGGTAATATATCAATGCTACAGATAGTTTCCAAATATTCTGACTCTTGCAGTCTCTTACATAACTATATATGGCACAAAAATTAGTGCTTTGTGCCAAAAGGCTCAAGAGGAAAGAAATCAAAGCATTGAAACAAGTATCTTGTATTTAACTCTGACCTTTTTTTCAGGTATAGCTTGATGTACTCTGGAAACAGGAAAACCTGCTTCCCCTCACAGCTTGCTCTTATGTCTTCATCAGACCTCCTAAGCTGTCACTGCACCTCCCTACTGTAACTGGAACTACACTGTACACCAGATCAGTGGAATACCTGTGGCTATTAAAAAAGGAAAAGCATTCCTTTCAGGGAAGCTCTCTCCTCCCTCAGAGATAAATAGTATTCCTTCAGCATAGCCTGGCTTCAGCACAGCTGCAGCAGCTGTGATGCTGCCACGGGATTAAGAGTCTTCTTAAACAGCTCTACAGTCTACCCTGCTACAGTGAATTCCAAACTACACTCTCAAGCCTATAAAAAATCCCAGAAGGCTAGAAAACAGTGAATTCAAAAACAGAAGCAAGGAGAAAAACAGGGTGGGGGGAAGAAGAATTTGGAAGGCAAGTCCTCTTTCCTTGCTTCAGCTACTCAAACAACTCTGAACTGGTTGGAACACTGGTAGTCTTGATTAATTTCTTTGTTCTGTTGTAGACCACTGTTACAAAATTAAACAAAAAAAACTCAGCTAAGAGGTAAAACTGGTACCTAGAGGAGAAAAATAGTCAGGAATACTGGATGTAGCTACAAAGAGGGATGTGAACAGCTTAAGTTAAAGAGCAGTTTAGAAGAAAAAAGGTTAAATACTGTTTGTTTAAAAACGCTTATGCCTTCAATGGACTTCCCAAAAGTGTAAGGCACTATAGTCTGCATTACACTTTCTCAAGTGGTGACAGTAAATTCTTGCTCACTTCCTTTCTCCTTCCTCTGCTTTCTGGAACTTTAAACAGCAGCCTTGTTTTCTCAGAGAAGAACTGAACATATGTTTGGAGAAAGGCTTCATATAAGAAGCTGGTATAGCACAAAAAACCCTGTGTCATGCAGGTAAAAGCAACTGTCCCAGATCCTGGCTTCAGTCAGCTCTGGATTGTCACCCTGAGACTGGAGTTACTATGTAAGGCTGAATATTCTCTTGCATATGTTTGTACGAACTGCTACTTGAAGGTAACATGAACAGCACTATAGCTTCTTCACTGCTTTACTCCACTGCAGAGCTTCTTTGTGGTGCCTGCATTATGCAACACTAGTTTACAGCACACATTGACAGAGATAAAGATGTGCACATAACCCACGGAATCTCAGCACTGTCTAATCAGGAAATAAAGTCAGTTCACTGTACTTAGAAATTCCTAAAATAAAAATGTACTGACTTAACTGTGGATTACATACCTGCTCTTCAGCAACATGCTGTAGTCTAGGCAGCACAATGCCACAGACAGCTACTACATGTGCAGAGAGGTCGCCCGACACAACATGTCCTTGTGTATAGCGCAGTTCCTTCTCCTTTTGCCAAAATGTGGAGTCTGGATTAGCCAAAACTAAGGCTCGTTCCACATTCTGCAGCTGAGATTCTTCTAGCAACCTGTGAAACCCATGTTTATTAACTTAGCTGAAAGCCATCATGAAAAACAAATAGTGTTCAAGATTTTAAAAGTACTTACTTCAGTCTGAAATGTATCAGCTCCTCAGGATTGAATATCTTCTTCAGGAAAGATAATTTATGCTCATCATTCATGCATGTAACCAGAGCAAGACAGTTTGAAGTGTACCTAAAAATTACATTTAGAACAAAGTATGTCAAAACAGTTTTAAGAAATGTAGTTTGACAACTGTCAATTGCATACCAAAACATCTAGTTTGGAAAAATGTGCAAAAAACTTTATTAATAGAAATTATTTTAGCACTATGCTTAACATTCTTTCAGATGCACTACGCTTAACATTGTTTCAGATTAGACAAATACCTCAGATCTGAGGAAAGCAATTCTATCATGGCAGAGTTTTAATTTATACATCAATTAGCTAACATTTCTCTGAAGAACTGAATTATCAGCAGAAATGTAATAAGAGAATGCACTTTCCTGAGTAAATGAAGGTTAACATATGAGACAAGGAAAATGAAGTCATCTTTGCCCAATTTTTTTCTCCTACCATTTCCCTTCAAAAATTGCATTTCATGCTATTTCTAAAGTAAACTTAATGCAATGAAATCAATTCTGAGTGCCTAAAAAAGCAAATAACTCCTGAGTTGTGACTACATAAAGCTGTCTTGCAACAAAGGAATGCTTAATATAAATCATAAACCAGTTTTCATTCATTATAATGCTGTTTATAATTTCCAAGAACAAAGTTTTCAGTGAGTGTGATGGGGCAGAAGGAAGAGAAAGCAGAAGATTGTTACTGGACAAATGTTTAAAAGTCAGCTCATTCACTTAAGACTAAGGTTTGAACACCAGGTAAACCAATTCTAGTCAATGAATTACAAGTTCTATCTTTTTTTCTGACACTAAGTATGTAATCTTGAAGAGCTTCATAAATGACTGATAAGATTTGACAACACTCTTGGTTCTGCCCTTCCTAAATTACACACCTTACTTAAATTATGTGTTACTAACACATGAATTTATAAAGTGAAGACTATTAAACATATTTTTTTAAAATAAAAGGCACTATCAATACTACCACTGACATAAATAAGGTAGAGCATGTGATTAAGCTGAAGCCCTGTGGGCAGACACCTAACATGAAAGATCTGACCAAAATCCCATACAAAACTGCAACAAGGCCAATACAAGGTGCAGCTTAAATAAACCAGGTTTTACAGCCACTGAGAAATCTATATACAAACAACTGAAAAAAGAACCAACTTGGGCAAACTGAAATTATTTGGGAAGATTCTTTAGACCATAGTTTTAAGCACTACTAAGAGGGAGCCTAAAATTCACTTTGTGATAGATGACTATAGCTTTCAAAAGGTCAGTTAAGTACCGGTACAGATAGCATTGGTACAGATTCCTGGTGTTATCTGCAGATGCTTTCTGTTGTGTGTGAACGTTGTTAATTACAATTCAAGATACGGATACATCTACCCAATGAAGAAGAGCTGGAGGTTTTAGCTTACCAACGGACTAAAGTGTCATGACTCCTTAGAAGTGGAATACACACACTCCAGTCCCACATCTCCCGGAAAACTGATGGCTCCTTTTGTAAAAATCTGTAGGCAGCCTCCATGAGGTCCCGTAACTTCATTCGTCTGCGCCCGTATCGGACTGTGCTTGCATCTGAGCTCTCCAGGAAAAGCCTCTGGAAAACTGGTGATGTAGTTTTAAAGTATCTTAAAGCAAATCTTTTGAAGAGAGAAAAAAGGAGATGGAACATGTAAGTCAGAAGAAAAACAGACACTACTAAAAATGTCAGGGCACAGGTTCTAAGACAGTAATTGACGATTCTAAGAACTAAGGCCTATAACTAACTTTGTCCACACAGGGAAAGACAACCACTTCAGCAATCAGCTGACAACAGACACTTTACCTTATTAGAAATCATTATTTAATTATCAAGGGGAAGTAGTACCGCCTTTGGTGAAAACTCTTTGATTGCACTTGTTCACTGAAAAGATAATACTGATTCCTACTTATGTAACTTTATACTCTACTGGCCTAGAGGTTTAATGTTAAACTCAGAGATTTTGGTTGTGAACTATTCTCATGGCAGCTGTTTCGCTTTTCTGTAGATCATAGATGAAAACCAAATTGCATTTTACAAGACAATTTAATGAAAACAGTGTTTGAGACTTGTAGTCACTTAATAATTATTTCTGTTCAAAACACATATTATTGTGGGAAACAATTCAAATCCTGACACCACCTCTCTTCACCCGGGAGCACCAACAAGCACATAGTCCCTGGATGAAGTGTTAACTGCAGTGATAATGGCTAATGACTCAAACAAGTGGCCATTTGCAAAAGCAGCAGTGCTTTGCTGATGTGCAGGGTCACAGCCCAGGTGCTGTAATGGGGGTGAGCACCCATCACCCGGGGCTACAAGCTAGAGTTTCGGCCATATCTACAAGATAAGAAGCAAATCCTGCAAGGTGGGATTTTGCTTTTTATCATGACAATATCCTTGGCTGAGGTGTGAACACTCCCCTCCCGGGAAGTACCTGGACATTCACAATGAAGGTTTTCATCCCTTCTGATGGAGCATAACTGGCTCAACTACTGGCTCAACTAGGGGGAGTCATGAATCAAAGATCTCCGAAGTGCCCCCAGATTTACTTTTAGGAACTTCCACCAGAGAACTGGTCATGATCCACAGTGTTGCAACACATAAAACTCCCCGAACCAGGGGAGGCACCTGGGAATTCCCACCTGAAACTGAGTGTTTATTAACCCAAAAAATTTTGTGTTCCATGGGATCCCCCCACCTCCTGATGGATCAACACTTCGACCATCACTTGGACCAATGGACACTGAAACTGCAACAACCAAGTCTCACCGCTGGATCTGTGGGTAGTGAGATCTGTCTATTCTTATCCTCTTCCTTTCTATTCTTATCCTCTATCTTTCTATTCCCTTATACATTTTGGGTAATAACCAAAATGACTACATACGTCCTTTCCATTGTAACCGAAATGTTATAAAAAAAACTTATAAATGACTCCTTTTAACTTATAAATACCACTCGGTGTCCCAAGGGATCTATCAACAAGGACCCGAGTTACCCTGCCTGCAGGGGCAGGTTGTAACACTTCCTAAATTCAAACATTGACACCTCATTACTCACGGCAAAACATCAGGGTGGTCAGCAACTAGCTTGCTCATTGCTACACACAGCCTTTCATGCCGATCATGGTTGATTTGGCCACCAGCTTTTATAGCTTCTGCATTTCTTTCCAACAAATCCAGCAGGATGGGCCGAAATTGACGGGCAACCAATAGAGTACATTCTTTATCCAGCAATAACTGTGCTAAAGTATTGAGGATGCACTGACGATCCTGCTGAGTCCAAACCTAAAGGAATGGGAAGTGAAAACAGGTTAAATGGAAAATGACTTTGACTTTTAACTTCAGAACTACTCATGCAGGGGCGAGTCAGAGTGAATTTTACAGGAACAAATAGTTCAAAACCAGAAGGGTGTCCAAAATCCCAAAGCAACAATTGACAGAGTTCTCAGTATTAAAAAAATAAATAAAAACAAATTACAATACAGAATGAGTAAGATGCAGAATGATACACTAAACAGGAATTAAAAAGTAGTCCCAGAATTCTAAATTATACTTTACAACTAAAAGATAAAGCAATTTGTATGTTTTAAGAAAAAGATTGGGAAAATGTTGAAACAACTAATACATCTTTCTTCCTAGAACTTCCATTGATCTTAACAGCTTGGTCTCATGAGAGACACAAAACATTTAAGAATTTAAGTTCTTGAATTTAAGTTGCTTCATGTTCACTGTCTCTTAACAAGAAAAAAAACAACATTCAATCCGTCATGATCACAGCCTTATTTTCACAGTTCTGACAAGAATTACAGCAAGCAATGCTCTTAACAAGAAGCAGCATGTATCTGCAGTTCTGCAGTCGAAATTACATTTCTTTTTACACTGTTATACAAAAAAATGGTCATTTAGTTCTTTAAAATACAAGGAAAACATATTCATATCTGCTAAAAGAAAGAAAAAAAAGACCCCGAACCAACACACCTCACATCTCCCCCACCCAGCCCTCCTAACTTTGTGACTGAAGAACAACCCATTTCTTGTGTCTTAGCCTTAAATTTCTCTGCTCTCCACTTCCATGATGTTTAACACATAGTGTAGCGTAACTAATTTTGGAAATCAGAATTATGAATTTGCACTGTAGCAGTTTTGCTCTTAACTCGGATGCTTCATGCTCCCCTCCCTTACTTAGTGAACCCTTATCCTGTTCAAGACAGAAATGTTTTTAATTCAGGTAGTCTTTTGTTTCAGCACCACATGCAGCCAATTCCTGCTTCTCCTAGGTTTTAGTTACTCGGGTAAAACCTGTTCTTTGGTCTCACAGATGTGGGATGGCTTCATTGTTACAAAAGTGCACCCTTCTAGAACACATGCAGCACTCTTCAACTTCCTCGGTCTCCTGAATTTGAAAAGACATTCGTCCCCATACAGCATTAAGAAGCCAGGGAAACTGAGGTATATACATTACCAATATCAAACCCATCACATTAATTGCAGGCAGTTTCTTCTTACAGGCCTCGTGTTCGCTTCTACAGAACATACGCTTTTCTGCCTCTCATATATTACAGCAGCATTAAAAATAATTTTAAAAATGGAGCAAGGCCCTGTTCATTACAGGGAATCAGATTTTGAGCAGCTAAATGATGGATAAGGTGTTCTAAGGCAGAATGGCTCAAAAGAACCAGAAATAAGCTCCACTGGAAAGATAAAATATACCCGCAGTTTTCAAATCTATTACAGATTTGGCTACCCAAATAAGGCACAATAGGGTGCTTAATTTATTAAGCAGAGCTTTGAATATCAAATAAAGCCAGTTAAAAATAAAATAATAACATGACTGACTCATTAAAATTCTGTATTTACATGTCTACTGTTCAACAAATTCACGCCATTAGCAATTTCATGAGAGGAAGCAGTTCTTTAATCATTGAGTGCAGCACCCTTAGGACATAGAAAGCTCTTCAAAATACACACTGGCAACATTCACATTCAACAAAGAGACTGTCTATCTGATTTCAGAGCCAAAACTAAAAATTTTATAGAAAAGCAGAATATTGTCAGAGCAGGTTTTTTTTAGCTAAACATGGCTTTATGAAATACCAGCTTTCTTAACCAATAGCAATAGACAGCTGATCTGAAAGTGTTCAGGTCTGTGATTGGCAGTGAATCTGTACATGTGGTTCCAAACAGCTGCTTTAGGAAAGCATCACAAAAGACTGTGTCTCCAAACACAGAACACATACACACAGTGTCTATTACTAATGAGCCACATGAAGCAGACACACAGCTAGGATTGAGACCTGGAGTCAGACACAAACCCAGATGCTGCTCCAGCAGCAGGACACACATCTCCTTCCCAACTCGCAGAGCATGTGTGCTCAGTGCACACAAGGTACAGAAATCTTTAATAATACCTAGCTTAATTCCTAGTTATTAATTCCAAACCCTAAATTCATAAAAGAAAGGATCACAGCAACGAGCAGTCTGGTACCATGTGAAATGCACGATTCTGCTCATGACACACAGGTTACACCAGATACAGATTTAACATTGTTTAAGAGTTGAAGTGTGTGAGTGCCACACATGGGAAATCTTTCTTCCCCTCCAACACAGGAACTCACATTCTCTTTGTATCTTTAACATATGGTGTGTCAAAAATCACAGCCCTTCAAAAACTAACCCAAGGAGATAACAATACAGTCCAAGACGGAAGCCAAAGTGCAACATACCTTCCCTTACAGGATGTAAAGTCTACCTGATCTTTCAAATAAAATGCTGAAGTCACATTTTAGTATGAAAAAACCTCTGCCTTAGTTGCCAGAGCGTCAGGACATTTTTTTGATAGACAATGGGTAACTGTGTGAATTTAAGACCACAAGATTACCTCCTTTTTCCTGTATTTAATAACGCAAAGGAATAAAGGCATTTCTCAATATCAAATGTTAAGACTGAAGGACTCAAAATTAGAGCTTGGAATTATTATTAAAACAACTTTCACTGCTACACAGAAAAATCAAATGCAAAACGAAGGATGCCAAGATAAACCATCAGCAAATTAAAAAAGAAAATCAAGAATGGTGTGCTCAAGATCTCCTGTCCACTTAGGACGGTTGCATAGACAAAATAGAAGAAATATCCAAAGGGGTCATGTTCTTCGATACATATCTTTACATATAAGCACAGTGGTAGATGCAAAGGACAGAATCAAGTAGAAGTGTTTTTGCATTAAAGTTCTATTCCTAGGAGTGTTTTAACCTTCACAGTGATTAACTTCTCTACTGAAATTACATGATCACAGACAACCAAAATACATACATTTACACAAAATCCACATTTGGAATTCTATGCAGGAAGACTTTCTGGCAGACCTTTGTTAACTCAGAGCCAAAAGCACATTCCAGCAGTTTGAGGAAACCTATTGCTTCTACAGTTTGCTTAAATTATTCAAAAATGCAAACGTGGGAACAAAGACTGGTTCAGAGAGCTTTTCATCCCATCTTTCTCACTAAGAGCACAGAAATTTGCTGTATCTTTGCAGCCTTCATGGTATATAAAAATCCTTTACAGAAAAGGCTGTAATTCTATTACACACCCAAGCACAAGGAGTAAAACCTTCTTTGACCACTTGAACTGTGCCATACTATGAAACTCAAAAGACTGCTCCTTACTTAGCAGTTCAGAGCAAGTTTCACTTCTTTATGGATTACTACTGAAGAAATATATAACCAGAAAGACATAACAAAGCTGTAGAGCAAAGAGAACTCTAGATTTCCAGAATGCGTGCTTCCTAGGTTATATACAAAGCAACTTGTAGGAAATCAGGTGTGACGTTTAGAGATGGAGTTTGTTTACTTACTAGCAAGACAAGCTCAAAATAATCCTAGAGTTGTAGCTTCCAAACCTGGAAATAGTAATCCAGTTTTCAAAAGGATGTGCCGCTGTTGAACAATGTGCTGTTCCTGACTCCCTCCATACAATCATTCTAGGAATTTCCACCTAGCAAGGCTTTCAAACCTGAAGCATATCTCCAAACATTCACCAAAAGGGAGAGGGCTCGGCATCTTTCCCAGTCTCGGATCTCGGTGACTCACTTCTGGTTCGCTGCTCCATCTATCTGCTAGAACCCGTATCCACATCATCCCCGGTTTTATTTCTCAGCAGTTTCTCTCTGTAAAAGCAATTCTTCATCACTGCTTCCCCACAATTAGCTTCCACTCAGGACTATATTTCACATCAATTTTACTTTGATCCTGTGATTTGCAGCGACAGAAGAAAGAGCCATCTGTCTACCAACAAAGAACCTAGAGTACCAATATGAAAGCCTTCCCCAACCATAACTGAGACAGCAACTCAGACTGAAAGCCAATATTCTGAAAAAATATGATACTTCAGACTTTTCATCTTCAAACACCTGGGACATTTCCTAGACACTCAAAGAGAAATGGAGACATTGAGCTCCAAAACGTGTACACATCTTAGGGGCTTCAAAAGCTCTATCATGAAAAGTATGAATAAAACAGTATCTGATGTGCTGATATCCTGTTACTACATCTCCTCGAGCATTTCAGAGAAAGAAAGGAGATCGGCCTTAACTCTCCTAAAAAGCAGGTGTGCTTTTCAGAGCTAAGGCAGCCTAAGCATGAAAGTGACTATAGGATCATGTTCCCAGCATCACAACCTATGAAACTGTGATTACAAAAAAACCCTCAAAGCAAAGCCTAGAAAATCCATACCTCTTTTTATCCCACGTGCTGTTTTAAGGTAATTAAAGAAGACACGCAAAACAGCATCAGGGTAGAGACTAGTCACTGTCTCAGAGCTTGATAACAAAATGCCACCTCTTGCTGTCTCGCTTCCCGAGTCGCCTTAGAGGGCATGGAAAGGATCGAAGATTTTAACTGCGGGGCGAGGCGCAATAAGAAGGGTACCAGGATACAGAAGAGGACCTTCCTGCTGGGCTGCACCCGCACATCGCCGAAAGGGGAGAGGAAGGCACGAAAACAGCACCAGGGAGAGCGGGGGAGAAAGAGGGATTAGCTCCCGCCGGCCGCCCGAGGGCCAGGGACGGCCGGGGCGGGTCGGGCACACACAAAGCTGCCGGGAGGAGATGGCGGCACGGGGAGGCAGAAGGGCGCGCTCCCTTCGCTCCACAGCGGCCCCTACGAGACCCTCCCTGACGGAGGGAGAACGGACGCCCGGGGGCTGCCACCGAGCGCCTCACCGCCCGCTCCTCACCTGCTTCGCCAGGAATCTGCTCAGCTCCACACCGCTCTTCTCGTTCCTGCGCGCCACCAGCTGCAGCGGCTCGGCCAGGCGGAACCGCAGCTCCGCCGCCATCCTGCCGCTGCTCGTCCCGCGGCGGGGGAGAGCGGCGGGAGGGGCGCGGGGCGCGCAGCACGTGCGGCGAGCGGCGGACGCGGCACCACCAACTTCCGCTCTGCCGCCGTCACGGGAAGCTCGGCCGCCGCTCCGCCCCTCCCCGCCCCCCCGCTCTGCCGGACTACAGCTCCCGGCGTGCACCGCGCCGCCCCTTCTCCCGCCGCGGGCGCCGTCCGGGTGCGGAGCGAGTGTCTCCCGCTGGTTCAGGGCGTTGGAACCCCGCGCGTGTGCGGCTGCATTTGCCGCGTCCTTGGCCTCCCTTGCTCTCTGGTCCCCGGAGAGCCATCTGCCGCTGCTGCCGCAGGACTCGCCTGCCCGCGAGCCCTTTAAATCTGGGTCAGGGAGGTGGCCGAGGGCGGGCGGTGACGGACGCGGCAGCGGGTGGCCCCGGCTCGGGCGGCAGGAGCGTTACGCCCCCGGCGGCAGCCGCTCGCGGAGGCCGAGCGTGGCTGTCGGGCGGTAACGATGACCCTGCAGGGGTTTGGCAGTGGGATCGCCGACAGCAGCAGCCGCCGGGATTAAACCTTGGGCTTCACAGGAGCACCGCCGCAGCAGCGGAGAACGGCACCAGGTGAGCGCGCGTGTCGTACGGCACAGCCCCGGCCAGTCTTCAGCGGCCATGGCACAGGCCTACATGACCAGCGATTGCCGTGAACCCCGGGCCGGGGCCGGCGGGAGGCTCTCGGCTCGTCCTGCCGGGAGCACCGCGCGATTTCCCGCGCTCGGGGGCGGGCCGGGATGGGGCCCTCGGTCGGGAAGGGGCGAGGGGGCGGGGCCATCACTGAGGGGGCGGGGCGCAGCGCCCCCCGCGCGCCTCATTTTGGCGCCAACTGCTCTGGGCCAGGGGTGGGGCTTGTGACGTCACGGCGGCGGATGCGCCGTGCGGCTACGGCCGTTGGCTGTCGCGGTGCTGGCCCCGCCCCCCGCTCCCGGCCTGCGGTACCGCGGCGGCGGCCGGTGGGCGCTCGGCCCTGCGCGGGTCCTGCCGCAGCACAGCCCCGGCACCGCTCCCCCCGGGCACAGCTTGCCCGCACCGGGCTCAGCCTGCTCGCTCCGGGCCGCCGGCGCCTGTGGGAGTCGCCACCGGGGCGCTCCTGCCCTGACCCCCGAGAGGTGTCGAGCTCTTCCTGCCTTGGCACGAATTAGGGCGGGCGGGAGCCCCTTCCCGCTTGTGCAGGGAGGGTGAGGCCTGGGGAGTGAGCAAGGGCCGCTGCCTCTGGACGGAGCTGCTCAGCGCCTCTCGGTGCCTGTGCCCTGCCAGCCCCCCCAGCCTGAGCCGCTCCCGACCCCCTGCTCCGTGCTGGTTTGACTGGTGGCATCAGACGAGGGGAATGTGCTCTTAGATGATCAGTAGGGAAGAAATCAGAATTATCAAATCAGAATATTTTAACTGGGTAAGATGCACGTTCAGATAACCTCTTCATAGAATGCAGTGCTGATTTTCATATTAAAAATTTCTTTGTAGGAACAATAAGTGACAGTTAAAGACCTTTAGGATGCTTATTCAAGTAACAGATAATTTCTTATGTTTCTTGAAAGCTCATTTTGTTACTTTGATCCAATAGTTTTCTCATTCTAGTGCTGGATTTTATTGAAGAATAGGGGCCACAGGTAGCTCAGGTATAATTGATGTATTTCAAGATGGTGATTCTTCATGTTGCTGTTCTGAAATTGTCAACTAATTGGTTCCCTTTGCTCTGATATTTTACTTGTAGATGGGGAAGCCATAGGGAGTTTGTATCATGGCAGCGGATGAGGATGGACTGGGACTGTATGACATCCGCTACAGTGGTAAGAAGTGTTAGATTACTTTCTGGTTCATGGGGAATTAATGCAAGCAAGCTAATGCAAATAAATAGATCCAGAAATAACTTAGAAAACGAATCTGAAGTTGTGATAAATATTGATGAGCTTCAAATGTAGTTCAGTGGCTGTGGCACAATATCATGCAAGCCATATTCCATTAGCAAGTTTGTATTTAAAACTATAGCTGTGTACTTTGGATTTCTGGAACGTTTTGAGGGAATGCCTGGAACTGGTCTCTCCCCGTCTTCCATGCTGTATAATATAACTTTAAGCTGTATCTTAATGAAGCTTGTATTTGAACAGTATGGGGCACTGCTCCTTTGGTTGCTGCTTGTGAAAGCCAATGTGCTATTAACTGCCACAGTACCCATAATCAAGGTACTCTTTATATCCAGCTCCAAAGTTGGTTGATTTGACACATATTAGGGAGATTCCCAGCCTGAGAAGGACTGTGGATATTGATGTTTTTCCTTTATAGAAATAATATCTGTTGTTGAAATTGAGAGGTTCACACAGAGGAGATGAGAGTGATAAGAGGCATTGGAAAAAGACATGAGGCAAGACTGAGGAGATTTAGATTAAAATACGTTTACAGACCCAGTTAGTGTGTGAGTAGATAGCAATACTAAAGCAAATTATTTGTATTATGAGACAGACTGCTACAATACTTTCCTTTTAGCAAGAAATTTTTCTTTTAACAGAAGTGGTTTTATCATACCAAATCTTTAATTTTTGTTTTCAAGTTAAAGTTATGTGAGTTTTATATTCAGTGCATTCTAGAAAACAGTTTCAAAGTTAGGTCAAATTTACTTAATTTATCATTTTAACACCTATTTGCCATATAATTTGCTTTATACACTGTTTTTGGAATATTTACAAACTGATCTTACAAGACTGTCTTTGCCCCCTGGTGACTAAAAATCTTATCTCTACTGTAGCAATAATTTCCTGGATAAATTTCCCCTTTTACTTGTCTGTACTATTACTTCGACTATTTTCTACTGGTATAGGATCACAGCTACACTTACTTTATGGGAAAAGTAGAGTTTGCACTTTACTAAGTTATTCCTTTGGCCTTTTTTTATATTTTTGTAATTTTATTTATTTATTTTATTTATATTTTTTCAGCTGAAGCTTCCCCCTTCAGGGAAGGAGATGAGAGCTCAGTTGATATTTATGATGGCTTGGACAGCAGTTTGTCAGTTTCTGGTAGGTTAATTGTGTCTCACTGCTTGGTTTGGAACGTTATGGAGTCTCTGCTTCTCAGGCTGATTTCACGTAAAAACAATATTTAGTTTGAAGTTTACATTGAGCTGGTGTAACCTGTGTTTCAGTGAGCCACTTTTTTAAATTCAAGACATATATATTAGGTTGTATAAATGCAGCAGAGAATTCTTAAATCTATTAGCTGAATGGATGAAAGACTTTTTCCTCTGATATTGGCTAGATGGGGTATAGAGAAACCTTAGCTATTTTATCTGTGCCTTGATAATAGGATATTTTACCTTGGAAAAAGCAACTTTGTTTTGTGTTTTTGTAAGCTTCAGGACCAAATCCAACAGTTGCTAATCAATAAATCCACAGTGAAATATCCAAAACATACGATCAATATGATACTGTAATTTCAGGATATCCTTTCAACCTTTTGTTACTTTCCAAATAATGTGACATGCTAATGTATATTAATTTCCTTTTTTAACTTCTTTGAAGGTGAGAAGTAAATTGATCCAGGACATGTTCTTTTTTGTGAGCATTAGAGTACCCTTTAATGAAATGCTGTTTTTGGTATTTAAGCAATTATTTATCTCCTGATATTATTGCTATAAGACCATTGAATTTTTATGTCCTACAGACATAAAGCATCTATTTATCTTTTTTCATTTTGCATTTTGTATTTCTTAAGTTCATACTTTACATATGGAAATGCATTGTTTAGTAAGCGCTGAAGACACAAGGAGGAATAGCAGTGCAATTAAAATATTTTATATAGTCCAGTTTTGAGGGAATTTGATATTTTAAATTTGAAGAGAGGACTGGTGGGATCTTTGCTAGTACAGATAAGACGTTATTTATACGTGCTCTTGCATTGTGTTAATAATAATTTTTGTATTATGGTATTGTCCACAGGATTAAAGCACAGCTGTGATAGCTGACTTCATTTATTTGTCTGCCAATGCATCTGTATTTCAGGGGTGTCATTAGCTAGGTCCTGTCACCAAAGTGTATTTGGTGAACAGAGCATCCAAGCTGACTTGAGGAAAAAGCACTGTCATTAAATAATTTGGATGTTTGGGTGTTGGCTTGTCAGTTGGTTTTGGTTTGGGCTTTCTTTTTCATTTCACTTTCATTTCACTTATAGATGGCTATTTTGAGAAATCTCTGTATCTTATTGCAACATGGTCTGACATGAGCATGTAATAATTCTTTATTTTGTCTGTTGTTACCTTGTAAGTACAAGAAGTAAAACCAAAATGCACTGACAGTATAGAAGTGTGCACAATGCAACATGGCTAGAAAAATATCTTTTTCCTTATGTAATTGCTTTTCTTTATATAGACAATTTTGCTCCAAATACTACACCATCTAGAAGCAGCTTAAATTTATTTGATGAGATATTAATTGAAGAAGGGACTGCAAAGAAAGCATCCTATGATGAGGTATGTATTAATGTGGAAAAAAAAAACAACCTTCTGGTGTTTTGGGGGGTGGTGTTCCAAATTTCCTTGTGTAAAAACTAAAGTACAGAAAATGTCAGCATACTCACATTGTGGGAAAAATAGTCTGTTTTTACATAAGTGAAAACAAGAGTGTTCTAATAAACTCTTAGAACAACAAGTTCATCTGAACAAATGAATCTGTCACTGTGACATGATCTGTTCCCATTTCTCATCCTTTGCATGCAATTCATTTATCAGCTGTGTTGTGGGAAAATATTGTGGTTTCTCTGTAGTCAAGGATCTGGTCAAACATCTGATACAAAGCTAGTCTTGACATTTTTCCCAACAAGTTTTACCAGAGTAAAGCAGATAAATCCATGACCTGACTTACGTGTTTTAAATTCTGTCCTTGAGGCTGAAGGTGGCCGTGCAGTAGGTAACCACTTCCAGTAAATCAAGACAACACTCACTTAAGTAGCATCACTAATCCTCGCCTCTAAGACACATTTAAATGACATGAAAGGGACAGGCATCCACAGATGTTACAGAATTAAGCAGGAGTCCTCCAGGACTCCACTGTATGATGAAAATAAAATATCACTTTGCAAGTTTGAAACTTGTTGACTGTTGGTTTGAATGGAAGTTGTCCATTCTCCTGTGAAAGCTTTGTCACTATCTACCTCTAAAGAAGAGCTCATGCCAAATTTATTTTACTTAACTTTTGATCTCATCAGGATTGTGTACTTTGCAGTCTATTTTTGCACTACAAGTTTATTTGTAGTAACTTTTTGTTGTGTTTTTCCTTACCTGTTTTGTGTTGCATAAAATCGGACAAGAGCTCTTATCAGATCTCTTATCTCTTTGGCTCTTATCTCTTTGGCTCTCAGAATTCCTGCTCCTTGGTAGTTGTGCCTTTAATTTCACAATAATATTGCTTCCTGTTATTCTTTAGCCTATTACTGTGAGGAAAGCACACACAGATTTTTTCTTAACTTTGTGTTGTTTTAGAGACCTGTCTATTAACTGGAGCATATTGAAGCCTTTTGTTTCAATATGGCTTTCATATGTTTCTTTGGAAGGAAAAACCAGAGGTCTGTAATACATATTAATGTGTTAGAACTAATTGCAAATTTAGACAAGTAACTCTTTTGTATAATTAAGTCCACTTCTGTGCTTGAATTCTTCTCTCTTTGACAGTTACAGGCAGAATATGGAAAATGTCAACATCAAATTAAAGAGTTGATGAAGAAATTTAAAGAAATACAGGCACAGGTATTGTAGTTCAAAGGGAAATATTGTCAATATCAAGCAAAGTAAATAGAATATTGCTTTGAGAAAGCGCTTACGCTTTCCAGACTTGGATCAATTGCATGGATGGTTTGTAAAACACCCCTGTAGATGCTAGGAGCTATCTTGTGTCTTCTTAATTAGAAAGCAAACATGTCAAATGAATAGTTATCAGAAAGGTATTACTCTTTTTTTTTTTTTTTTTTTTTTTTTTTTTTTTTTTTTTTTTTAATGCACTAGGGATGGGGCTGTAAAGGCACCTGAGCTGTCATTAGAACTGGAAGCAGATGTCTGTGTTGCTTTGAGCATAGTGCCATTCTGATAAGTCTGAACTGCTCTTAACTTGAGCTGGTGTTCCCTTGCTGTGCCATTCTGTAGAGCTGAATTATTTGGGGCAGTTCTGCAGTGTGCTCTACTGCCTATTACTTGTAACTCCCAAAGGTTCTGAGTTCTGCAATGGTAAGCAGTTGCTGCCCCATGACACTTCTGTATTGTTTTCTGCAAAACTTCTCTGCCATTCTGAGCAGGCTTTGCTGAGGACAGTTATTGAGAAAAGGGACTTTTTCTAGGGTTGACAGGGTTCTGAATATCATACCTAGAAATATTAGAATTATAAAGCACCCAAAGTTGGTTTTAGTACCGTGAAAGAAATACAATTACCCTCTTTCTCTGAAAATGCTAGAGAGATAAATTTCTCATTTGATGCAGTGACAAAAAAAGCAATAAATTGAGTATAACAATGAAGCAAAGAAGTGGAGATTATAATTTTTTAACTTGTTTTGTGGCTTATTTCAGTTTTACTAAATTGTATGCCTGAAATGTTTGAAATAATTACCAGGACCACAAACAGAAGCATAAATGCAAGTAATGTTAAAAACAAAAACAAAAAAAACACAAACTTTTTTGGATCTCAATAATTCTGATTTCTTCAAACGAGTTTATATATGTTTTACTGTCATTTTGCAAATGATGGGACGTCTTTCTAGTGGTTGTCTTGCACTATTTTTCATTACATGTTTGGTTACCAAAGCTAATTCTTGGTTATTTTTTCTCTCCCTCTCTCTTGCTGTCTGTTTTATATATATTTAAAATAGAATATCATTCTCCAGAATGAAAACCAGGCTCTCAAAAAGAATATTTCAGCCCTTATCAAAACAGCAAGAGTGGAAATTAACCGTAAGGATGAAGAAATTAGTCATCTGCATCAAAGGTACAAATAGATGGTAGAACTGAAAACATGCTTTTGGTCTGATCATGTTTATATACTTGTTAGAAATTTTTGTGTGCATTTTAAGAAAAGTTAATGAAAAAGTCATTACTTAGTAAATTATTGTGTTGTTTAGAACCAGTACAGTCAGAAGAAATATGTATCTCCTTTGCCTGATGAGGTCTTTGAACTATTTAAGAAGTAGTAGAAACCAAGAATTGCTTGGTTTCTACTTAAGAAACCAGGAGGGAGTCCAAGTGGTAACCATTTGCATGAATTTTTGTTTATAACTCACTGCTCCTTGTGGGTTATCTAGCCGGCTTGCATATTTGAAAGCATTATCTTACTAGTTTTGAAGCCGAATTGTGTCTGTTTCATGGCCTCAGACATGAATTCCATGGAACTTTTCAGACAGCTGAGAAGAAATAGATTATGTCATGCTTTCTTGGCAAGATATGAAATCCCTGTCTCCAGTGGTGGGGGATAACAACTAGAGAATTCTTGGTTATTTCTGTGTACCACTAATGTTACTGGAAGGAGTCAAAAGCAGTGAAGTATGGATGGGAGAGCAGCTGACAGTAAGATTTCTGGACCATGTAAAACCCAGAGCAGGTTCAGGATTCAGGATGCCAACTTGTCTGTCAGAAGGTTACCTCCTTGTTACTTGGGTCACACATTTTTGTATTTTGTTTTGACAGTTTGATATTTTCTTGCACCAAAACCTGTTGTAAATAAGGTTCCTTTGATGTTCCTGTGCTAAAGGCCACGTGCATATAAACAATGCAGGTTTCTTTGCTAAATACAGAGAATTACGGGGCACAATCTGATGGAGGTCAAGAAGTTTTCACAAAACACTTTCACACAACAGCTGTCCTTTTCACACCTTTGAGTGCAGTATTCTGAATTTTAAATTAAATTCTTTGAAAAATACTTCTTTGTTTTGAAAAATTTGACGACTTTACAAGCTCCGTTGCAGTACCACCTGATGGTCGTGAAAGTTTGTGAAAAAATTATTTGATCTAGGTATTTTGGAGGCATCCATCATGGAAAATTATGGGGAAATTGGCACATTGAGATCTTAGAAACATGACTTGTCTGCTGCATGGTTTGTAGTAAATCATCTTTTCTTAAGCAATGTATCTATGTGTAAAGATTATTTCAGAGTTAGTATCTCTCAAAGAATTGTTAGTGTTTATCTCAAAAAAAATCCCCTCAACTATAAAACCACAAAACCAAAGAAGCAGCTTGGATACAATTACATTAATCACACATTTATACACTTTCTAATTTGATTCTTTAAATTATTTTTAGTATGATGACTTCTCAGCAGTAGCATGTGACCTTGATGAGGCTTGGTTATCATAATGTACTACTTGTTTTATGGAGCTTGCAACAACTCCTAAATGTAGTTAATTTGCTTACTGATGATTTTTAAATTATTTTAAATCACTAATGCTGTAAAGAACAACTTTTTTTTTTTTTTCCTCCTGAGGGAGAGCTCTTTTTATTGCTGGACAGTGAAATACTAATTTGAATTACTGAAATTGTTAACTAGGCTCAACACAGTATTTTTTTTCATAAATCTTTATTTTTTTCTTTTTGTATACAGGCTATTGGAATTTCCCAACCATCGAGGTATTTTCACCAGAACATACCTTCCAGGATCAACTAAAACAAAAGATTCCAAATTCAGACCTTCTGATTTTAGTGACAATATGAAGATGGAGCATAGAATGAAAAATGACTGTTCAAAAGATGCATACCACAGTTACTCATCTCATAACACGGGCAATGGGAAGTCAGGCAGTGAAAAAAGGAACACTCCGCTTTTGCCGAAGTACCCTCCTGACGAGCTCTGCAATGATGATCCTCACACATGTGCACTGAGCTATGACCATTCCTCCAACAAGGATAACAGAAAGGAAAGAAAAGAAACTAAAAGTAATGAACAGCACAGTAGGGGAAATGTCAACAAATACAAAAGAGAAGTACATCAGAGCACTGGAAATGATGGTGACAGTGAGGAGGGGAATTCGGATCCTCAACAGAAGCTGAAAACCCTTTCAGAGAAGGCTAGTAGAAATGAGTTGCAACAAAAAAGTCAGAGCATGAAACTCAAATGCAGTCCAAGTGTAGAAAGAAGAGTAGAAAGGGGTGTTTCTTCCTGGGAGAAACAGATAGCTGGTAAAGACAGATTTCAAACAAGAGGTGAATTGTATGCTGATGATAGATTACAAAATGTACTAAAAAAGGACATTAAAACACATGATAAAGGTGAAAAACATGGTGGCCAAAAAAATAAATCAAACGAGAAGCTGCAAGAACAACCAAGGAGGTCTGGTAGGGGAAGCAGTCCACACTCCAAGAATGAACATTCAAAGAGTCTTCATGAATCACGTAAGTGTCGTGTGGAAGAGTCTAGAAAAGTAAAACACATTGACTGCAGGAGAGACAGGGGAACAGATGATCATAGCTCTCGAGAAGGAAGGACTTCACCTTCTAATTCCAGCAGCAGAGAGCATAAATACGCACGCTTGAAGGAAAGCAGTAGTAGACATGAATGGGAGACAGCACATTCCAAATCAGAAAGACACAGGACTGAAGAAAAAAGGAAAAGGGAAAGAGAGGATCAGGATGAAAATAGATATTTCAGAAATGAAAAAAAAGTTGCAAAAGAATTTTCTCACCAATCTGTAAAAGACGCCAAGAAGGGTACACATGTTAAAAAAAGCGAGAGAAACAAATCCTCGAAGCTGGAAGAAGCAGACAGAGTAGCAGATAGCTTAAAAGATGATAAGGTACCCAAAGCTAAAGGTAATCGCACAGGGCCAAAAAGCAAAGACTTAAAACTTAGCTTTATGGAAAAGCTAAACTTAACTCTTTCTCCTAATAAGAAACAATATCTCTCTGCAGTGGATGGACTTAAAATACCGTCCCAAAAGGCCACTGATGAGGGAGGTACAGAGCTCACACTGCAAGCAGAACTCTTAGATTCTGCCCACCCTGTAGACTGTGGTCCCACAGAGCACAGTCATTCAACACTACAAGTTCTGGACACTGCAACTCAAAGCAATGTGAAACCAGCACTGCCTGTTTCTGTCAGTTCTGAAAATGGAGCCTTGAAAGTAGCAGCAGCAGGTCCAGCACAGTCTGAAGCATCGCCAGCAGTCACAGCAGATGAACTGAGCTCAGAAACCTCACCAGAAGCAGAAGGGGGTCAGCCCCAAGCCTTGCCAGAAGCAGCAAAGGTGCTGGTTCCTGATGAGATGGAAGCTGAAACGCTATCAGAAGCAGCAGAGGTTTGTGATCCAGTTGAATTGGAAGCCTCAAAAACAGCAGCAATGACAAGTCTGAGCCACCCTGAATCTTTGCCCCTGGAGGTGACGGGGAGTGTGGCAGAGTGTGAAGAGCTTCCTGTGACAGAGGGCGAGATGCAAGATGATTATGTACCAGTAGCAGAAGTGGCACAGTCTGAACCTGCAAGTGCAAGTATGGGAGACCTTCTAGAGTCAGCAGGAGAGAAGAAAAAGGAAGATAAAATGTGTCTGGCTGCTGACATAGAAAGCTCTGCAGGTCAATGTGGCTCTCAAAATGTTGTCTTAGATGACTCAGAAGCCAGAAGTTCTGGTGACCTGGAGTCCTCTGATACTGCAGATGATATCAGTGAAACAAAACCAGACTCTCTAATGGAAGTAGGTAGGGATGATGATCACCTGGCTGCAGAAAATGTTGACTATCCCACTGAGGAAAAGAGTATCTGTGAAGTTAATATGAATACATCTCATTCACTGGACAGCACTCTGATAACTGATAAGGGTGAACCACTAGTGGACCAGAATACTTGTGATCTGGGGCCAGACCTAACTGATAACAGTACTGCAACAGCATCTTCTCTCAGTGGCAAGATGTGTCCTGTAACTAAAGAGAGACAAACTAGCCTAGTTTCTGTTGATGATGACAGCTCAATACTGAGCATTGATCTCAATCACTTGAGGTATATTCCAAAGGCAATCAGCCCACTGAACAGCCCAGTGCGTCCTTTGGCTAAAGCACTGAAGATGGAAAGTCCCTGTAAAGGCCTTGTGAAGACTTACAACAAAGGTATTTGTATAAGTATATTCTAATTTATTTTCTACATAAAACTTAGAACATCCACTCGTGGAATCAGAAATTACTCCTTTTAACTGCTTTCTGAAAAGTACGAATTGTGTTTTACTAAGCTGTGTATGTCTCAGTGGTCCTTTTTATTAGTAGGGGAAGCATTTAATATTAATACATACATATATATATATATATATCAGCCAAGATTCTAGCCATTTGTGTATTAGTGCTTTAAATATTGGAGTTGGTCACTACTGACAGAAGACAGGTTGAAATAATAGTTTTGTATTAACTTACTAAAAAACACATTTCTTAATTGTGGCTAGTTTTTTGTAGATCTCTTTAGGTTTTTCTCTTAAATTGTGGAAGCAAAAGTTACATAGAATCATATTCTTTCAAGTATTTGTGAATTTCAGTCTTCCTTTTAAAAAGGAATACTGCAATTTTCTTACTGCAGTTAAAACAAACAAAAATTCTTGGAAGTTTAGATTTCATACAAGAAAAGTGGCATTGAAATCTGTTTTTTTATGTTTCAGAGTGTAACTCTGTACGAGATTATTAAAACATTAATGGGTCATTTGTTCTCAATTTGTTTTAGTTTTGAATTTGTTAGAAGAAAAGCCACCTATTGTATGTAAATGTTAGTTCATAATGATGTGACAGTTATAATTTAGCTGGTACAGTAATCAGAAAACTTGTTATAGTAGATGAAAAAAAATTCAAAACTGATGAAAACTGCTATATTTTTCCAATTTATGTATTTGTGAGATAGTTCACCTATGTTTGGTGAAATATTGAGGCCCCTTAAAGCTCAAAATTTGCTCAAAGTAAAGCTCAATTTGCCCTTTAGAGCTCAAAGAAATATATTAAACTACCAGCTGCTGAAGCAAACCACACAGACCTGTTATAGCTCAGGCTTCCTGAGTTCAAACAGTTCTGAATAATCAGTTTACAGAAGAGAATCTTGCATTTTTTTTCTGAAAATATTTGTTTCAAATTGCATTCTTCATGCTGATGAAGAAACTCTTTTCTTTTATAGATTCAGTTCCTGAAGGTACTGTTGTCATCTGTCCCTCAAAAAACCTGTCAAAGGAAGTAAACAAAGAAAATCAAAAGCCGGTTAGCATGTCTGATGAACACTTAGAGATGGAGTCTCAGCTAAGTGTCTCTTCAGATGAAATAGAAGAAGGTGAAATTGTCAGTAGCGATGAAGATAAAGAAAAATCTAAACCAGAGAGAGGCTCTGAAAATACAAAGAAGTCAAGACCAAAAGCTTCTGAGACACGAAATTTGACCAGCAGCCCGCAGAATCAAAATAGCAGAACCGTGCACTGCAATGAAGATAACGGAAAATTTGTTTCTGTGCAAGTAAGTGCACAAAAGAACAGAGAGAGGCATAAAAATCAGACCTTCAGATCTTCAAAGAATATGAAGAAAAACAAAACAGTGAGCATTGCTTGTCTTGAAAAAATAGTTCATATTATTGTTGAACCTTCAAATATACAAGAAATCATGCAGATGCTCAGAGCTATACGAAAACAGATGAGGAAAAGTTATATGAAGTTCAAAGTACGCTTCCCAGTTCAGCATTTTCACAGGATTATAGAATCTGGGATTATAAATTTTACGGCATTAATAAGATACTTGAACTTCTCCAAGATGTGTGCATTAGGTGATACATTAAAATTGAATATCTGTGATATTATAGAGTCGAAACTTAAACAAGTTAAAAAGAATGCAATAGTGGACCGTCTTTTTGACCAGCAAGTATCAGATATGAAAAAACAGTTGTGGAAATTTGTAGATGAACAGCTTGATTACTTATTTGAAAAGATAAGGAGAATTATAATAAAGCTATGTGATGTTGGAAATGAGGGTGAGGAAGGGAAGTTTGAAAGGACTGGAAAGCAAAACCACAAGATCACTCATAAAAATGATGTGCAGAGATCTAGAGAAAAGTCCCCAAAAGATGTCTCTCCAAAGCCTGAGGAATATATTTCAAAGCAAACTGTGGATTATCAACAATCTAAGTGTCACCATGAGAAAAATAAGACAGGTGCACCAAAAACTGCCATTACAAAATGTCTTAATTCCATTGATAACACAAGAAATTCCCAAACAAAAGTTCACCTCTCTAAAGAGAATAATTTACAAAACACTCTTAGTCCACTGAAGGGTGTTAAATATGAAAAGGAAGGACTCCAGCTGTCCAGAGATGCTAACAAGTCTGATCTTAGTTATGAGCTTCTCACAGAACAACAAGCATCCAGTCTTACATTTAATCTGGTAAGTGATGCTCAAATGGGTGAAATTTTCAAAAGCTTATTGCAAGGTTCTGATCTCTTGGAAAAAAACGGTGGCAGTATCAACAGAAATGAGTGTGAATTCAGGACTCCAGAAAAACAGTTTTTAGACAGTCATAAATGCAGGGATAATTCTGCTGAACTGGAGCAAGACATCTCTTCAAAGGAGACTTGTGTGGATTGTAAACTGGAAGAGGATATTAGTTGGACTATTGTTTCACCTGTAAGGACTCCCTCATTAGCATCTAGGCCTCAGATGCCTGTTGATCCAGATGTGCTGGATGAGAGCTGTATGTTTGAGGTTTCCACAAACTCAACTTCATGCAAAGAAGATGAATGCAATTTACAGAAGAATAAATTGTGTGTTTCTTCTATCCTCCTTGAAGATTTGGCTGTTTCCTTAACAATTCCATCACCTTTGAAATCCGATGCTCACCTCAGCTTCCTAAAACCTGAGAATAATTGTAGCTCAGCTCCAGAGGGTGTTGTTAGTGCACATTACAGCGAAGATGCACTTCTTGGAGAGGAGGATGCCACGGAACAAGACATTCATTTGGCTTTAGAATCTGATAACTCAAGCGGTAAATCAAGTTGCTCATCATCATGGACAAGTCGGCCTGTTGCTCCCGGTTTTCAGCGTCGCCCCAGCCTGCCAATGCAAGCAGTAATCATGGAGAAATCCAATGATCATTTTATTGTGAAGATTCGGCGGGCAGTGCCATCTGCCTCACCAGCATCTGATCAGATGGCTCCGGTGAAAGAGGCACAGGCATCCTCAGCCAAGATTGGAAAAGGAGAAAAGAGAGCTGGGGGAAAAGAAAGGGACAACCAGAGTGCCACTGTGAAAGAAATGGTCGAACCAGATCTGGTTAAGATGGATCACTTGCCTCGTGTCAGCACTGAACAAGAACAAAATCTTACCTTAGGTCAGCCTCTGAAGGAGTCACACAGTAGTACTGGAAAGGAAGAAACTTCTGGCTTGCCTGTAACCTGTAGGAAATTTTCAGACAAAGAGAGCCATGATGCTGAAAGCCCAGAGAAAGGCTCTGAGCAGTCTGAGGCACAGAACTTGAAAGTATCTGAAAACATAAATGAAATGCATGTTAGATCTCAAGCTTCTTTTCCTGCTGGATGCAGTATGAAGTCATGCATAACAGATGGTATTGTTAGCGGAACTTCATGTCATGGAATGGAATCTAGAGCAGATAATGGGACTCTGGAAACTTCAACAGGAAACTCAGAAGTCAGTGATAAAAAGGAAGAACTGGAAGAGCGCTTTGATGCATCTACAGAACTAACAGAAGAGCTTTCTAATGAGACTCTAGCAGGTGAATGTGATCTTGAAACAAAACCCAGTTCAAAGACTAATGGAGGGTGTCAGATAAGTATAGATGATAAAACTAATAAGAAGAGGAAAAAAGAGGCTGTCAAAGAGAATTCCAATTCAAAAAGGCAACGAAAAGGAGCTGAATCAGCAGGTGAGCGGAGTGATGAAAGTAATATCAGATCTGAAGATAGAAATTTATCACCCAAGCAGTGTTCCAGTAAGAAGAATGAGCTACAGCAGAATAAAGACACCTCTCCCTTGGCTTCATCTCCATCATCACCTAGCCTCTATGCCAAAAACATAATTAAAAAGAAGGGAGAAGTAGTAGTTTCCTGGACAAGGTAATTTCTGATTTGATCTGCTTGATTGCTTTAAGTTTTTTTTTAAAACTATGTGAAACACTGAAAAGAGGGAAGAAAAGGGTGTTTAACTAATGACTGAAGTTATTTGGTAGCTCTATACCATTCTCTAAAAAGGGTAACCTTTTTTATGCATTTTTTTATGCATTTTATCAATGCAGGATTGCTCTGGGAGATTGATGTCCATCGCTTATTCACATCTCCCAAAGCAAGAGCCCTCATGGCTTTTGTTTTGAAAGCATATGTGATGAGGTAGCAAGACCTACTGTAATGCACTGCATGTTCTTATTTCCTCTGCCTGGTTTATTTTTTCTGTCCAAAAATTCCAGCCTGGCTTTCTAGGAGAGAGAGATCCTTGATATCCCTGTGAGGCATTGGTGTCTGGTGAAGAGCAGCTAAAGATTTCTCCTTCTGAGGGAAGGCATGAGAGCGAGCAGTTTTCTGTTTTCGGGTCTGAGCTGCTCAGTCTGGAAATGTACTAGTCAACCATTCAACTCAATATATTCCAATTTGTAGGATGTGGGTGACAAATGAGATGGTTCAATACATGCAAAATTATTTTGGTGTATTCTTTTAAGAAATTATAGATGACAGATTTTGCTGTTCTTGTATCTTGTTCTTGCTAGAACTTGATACAATCAACACTTTATAACGGGGCTTCAAAAGTTTTCAGGATAGGCTTTTCTAAACTATAGTTTAGATATAAAGTTTCTAAGTAGAATTTTAAAAGAAAATCAGTTCCTTCACAGAAAAAAGCAAAAGCTGGTATGATTTTTTAATCTGCAAACCAACAAGGTAGAAGAAGACTTAAAGTTTTCTGTATGAATATTACCAGGTTTTCATTTTCACTTTTTTTTTAATCTTTGAACTTCTGTTTATTTATTTTTTAAAAAAAACATTTCTTTAAATATCTAGTCATTACATTTTTCTTTGAAATTGAAGAAAATAATTTATTGAAGTATGACAGGTTCCATCCAAATAAAATTACTATCTATATACATTTTGCCTAAATTTATTGATGAGACAAACAGGAAACACTTCAGAATTTACTTCTGGTTTTTTATTCTCTTGTGAATAGATGTAGATGTGCTTTGAGTATGTTTGATGCATTAAGCCACTCAGAGAAGTCAAACACCTCTCTGGTTTATCTTTGAACATCAGTGGGCCTTAGGTGAAAGCTGCTGTTCAGCCATGCAAACTGAGGCTGGAACTGCTGACTCCTGTTGAATTTGAGTTCCTTTCAATTCAAATTTAAATATCTGGTTTAGAAGCTTACAACTCTTAGACATTGGTTTGGGGCTAGCTCTAGTCTAACAATCCTGCCCTTCCTGGTAGGGGAGCATAATCTCCACTACCACTTGTTTGTACTGCCTCTATTACTCTGTGCTGGTAGAAGAAAGGATCCTCCACAAATTTGTTGCTGCTGTTTGAAATCATGTTCTGTAGTTTAGAAATACTCTGAATTTTATATATGCCTGTATGTATTGTTTTGTACATGTACACAACTATATGTATTCATATTTTTAAAATGCATTTTTGCTGTAGAAATGATGACCGAGAAATTTTACTGGAATGTCAGAGAAAAGGACCATCAAGCAAAACCTTTGTTTCCTTGGCCACTAGGCTGAACAAAAGCCCAAATCAGGTAGGTGATGATCATTCTTGTATATACTACCGGCAATGTTCCTACATTTATAATTGCTGTTGAACAAAAATCTTTGGAGATCTTCTGCAAACCTGTAGTTTTCTTCTCCTCATGTATTTTTTGGGGGATTCCTGAAAAAAAGAATCTTAGATTCTGCCAGTTGTAACTTCTTAAAAATACACCTCATAGGGGTATTATGGGGATCCCTCAGTACCTGTTTGATTGGTACATTAGAACTGCTCCACTCATGATCCAGGTACAACAGGATTGTTCTGTTGTTGGATTAGCACTTAGATAAAGAAAGGCAATTTTGAGAGGCCTGAAGCCTTTGCACACCTTTAATAAATTAGAAAAAGATTCCATTTAGAGCTGAGAAACAGTATCATGATTGTGCAGAAAGGACATTTTTAATGAAGGTGTTTGTTTTTTTCCTTTTACTTTTTAAAGTAAAAGTTTCAAAAGACACAGATACCAAATGAATGTAGATTATTCCCAGAGGTTTACATATAACTGTATACTTGAGTTGAATTGCTCTCTTAGTCTGTATCCTGCAGATCTGGAAAGGGAGAAACGCATTTGACTCCATTAGGAAATCCTGCATTATTGAGATTTGGCTTTTCAGATGTTTTATTGTATGGTTGTAGAGTTTTTGTGGGGTTTAGAAGCTGTTGTTGTGGTTGGTTGGATAAAACAGTGTTAATCTGTGCATTTATGCCTCTCTTCCCAGTTAGTTTGGATCATCAGTATGCTGAATATTGCATATATGCAATATGTATACAGCAATAAAAAGAACTAGCTTAGTGCTGAATGAGATTACTATGTCAGCTGTAGCTATGTTCAGCAAAAAGATTTTTTACTTTAATCTACAGACCAGTTATGTAAAATCACTGGCAGGTGGATTATTCCATGATGAGTAAAAAATGCCTGAAGCAACAATTGTCCAACAGGGTAGAAAATAACTGATAAATAGTGCTTTTTGTAGAGCACAAAATAAGTTTTTGTCTTTATATTTGCATCTTACTTAGTTATGTGTGGCAAATTCAAGGCTAATTGGCTTTGAAGCCTTCATTTTTTCCTCCTCCTTGTAGGGAAACCTGTGTTAAACCTGTGTTGGCTCTAGCTGTCTTTGATTAACCTGGAAGCTATTTCAAATGTGAAAGGTATAGGAAGACTTCCTAGATACAGTTAATCTGTTAATGATTCTCCTAAATTCTCTTAAAATTTCTTGGAAGCAAATAGTGGTGGTCTTAAAAAAACTTGATGTTAGATCAATCTGTCTTGGTAGGTATGGAAGTCAGAGGCCTTAATGATATGTCTTTTTTTTCTCTTTCATTTTTTTCCTCCATTAGGTTTCAGAAAGATTCAAGCAGTTAATGAAGCTGTTCAAGAAATCCAAGTGCAAGTAGATGGAAACCAAGTTGCTTTGTGGTTACAGGGCTTAGCTGTTACCTGCAGGGTTGGACTGGAGCTACTGCATTCATACTGGGATTATGGGGACATGTCCAAGTCAGAGCACTGAGTTTGGTAAAATCCAGTGCACTGTTATTCACCTGTCTGAGTTTCCTCTGAACTTCTTTAACAGAGTGACACAGAGGGAACTTCACAAGCCAGCTGGCTAGGAAGGAAAGGGTTTTGCACTGCACATGGAGCAGTATCATTTCAAGGGTGTCATCTCCTATTAAAGGTGTTGTTCTGTGAGTGGAGACAGGGGCAAAAGTGACAGTGGTGGCTCTTGCTTCACCTGCTGGAAGTTCTGTGTGTGCTGATGTCAAATTGTGATCTTAAAAAGTGCTTTGGAATCCAGTTGGTAGATAATCCTGGAAAATGGCAGGTAGGTCATCTTGGTGACTGTGGAACATATTTTAAGAAGTGAGGCCTTTTTCTTTTAAAATGAGGCAGGGCAATGATAGCAATGATTCCAAAAGTTGCTTATCTAGTAGTTGAATTCTGTTGCTCAGGAATAGGTGGATTTTGCAGCTTGTTCTTAACAAACATTTGTGACAATTGTTTACTTACTAGAGATGTAAATCTAACAGAATCTTTTCAGAACAGTCAGTGTGCAGGGTAGCATAAACGTTATTTTACATGAATGCTACTCTGCAAAGGCCATTATGTTTTTCTGTTTCAAATTGCATCTGGAAAAGGTACTTCATTTAGGTCTCCAAAATAATAAACATTCTGTTTTGTTATTAAAAAAAAATTAAATATTGAGAAGTGATTTTCTTTTAAAAATTAATTTAGAAACAGACCTTTACAGTTTCATAAAATGACTTCGTAGTAACTAACCAAAAGCAAAACTTTTCTCTAAAAACAGGCAGTTTTCAGAAGCTTGTCAACTTGACATGTTTTGACAGCAATTGCATCTATCTTTACAAATTGTTTAGTGCATTAGAAATTCATTACGTTCTATTTTAAAAAATCTGTTATAACTGTTTCCAGTTTTACTAGAACATACGTAAAGTGTGTGTGTATATGTGTGTGTATATATATTTACACACACGTCTCATACATACTGCTGTTTTATCCCAAATTTCTAAAAAAGTTTTGTTTTTCTTCTCTCTGAGAAACATCCCTGGAAGTTGCAAGGGGTTTTATTTAATGATTTCATTGATTTTTGAGGTTTTGTTCTCTATGGAGGATCAGAATTCCTGTAGTCTTTATTCATTCAGAGCATCTGCTGAGTTCAGTTAGACTTCATTTAATAGCCCTCACCTAAGTGCATTGCCTTTCAACTTAGATTGAGTTGGCTCTTTTTCAGAGTCCAGTGACCATTTCTTCAAAGTCAGCATGTTTTTTGTTCCTCTCCAACTAATGGGACAGACTTCTCTTTCTAATAAACCATCAGATAATTTGTCAATGATGTTGTCACTGACCCCTTTGGAGTATTGTACATGTGACCTGTGGAATAGATTGTCATGCTGCCAAAACAGTGCATTTTCCTTGTTTCAGGCAGTGCTCTGGAAACTGTAACAAGGAACAACTTGAGTGGGTGATGATGTCAGTTCTGGCAGTCTTCCATCTTTCATGCTTGCTTCTGAAATGTTTGCTTTTAATGATCAAATCTCACCTTCCATGCTATGCTGGCAGTGCCTGGTAATTTCAGTGGGGGATTGGTGCACCAACCCATGCTTGCTCTTAACAAACATTTGTGACAATTGTTAATTTGTTGGATATTTAAATCTAACTGAAACTGTTTTTAGAATAGTCAGTTTGCAGAGAAGTGTTCATGTGTGTGGAAAAATCAGACTCTCCTAAGAATATTTTTTTAACCATATCCTTATAGATCAACATGTGCACAGTACTGAGGGCACTGAGGGAAGTGCCTCCACTTAAGTGCTTCCTCTCTGCGTCAAAAAAGGCAGGCAATATTTTATTACAAAGTTGTTTATTCCTTATCTGTGTTTACTTACTTTCATATCTGTATAGGTGATGGGGGCAGGGTTTGACTGTTTTGAATCTGACTTGGATTCTTTTTTTGTAAAGTGTGAAATTTGGTTAATGTTCTCTCTATTGTATCTATGTGTACAGGTTCCTATGTGGTCATGTAAAATATCTGATGTTTGTACATATATAAATATATGTATAAAAATAGAAAAAGCTTTGTTTAGCCAAAGATGATTTTTTTTACTATATAAAACTACAGGTTTATTTTGTATAAACTAAATAGTTTGCTTACTGTAAGAGCAATACAAAAAATAAAACTGTAAAATTAACACACGTGTTCTTGTTGAACAAAGGTTGGCTTGGAGTGGTTTTGTACCATTGTTTGTAATTTATTTCTCCAACAGGAATTTTGACAGGTATATGCCAAATGTACTGTATGTAATTCTACAGTCTTCTTTGTGAAACCTCAGGTAAATCAAATCATTTTCTAGAACTGTTGGTTAATGGCTTGACAACTACACATGCTGTGAAGCAGCATTAAAATTTACTTCTTTTAGTTTGTATAAGTGAGTAGCTGTGTTGATGTTCTGGCCAATAAACATGGAAGTTGTCAGCTGCTGCTCTGCTGTAATTACTGCTCTGAGTACATACTGCTTATTTCTTAGTGACTGACTGGACGTTGTAGTTTCACAAACTACATAAAACCCTTAAGCCACTTACGAAAAAGAACCTACAACTTTAATCTTTGTTTTGGAAACATAGGGTTAGTGTTGAGTGGAATATTACAAAGGAGAAAGACTTTCTTGTCCGAGATCCTTCACTGGAAGAGTGTAGCTGGTGGCCCTTCAAGAGTCTCATTCCAACTTGCCGCTGAAGAATAGGTCTATTTCTATCCAGCACACATATTTTTACAGGATTTTGTTTAATGGATGTGAGTATCCAGAAGTTTTCCAGAGTTTAAATTCAGAGAGTGGGGTTCATGGAGATATGCATGATAGTGAAATCATGGGCCCTTGGGCATTGAATTTTGAGGGATTCTCTCTAAGGCAAGGTCTGTTGGCAGCTAAAGGCATATATTCAGCAGTTGTCTTAACTCAGGACACTTAGATGTCAGTCCAGCAACACACAGCTATTCCCATTAAGGCTTTCCTTTAATTGTGTTCACTCTAAAACCAGATGCAGAATAATCTTTAGGAATTTGTCTTTATGAAGGGAGGCAGCAGTAATAAAGCATGCTGAGGAGCAGTCAAGGATTTCTTAGAAGAATCTGTGAAATCAGTCAAGAGGCATTTCAGGAGCGGAATTGGCTTTTCTAGGAAAGACGGATAAAGTTTCAGTGGTGGCTGGCTGTTTCCTGTGAAAGGTAACTTGCTCCAGAAGGAGTGAGTTAGTACCGGTAGTATTGGTAATATTCATCTGTAGTAAAATGGGAAAACAAAGTGAAGTGACTTTTTTAATAAGCCAAGGTGTGTTTCTAAGACAGGGTATACTGTACAAGGTTAGTGCTTTAGGCTAAAGCTAAAATTCTGTAATCTCATCTTTGCATTTCATTATGCCCATACCTGAATTGCAGCTTAAAGCTGTTGTCCAGCTCACTGTTCACATCCAATTTGTGATGGGTTCAGTGATACAGCAGAAAGCATGCGATATGGTTTGGAGCACTTTGAAGTGGTTTTGACCCTGTACTGTTAGCTTTGTTGTGATGTCAGAATTGTATTAGTACAAGGAAATGCTGCTGTGTATTAGAAAAAGTGGAACTATTAGTTCCCACATAAATCTTTTTCTGCATTTCAAATGCGTGAGTCCCTGACAAGAATATCGAAACCTGCAATGCTATAAAAAGTGTATTTGAACCTAAGACTAGAAGAACTTTATACTAGCTGGCACTTCTAATTTAGAATCAAAAAATAGCCTGAATTGGAAGGATTCAGTTGCTGTCCCTGCACAGGACAGCCCCAAGAATCCCACCATCTGCCTGAGAGTGTTGTCCAAATGCTTCTTGAACTCTCTCTGGCTTGGTGCTGTGACCTCTTCTCTGGGGAGGCTGTTCCAGTGCTCAGCTACCTGAACAAAGAACCTTTTTATAATATCTGACCTAAACCTTCCCCAATACAACTTCAGGCCATTTTCTTGCATCCTGTCACTGTGCACCACAGAGAGGAGATCAGCATCTGTCCCTCTTCTTCCCCTAACAAAGCTGGAGATCGCAATGAGGTCTCCTCCAGGCTGAGCAGACCAAGTGACCTCAGCTGGCTTCCCCTCCAGGCCCTTCACCATCATTGTTGTCTTCCTTTGGATGCTCTTTCCTACAGCTGAATGTCTCTCTTATATTGTGGCACCCAAAACTGCCCCCAGCACTTGAGGTGAGGCTGCCCCAGCTCCGAGCAGAGCAGGACAATCCCCTCCCTTGCCCAGCTGGCTGTGCTGTGCCTGATGCACCCCAGGACAGGGTTGGCCCTCCTGGCTGCCAGGGCACTGCTGACTCATGCTCAACTCTCCCTTGACCAGGACCCTTTCTATGGCTCTGCTTTCCAGCCTCTCATTGCCCAGTGTGTATGTACATTGCCCCATCCCAGGTGCAGAATCCTGCTGTCACACACAAGACAGAGTAAATGCTCCATACTGGATTTGGATACCAGGGTTTACTGGGACCAGACTTTTCACCCTTCTTGGCTGTGATCAGCTCCTGCCCCAGCACTATGTTCCTTGGGTCTCTGCTTCCCAGCAGGGACATCACTCCTGATCCAGGAAGGTCAGGCATGAAGATGTGCTGGTTCCCACTGTGCTGCTTCTCACAGTTGCCTATTCCAGTCACCACTGGCCAAGGTCCCGTCTCACTGATATATTCCCTCCCACCACATCCACACACAGCCTGCTGTCATTCACACTGTCAGCTGATTCCCTCTATGGCAGATGCTTATAGCAAGGAAGTGTCCTAAGGCACCACAGATTCTTGCTTCTCTCCAGCTGCAACCACCACCATCCCTGTGCCCTCACCCTGCTTTCATGCACAATTAATTATATGGCCCATTAACAAGCTTGTACAAGCAGTCCTTCAACAACATTAATTATTCTGCTGCTAAAGCAGAAATACACAAAATTGTCCATGAACAGCCCACTGTCACCTGCCCTGTCCCCTGAGAAAACCAAAACCTCAGACCAGGTTGCTCTGAGGGCAGAGTGAAGTAGGCAGCCTGTGGTTCTGGACCTGCCAGGGTGCAAGTGGGATGGGACAGAAATGTGCTGGGCCCAGATTAAGCTGCTTGCTTCTGCAGTGAACACCAGAGCTCATTCTCTGACAGGATGGACACATCACAGGTGCTGCAACTCTTGCTCTTTTCTCAAGTTTTCACAGCCAGCAGAGGTGAAGAGGGTGCTCCTGAGAAACACCTGGGCACTGTGGAAGCTGCTGGAGATGCCAGGTCAACAACATCTCACAAGGCAGCACAGAGGACCCAGGCCTGAGTCAAAGGTCTGAGACAGCTGAAGCAGTGAGGAAAAGCTTTGCGGACTTGGTGACCATATTTGGAAAGAAGAGACATGAAAATAAAATGGCAATGGCAGGTATGAGAGTATATGGATGAGAAAGGCCTGTGGAGGTCTGGGTGGTTTGCATGAAAACACATCTCTCAGCGGTAAGAAAAGTAGTCCTGCTGCACCTAAAGCATTTGTTTGTGACGTGTGCATAAACCATACTTCTGCTGTGTTAGGCTGAAGCTAGAGGAAAGGCAGGGCTCTGAAGGAATATTCAAACAGGACTTTCAGGGAGACACATACAGCTTGTGCGAGAGACAAGGGTGCAGTGGTACATTAATCAGAGATAATTCTAAAAGAAGAGGTGAGGCTACTGTCATTTGAGAACTGGCCACTGGTTAGTAGGAGTATGTTCAGGGAGAAGAGTCTGAAATAGAAATCAGACATGTGCCTTATAAAGTGGAAGAAAAGGGCCAGAAGTTCCACAAGAGGAAAAACCAAATATTTGGAATTTCCATGAAATTTAGGCCTGGGCTTTGGCAAGAGTACATGGTAGGAGGTCTTAGTATTGGCAACTCAGTTCTGATGGCTCCAATTTCTCACAAAATACCATTTTGACAACTCGCCTTCCTTTTTTAAACCTTGTCTCTCACAGATATCAGTTCTGAATGGGCTTGATGGTGTCTGTTCAGCCCAGCTGATGAAGGGTCACTGTGCTGAAAGCCTGTGTTTCTAACTTAAGACTCGAGTCTTAGTTCCTGTGGCCTCCATTTTCAAAGGCTCAGTCTAACACATTCTAAATTAACTCACCAGGCAGCAGAGTATGAAATCGGACATGACCGATCGATCCTTGAGCATTGATTCTAAGCGAAACTAATGGAATGTAAAGAAAATGTAAGACTCTATTGTACTGTAAAGGCTGTCTATTCAGCCATTTTACAAAATAAAATTTCATTTGGGAGCTGGGTGGAGGTGTAAAGTTCAAAGAACTGTCTAAAACAAGGCGTAGGGACTTTACAAACTGCTGCCATACAGATTAAGCCTTGGGGGAATGGCTTTGTTAGACACCACTGACTAAAATAATTGCATGATAATTTTGGCTAGAGGCACCATCCTATCATCTGATGATTTTTAAACCGTGCACGAATAGTTCAGACAGAGCGATCTTGGCATCCAGCTACATAAAACTGAGAAGCCCGTTCAGTGTACCACGTCTATGCTTTGGCTCTTGGGGAAAAGAAAAAAAAGGAAAAAAAAGGAGATGCCCTAGGACTCTCGAAGAGAGGTCTCTGAGAAGTAACGACAAGCAGTTCTGCATGCTCCTTCTGCAGTGCTCTAAGAGACTAACCAAGGGCTTTCTCCTAAGGTAAGTGGCAGAAAAATAATTCTTCCTAGGGCAGTAAGGAGCAGGCAGGTGCCTGTCAGACTTGAAGCAATGCAAATTAAATCCATGAGTATTTCCATCTTAACATTTAACTTCTGACAAGAAATTTAAAGTTTTATGCTGCTGTTTCGTACCTCAACTGATGAAAACCTGGCATGAATGTAACGTAGAAGTGATTTGAATAGTGGCAAATGACAAGACGATTTTTAAAGAAGTAACAAAATCAAAAAATAGAGGAACTTTCTCCAAGAGAAATGGTGGATTTCCATCTGGTTCTAACTGATTACATGTGTGAATTTTTATTGTTTGAAATAACCATGTAAAAATACTTGGGCAGACACAAAGTTAAATGGTATAATGAGAAGTGTCTCAGGTATGTACTTTCTATACTAAAAACGGTGTATATCTAGTCTACAATACTAGTAGTATAGAATAGGCTGTACTACTAGAATTTCTAGTCTACTAGTAAACTGGAAATAATGATATCATTGATATTTAAGATTACTGTCTTACAGTAAACTGAAATTACTCTGTTACACAGAACTCAATTAAAAGCAGGGAAGGGGAAAAAACGGAAAAATCAGAAGCATGTTGCTATGACAAGGTTGTGAAGTAGTTTGGGCTGATTTCTTAGAAATGCTGGCTTTTGTGGCTCTAAACTAAGTTTATTTTATGCACATTATTCACTGTGTCATTATTTATACTGCAGATCTACCAGTGCAGAGCTGAGGGGAGCTGGTATCCCAGATACCAGAGCTGGTATCTCTGATACCAGAGCTGGTATCAAAGGCTCACTTAAAGGTTGAATTATACCATTCCTACAATTACATTACTTCCCTCTGCTGGCTTTTATAATGCAAAGGTTGAGGACAGAGTTATTTAAACACTGGTAGAAACAACTTAAGTAACAGAACTCCGTAGAGCCAGAGTGATGCCTTTATACACTTCCCTTGCCCCAAATAGTTACACCCACTTTACATTCCAAAACAGACAATGACAGTTTCTACTGCTAGAGAATTTAATTAGATTTGGGATTAAAACATATTTATTCCTGAATTTACATTGTAGCATCACACTTGGGGTTTTGTTGTTTGGTTGGGGTTTTTGCTGAGTCAATCTGTTTCAGTGAGGGATCAGCCGTTTCAAGGCAGTGAATATACCTAAAGCTCCTTTGCTTAACTGTTGCATTGGACTACAATAATTATTGCTGACTTTCTGTTTTCCTCATGTGTCTCATTGCAATGATATGCGTGGGAGGGAAGGAGTGGGGAAACACGATATTCTAGGTGCATAAAAAAACCTAAGAAATTGCTTGGCTAGATCTGTTTCCTTAGCCAGTTTCATGTGTGAAAATTCAAATTTGCAGACAAAAAACAGTCCCATAAACATAATAATAAAGTCTGTAGGATGCCTATGCTGAGAATGACTTCATGGCTGGTTACAACTGAAATTTTTTACTTGCAGTGTGGGTAAATAAAACCTTGAAGCAAAACTGAACTTCTGGGGATTGTGTCATGAATCAAGCCATATTAATAATGGTGATATCACGCAGCTATGCTGTCATTTAAATATATAGAAGATTTAGGGCACGTCAACCAGCCACTTTTCAAAAAAGGCTTAGAAATTGCACTTTACTAAAGGTTGTGGTTTAGTGGAATTTGGGATGTTCTGAAAGTATTGTATCATAAAAAAAAAAATCAAGTGTGAACCCTAAGGTAGGTATGAACCCAGTTGCTTTCAATAATTTATTGCTATATTAGTAGAAAAAGTTCCAGGGACACAACACCAAACATGCAGTTGATTCACAAATAAACAGTCAAATATCTTACATCTCAGTTTCCCACATTACCTGAAGCTCCAAAATAAAGCCTCAAAAGAAGCAGCTTGTAAATCAAACAGAATATAGACCAATTTGATTGAGAATCAAACTGTTTCTGGGAAAGAGGTAGTTAAAAAGATTTTCACTCACTCACTGCTAAAAACCTCCACATCACTCTGATTTCATTATCTCATATATTAAAATTTATAATTAAGATGCAGTAAAACTTGATGCATAAGAACAGAGGTATTAACCCTAGCAGCACTCAGTTTATTGATATTATCCTAAAACTGAGACTGCAAATGTAAATCAGTGCAAATGTGCAAATCAGCTACGCGTTTGTGGTTTTAGGAAGCCGAGAGAGCAATTTGTGAGTTGTTACCCTGGTAGATGGGAAAATATTGGATGGATGGATGGATGGATGGATGGATGGATGGATGGATGGATGGCGTTAAAATTGCTACTTCATTGGGGTGAAAAATGAAACTTTTTAAAGTCACAGTTATAGGACACTTCTCAAAACTTATCCAACAAATTAAAGGCAAAAACATTACCTATTATGGCAAAACTATGGCAAACCCCTAGTCAATATAGTGTAGAGTGGGTGTAGAATGAAACTATAGTTGGCAAAGAATTTGCAAGGTGAGGAAAAAGTCATCTTCATTTCTAATGGGAAGAAAATAATATAAAACTATGAGCAGGTATGAAGTACTTTGGCTTACAGCTGAAATCAATCTTTCTTAATCTTAAAATAATCTCACATTTGCATCTTTGACCAGTAATCATGAAATTTGAATTCATTTAAAGACCCAGTAAGAAGAGAATAATGATGAACTTTGAAGAGCTCTCCAGCTACCAGAAGAATGTATCTGAAACACATTTTTTAAAATTTAAAAAAAAAACCCAAAGCCAAATCAACCAAACAAACAAACAAACAAAAAATGGCCATTTCCAAAATAAATCCATAATTGGTAAGTGGAGAATAATGATGAATATTTAAGAGCTCTCTGCCTGCCAAAAGAATGTTTCTGAAACACATTTATTAAAATTTAAGAATAAAACAAAACAAACCAAAACCAAAAACCAAAAATCCAAACCAACTAAAAATGGCCATTTCCAAAAGAAATCCATCATTGCAGGCAATTTTTTTTTAAATTTTATTTATTTATTTTATTTTTTATTTTCCAGAAATGAACTTCTGACCATGGGGGACTGGAACTTGTTGGGCAGCATCCTTGAAGAAGTGCACATCCACTCCACCATAGTTGGCAAAATCTGGCTCACAATCCTTTTCATATTCCGGATGCTGGTGCTGGGAGTGGCTGCTGAAGATGTCTGGGATGATGAGCAGTCAGAGTTCATCTGCAACACCGAGCAACCAGGCTGCAACAATATCTGTTACGACAAAGCCTTCCCCATCTCTTTGATCAGATACTGGGTACTGCAGATCATATTTGTCTCCTCCCCATCCTTAGTGTACATGGGCCACGCGCTCTACAGGCTAAGGGCACTGGAGAAAGAGCGACAGAACAGGAAAGCCCACCTGCGGGCTCAGCTCGAGGACCTGGAGCCCATGCTCGAGGAACACAGGAGAGTGGAGAGAGAACTGCGTAAGCTGGAGGAACAGAAGAAAGTGAATAAGGCACCCTTGAGGGGGTCCCTGCTGCGCACCTATGTCCTACATATCCTGACCCGGTCGGTGGTCGAAGTGGGCTTTATGATAGGTCAGTATCTTTTATACGGGTTTCACATGTCTCCCCTTTACAAATGCACTCGGCCCCCTTGCCCTAACACGGTGGATTGTTTTGTGTCCCGACCCACAGAGAAGACCATCTTTATGGTTTTCATGAACAGCATCGCCGCCGTCTCCCTCTTCCTCAACATCCTCGAAATCGCCCACCTGGGCATCAAGAAGATCCAGAAGAGCCTGTGCGGGCAGCCGCAGTGGCCGGCGGGCCCCTCCGAGGAGGACCCGAGCCTGTACAACTCCAAGAAAAGCTCGGTGGTGCCTCCGCCGCCCTGCCTGGCCAGCAACGCGTCCCCGCCGCGCCCCGCGCCCGCTCCGCTCCCGCCGCCCGCGCCCGCCGCCCCCGCTCCGCCGCCGGCCCGGCAGCACCGCGGGCAGCTCCGGGGCACGCCGCCGCCTCGCCGCCGGCACCACGGACAGCACCAGCCGCCCTCCTCCAGCAGCGAGGAGGCTCCGCGGGCCGCCCCCGGGGGCGGCGGGCGGGGGGGGGCGGGGCCTGCCGCTGCCGCCCGCCGGGCGCCCCGCAGGCACAGCCGGGTGAGCGCCTGCCGGGATCTGGATGAGGAACGCGGCGACTCGCCGGACAGCGGGCACTGCCCGGGCACCCGCAAGTCCAGCTTCCTCTCCCGCGTCCTCACCGGGAGCCGGGCGGGCAGCGACAGCGAGAGCACCGCTTCCCGCGGCGGCTCCGGGCCCGGCCTCGGCCCCAGCCCCGGCCCCGGCCCCGGCTCCGGCTCCGGCTCCGGCTCGGAGGGGAAGCGCCGCTCGGAGGGAGCGCCCAGCCCGCCGCCAGCCGCCTCGGGACGCCGCGTGTCCATGGCAAGTAGCGCCCGGGACAGCCCGCGGGAGGGGGGCGGCGGGGGGCCGCGGCACCCTGTGCCCGCCCTGGGGAGGAGGGGGCGAGCCGGGGGGCAGAACGGCTCGGGCAGGACTTCCAACACAGCTCCAGCGCCTCGCAGCCTCCCGGACAAAGCCAAGCTCCCAAACGCTCGGCCTCCTTCTGTGGTGAAAGCAGCAACACCGGGGAATTACTGAGTCCCGAGGAGCAATATGTCACCGAATCCCAGCTTCTTTATACTCATTCCATCATCCCAATCAACTTGACGAGGATTGTCACAAGGAAAACAACTTCAGCTCCAACCACTGTAAGAAAGAGAAGTTTTGAATGCAATGAGTTACATGACACAACTTCTCTCACTTTCAGGTTTGTCCCACATGTGACCACCAAGCTGAATGATTGTTCAATGAATAAATCAAAAGATCTACATGTAAAAACTCCCACCAAGTAATTGCAATGCCAGAGCCGATGACTACAGAATTGCTTTTTCAGCAGCTCTTCCTTTTCTTTGGCCACCTGCTCTAGGCTTGCTTACAGTCATAATGTTGATAAGGTATAGTGCTTGCATTCAAGAATCAACAAGGCTTTCTTAAAAGTGATTTGAATTCACAGGTTTTGTTCTTTGAGAGCATAGAAGCTCCTTTACTATTGCTTGCAGTAGCAAGCCCATAAATACCTTTTTATAGGCCATGTAATAAACAAGATTACTTCACACAATGCTCAAAGTCATAGATTCTGTTCAATTTTTTTCCTTGCTCTTCCTATGCACCCCACACCCCTTTTTTCCTATATATAAAACAAGAACACCCCAACCAACCAACCAACTTCAAATTTTTGTGGTAAGAAACACAAGGCACCGTTACGTTGCCCATCCAAAAACTGTTTGTAAGTTCCAGTTTTCATGGGGTTACAGTTCCTACAATAAGCCTGTGAGCATAAACCATATTCAATTGTCAGGGACAATTTAAGCACTTTCTACTTCAGTCTTTCTAATACAGGGAGAGGGCCTAGAGCAGTCAAAACAGAGCAATCTGTTGATCTGCTGGCTTTTGGTACTCAGATAGAAGGCTCTTTAAAAAGGTGAAGTGCAGAAAGGTGTTCAAAGCAAGACAGAATTTCAGTAGCACTCTGCTGAGAACTCACAGAAGTTGCTTGGCAGCTTTTCCTGTGTAATGACAATGATTGTACCTTCCAGGGGAGATCTTCAGAGAAATATATTCAGTTCGCAAAACAGTGTCATTACTCTTGAAAGTAACACTCTTCCAGCATGCTGTCTTTGGAGATCATTATGTATAGGACTTGTGCTAGTATTTTAAGATGTGACTGATGTAGGTATGCTACCTGGTGCTTCCTGCTTACAGCATGCAATATTTAAAAGTACATGTACTTCTTAATACAATTGAGGCAAGGTTTTGGCAAATGCTTGTATTCTGGCACTGCTGCAACATTTTTATGAATACTGATTTCAATACACAAGTATGCTGGTGCCTCAAAAATATGTTGAACCTAGGCATTAAAACTTGAGTACTCGTACAATCTGTATTCCTCAATTCCTGTATCAACTATTTTATTTGGTCGAAGGCACTCAGCATTGGTTTCATTTGTTTTAACTTGATTTCCAGAAGACAATAATTATGTATTAATGGTAGAATCATAGAATGATTTGGGTTGGAAGGAATCTTAAAGATCATCTGGTTACAACCCTTACCCTGTCAAGGGACACCTTCCACTAGACTAGGTTGCCCAAAGCCCCATCAAGCCTGGCCTTGAACACTTCCAGGGATGGGGCATTCACAATTTCTCTGGGCAACCTATGCCAGTGTCTCACCCCCATCACAGTAAAGAATTTCTTTCTACTAAACCTACTCTCTTCCAGTTTAAAGACATTCCCCTTTGCCCTGTCACTACATGCCCTTGCTAACAGTCCCTCTCCTGCTCTCTTGTAGGCTCCCTTTTACTTACTGGTCACCTTGGAGCCTTCTCCAGGCTGAGCAACCCCAATTCTTTCAGCCTTTCCTCATAGGAGTGGTAATGTTTAAATAAACATTTAGATTCAAAATCTATTGATATTTAAAAAAAAAGAAGTACTTAAAAGTAATTATATTTAAAAAGTTCCAAATGAAGCATACAAAAACATTACCTACTGCCATCCCTGATTAACAGTGACTTGCAGCAGTAATCCAGAGAAAACACAGACACTTTTTAATATAACAGTGAATCCACATGCACAAACATACTCTAAACAGCCAAAATACAGTCTGTTCTAACCTTAATTTTACTAATCTAAGCTGGGTAGACTAACAGCAGAATTGGTGCTGTTCTTCAATTTTCTTTGATAACTTTCCCAAACTATCATCTTTAGTTCCGTACTGGTTCAAGTTTTTTCTTTTTCCCCTCATCTGCACCGTTCTGCCAGAATTTGTCTGTAGCATTCTTTGAATTTGTATCAATGAGAGAGGAGTATAAACTCAACATTGAAAATACCACTTTCTACAGCTCAATAACCATTCTAGCAACCTCCAACCAAATACGTACCCATATGTTCTGTGCTAAGGAAAGCTGCAGCTGTCCACAAACACCATAGTTTTCTTCCTAACTGAAAGAAAACCTAAAAGTTACACAAAATCCATCCATCTGGTATTGCAAGAGTCTTCAGACGAGTCAACTGCACTCTGTGAGTTGTGGCATCGAAGGCACCGAGCAAGTCTAATGGTACAGTTTATGGATGCTTGACCTTCAACCAGTGACGAGCTTTTTTTTGGCCAGTATTATCAACACCATTTCCACACCAAAACTGAATCTCTAAAGAGTAAATAACAATTATTAGGGACAAATAAATGTTTTAAAGGTTACCTTTCATTATGTATTGCATCCTTTGGATCAAACTGTGAAGACCAGGTGGTGGATAGTGATTGGCCGGGTCATACAACAGGATTTTTTTCCTAAGTACAAAACTGCATCTCTCAAAGAGAACAGGAAGTTTGTCTTAGGACTTCCTCTTTGGAGGAAAGGTTACTTTGGACCTTTAGGAGAGAATGCATTTAATTCTTCACTGAAAGCCCCTATGAAACTGTGCAGTAGGATATTGAATACAAAATCTATGTTTGGCTATCAGGATTCCTCAACTTTTCCAGACTTCAGTTCAAACCAGAACAGCTCCATATATAAAAAAGAAGAAATGCCCTTCCCATTGGTAGGATTTTTACAGACCAACCGTATTTGGCCACAATGCAAACTAGAGTCTATTATTTAAAACTTCCTTATCTGGAATTGGTGGAGATGAAGAGCCATTTCGTCATTTCACATCCAGCTGCAGCATAAACCCCTGACAAAATATTGATATTGAAATTGTTCGGTGTTACACCCAAACCACTCATTCTATTTGTTCTGTTCCATTTCTTTTATGCAGCATTATCCAAATTAAACATTATTTGGACCAGGAAGCCAAAGTGAGAGAGACAGAAAACCTAAAAAAACTTATTTGACTAAAGATCCATTAGGAAAAAAAATAACTTTTTTTGAGCCACTGCTGGTCAAGCTTTAGGTTTATTAGATTCTGAGGACAGACCACCAAAACTGGACCTTCAAGCACATAGCAAAGCAAAGGTAGAGAGTCAATGCTTAACATGAGGGTCATTTCCAGCTGATTTCATTCCACCTAAACACGATGACAAGAGCATTGCTGACTATATGGATAAGCTAATCTCAGTATAATGTTACAAAAGGCTACACTGACAGGGGAATCCAGCAACTGTGTACCGGTGAAATCAGACTATCTGCAAGCCTCTAAAACTTGGTCCTGAGGACCACAGTCAGCATACTTTGAAGTGACAGAAAACAATTTGTTCATGGATAACTGTCTCCAAGCCAATAATTTCCAAGGTTCAAGTAGAGTATTACATCTTAGAAAATAAACAATATTTTATCTTCTAAGAGATATTGTGGGTATAATATCTCTTAGTTCTGCCCAAAGGTTTGCATCTCTCACCACATTTTAACTTTTTTTTAAGGGGAGACACAGCTATGGAGCGAAAGGGCATATTCTGCATGGTCCCAGGCTGCCAGACTCAGGTGCAGCAGGCCTTAAATGGCAGCTTTTCACACAAAGCTGAGTAAGAAGAGCTTCACTGAATTTAGTATATCCATAATCATTGCTGACAACCAGGAGGTAGAAACACAAAGGTGTGTAGGAATTATGCTGCTATCAACAGGAATCTACACATGAATGATATTATGTGAAAAAAAACAACCAAAACTCATAATTTGCACCAGTCAGAGTCTTGACTGGTGGATAATACATGCTTAAGCCTGGTAAGATGAATAGACTGATGCAGTCAAAGATCAGTATATAACGAGTACAGATACAACTTGTGCTCTCTTGAAAATAGGCAGGGCCAGGAATTACAGCCCAGAATAGGCAACTGTCTCTTGCAGCATTGCACTGAGGGGGTTTTGTCTCACAGCCTCTGCTGCAAGACTGTCAAGCCATTAGGACCATTGAATAACTCTCTTCTTATCTCTGGGGGCATGAAGAACAGATCTGAGCACTCCAAATGAATGGTTAGAGAAGACGACAGCTTTACTTCCAAAGGCACCATTTACCAGAATCAAGTTTTCCTCTTCACCCGTTTTCTGCAAACCAGGGAACGACTGCAGAATGATCAGAAAGCTCAGCTGAGATGACCACAGCCTGACAGTCCATCTTCAGAGTGTCACAATGTCTTCCCAATTCAATAGCTGAATGCAAGCATTTCTGCAAAAGCTGGAGGCTGTCTGGTATTTCATTGCTAGCTGCATTTGATGTCTTTCCTAGCTGTGTTTCCTGCCTTTCTAAAGCAGAGGACTCCAGCTCCATGCTACCTGAGCAGGATGTCCAGCATCAGTCCTTTTTGGTCTTTATCTATATGATAGTTTTCTAAAGAATTCTATGATGTGCTCTAAAACCTAATAGTTTTAATTTGGTTAAATGGGATTAGAATATTTACACTAGATTGGCTACTCTCTTTACAAAGGCACCAACTTTCAGATGACTTGGAATTAATTATCATATTTGCAACCCATGCTAAACCACTGTACTAAGAGAACTACTGTGCTCTTGCTAGAGTACCCAAAGGTATTCCAGGAAGATGGGGGGCTTGACATTATCTAATGTTTGTGTTTCTTCATGAAGCCGTGATAAGTTCCTAAATCAAAAAACAAAACTGGAAGTCATTAGAAGACGTATAATGATCTTAGCAACCCAAATTACTAGATCAAGATTTTCAGAAAGAATTAGGCATTTTAGGCACTCTAGATTTTTGTTTTTCAAGAAGGGCTGCATCTTCCCATCCTCTCCTCCAGACTGCCCTGTGCTTTCACAGTGTCATTTTTCTAAGTCTGTATTTTTGGCTACAAAGTAACCAATATATCTTTAAATGCAAGGCTCCCTTCTCATGGGGAACAAAGGTAATAAAACTGACAATGAAGCAGATACTGATACTCTCAGATTGCAGAGTTAGTCTGAGATATATTTATTCTTTTGCAGAAAAGGAAGTCTCTGGGGCTGAAATCCTGGTTCTGTCAAAGTTGTGAAAATTTTACAGTTCACTAGGTTTGGTTTCCCTCATTGCACTGCTCTATTCCTCCATGCTGTTCAATTTTTTCCTGCTTCTCAATTCTGCATTCAGTTTTGAGCCTCTTACCCACTGGGAAAACACTCCATAGTGAGCAGGATAGGGAAGAGAAAGCTGCTGTTCAGCATGAGTGCTTGCCATCTTCTTCAGAACAGAGCATGTTTACTCAGCCTTTCAGCAACGTGTGAGGAATAAACACCCACTCATTTAACCAGCTGCTCACCTGCTCTTGCTTCTGGGGCTGCAGCAGCTTGATAAGAGTGAATGTATGTTGAGATAACAAATCTGATAGCCACTGAGGAGTTATTTATACAGCTGAGCTCCACCAGGAAAATCTACAGGTGGGGTAAGGGACTGGAAAAACCTTGTGTTCCTCTAGGATTTTTGAGAATCCTTAGAGGTATTCACATTTACACCTGCTGGTAACTGCTGCTGGTTTTGTACAGTTTTTCAGAGTAAGCACCTCTTTAAAAAAATAAATAAATCCCATAGTACTGGGATTTACAGTTTTATTCTGCCCTGGAGCACTCAGAAGAAACTTGTGGTGATGACAGTGAGTGTACCAGTTACCCTGCAAAAGCCACTTGGCCACCCAAAGGTAACTGTTCCCCACTTGCACAAACACAGATAAATTTTGGGTGTCAGCAGCAGCTGAACAATAATTAACCCCTCTGAGCATTTGTGCAGCAACAAACAAATATGCTGGATTTTAGAAAGTGGAACTTATTGAATTGAGTCCCTCTTTGTAAGGTTTTAAAGAATTCAAAAATATACAAACCCCCTTACTAGGTACAGGAGGAGCTATTAGGGTGGGTTCACTGATTTCAAACAAATTACTAAATCACAGAACTATATTATATATACAGAATCAGAATGGTTTAGGTTTAAAAGGACTTATAGATCATTTAATTCCAACCCCCACACCCATGGGCAGGGACATCTTCCACTAGACCACGTTGCCCAAAGCCCCATCCAACCTGGCCTTGAACACTTCCAGGGATGGCACATCCACAACTGCTTGTTCCAGTGCCTCATCACCCTCACAGTAAAGAATTTCTTCCTAATACCTAATCTAAACCTATTGTCTTTCAGTTTTAAGCCATTACCCTTTATCCTATCACTACATGCCCTTGCTAGGAGTTCCTCTACAGCTTTGCGGTAAGCCCTCTTTAGGTACTGGAAGGTGGTCTAAGGTCTCCCTGAAGCCTTCTCCTCTCCAGGCTGAACACCCTAACTCAGCCTGTCTTCACAGAACAGGTGTCCCAGCCCCTCTGACCATCCTCATAGCCCTCCTCTGTACTTGCTCCAGCAGGTCCATGACATTCTTATACTGGGGTCTCAGAGCTGGATGCAACACTCCAGGTGAGGTCTCAGAGGAGTCAAATGGAGAGGGAGAATCACCTCCCTCAACCGGCTAGTCACACCAGTGCATTCATGTATTTATTTTGGTTTAAAATCAAGGTGTTTCCCCTCTTCCCACCCTGCCCTTAGCATTGAACAAAACCCTACAAGGTAAGTACGTTGTCAGCTAAACACCAGATTTCCTTAACTACATATGTGCTGGGGTTAATTACTATGATAGCATTTCCTTTTCTCCTTTAAGCCAATTCAGTTTCGTGCTTTCTTTCTCTCATTATCTTTCAGAGCATGCTCCTAGAACTATCATCCATCATGAAAAAGTAAGGACATAATAAGGAGAAGAAATAAATTAAGGGACTGAGCACAAATTGCCTTCAGCAGAGAGATGAAAAGCAGATTTTCTGCCGTTATGTTCCCCTCTCCCACTGCTATAATGCTAAATTGATAATACAGTTTAAAAAAGCAAACACTTTATTCCTCCATTTTGTGCCAATCCCAGCTGTACTGTACTCTGACTGCTGGTGTTAATGGGTAGCTCGCTCCACAACTCAAGATTTCTCTCACGCAGACTGAGCTGGATCTTGTCAGTGTGTGCTGCCACTGCAGAAACAGCCTGGTGTCTTTGGGGAGTGTTTTGGGATGTGCAACTTGTTGTGCATGCTAGTGGTGTTCATATCAGAAACCAGCCTGATCTACAGAACTTCAAGGTAGCTTAAGACCCAAGGCACCAACAAGAAAGGAATAGTTTGATTTGAAAGTAACCTGGATGGCTACGTGGCATCTATCTCTCCAGACTTCAGCAGCTGATGAATCAAAAGACAGAGGAAACACTCATGGAATCTGAAAGGACAGAAAATTAAAGAGAGGAAAAAAACAGCTGAAGAAAATCTGCTGCTTGTCTGCCTGTGCTAATGCAATCTTCAAACTCAGAGCCTTTCCATGCTAATGCAGCCTCCTCATAGCTAATGCTTTTGGATTCAAAATTGAAACTAAGTGATAACAGACAATTTACTTTAAGTGCAAAACATCTATAATTTCCAGTTTGCTGTCTGAGAAGATAGCATTGTGGTCACAAAAACCTTATTTGCTTCACAATCTCTTAATTCATATAAAAGAAGCAAAAGACAAGCAAAGCCAAAAAGAGCTCATTGCAGTTTGCTAGTACAGCCCAGCTCCAGAGGGCTGGCTTTCTGGGCTGTATGCAGCCCAAGGAAGCAGCCCAAGAAAACAGCTCTTCCACTGGTGCACCTGGAAAGTAAAGCACCTCCTTCTGACTCTCCCTGATCCTGTTTCTGGCTGCTTTTATTTGGCAAGTTTATCACAGTTCACATTTGCTATCACCTCAGTGGGGAGTGATGCTTGGAACAAGTTTGTTTGCTACTCAGCTTTCCCTAAGCATGAAAACCCTCCATGACTTGACAGCTCTAAGGCAAGGCTAGCAGAAAGCAGGACTGCAGGAAAATAAGCATAATGATTGTGGTGTTTTGGTTTTTTATGAGAGCATGATTTACATTCATATTCTGCCTCACTAGAAACTCACTGACAGCGTGCACTTGTTCATTATTTTAAGGCAAAAAGAAAAAAAAAAAGAAGAAAAAAAAAAAGAACTACTTGAAACAGTGGCCATTAAGTGCCAGCAACAACTGGGACATGGAGAAACATGCCTACTGCCAGGCTGTGTAGACATGGTGGATGCAACGTCTTCATGGGGTGGGAAGCCTTCTCCATATATGCTCTACAGGAAGATCTAGAAAATTGAGTAATGCAACTGGAAAGTAACATTTGATTTTTCTTCAATGAGAATTTTGATGGGAACATAGCAGGCAACTTTCACTGCTGCAGTTAGAGGGGAATGCAGCTTGCATCTCTAAGGTTGGTGGCCAAGGGAACACGATCTATGATCTTACGCCTGGTGATAAAAAAGCCTGGGGACCTCCCTCTAGCAGCCTGCCCTCCTCCCCACTCCACAGAGTATCATCCCAGCAAGTGTGTGGGCCCAGGGTACTGGCCACACCATTCCCCCCTCCCTGGGTCTCCTCCTGCCAAGCTGCTGAGCAGGCTCCCAGCTTGCATCCAACACAAGGAGAGAGGTGGTTGATGTGGGACTTCCATGGCACAAACACCTCCCTGCTAGACCCCATGTCCTTCTTGTGGTAAATAGCATCTAAAGCTGCTGAAATTTATTCTTTCCTTTCTGTCTTTCCTGGTAACAGTCCATGGCATATTTCCTCTTTCAGAAAGGAATAGTACAGAGATTTTTTTATCTATGTTTTGCTTCTACAGAAACCTCTCTCAGTTTCTCTCAGGTTTTCCTTAAAGGGGAAACAAACCTCAGCCTCTTCCCTTACCTTCCAACAAGTACACTGGCGCTTTAGAAGACCAAAACAAAGACTGAGCAGAATTGCCTTAAGTCATGCACTAGGGGAATGGATATAGATACAGCTGATTTGATCTTCCAAAAAAACTCATTTCATGTTTGCAACGGAACACCCTGGGCTGTTCCTGCAGATCAAAGGTAACTGGATCCCTGGATCAAAGACTACTGGTGAATTAGCAGTGGGACCACGGCAGTAGAAGTCTCTTCATCAATCCAGAGGTTCACCTGGCAGTAACAACCGCATCCAACCCTCTCCCCTGTATCTCACCTACAACCCGCATGTTAACCGAGCCCTGCAACATCGATTTTAGAGACAAGATGAGACGATTTACAATACATAATGATATGTCTTTATTTCATCAACAGAAATGGTGTCTAGACAAAATTCAGTTAACACTAGCAATTCAAATGAATGAAAAGGGTTGGGTGGTTTTTTTTCATTTTTGTTTTTTTGCACAATACTGTATTTACAATGAGTAAATGACATTTTAAATTCATTAGTTCATAGCAATGCTTTCTTCCAAAAAGGTAAAAATTCTTAGTAACAGAGAGTAAGCATCAACAGCCACCTCATTTATTTATACAATAAAAATCACAAGAAACCACAGTCACCTAGAAAAAAAAAAATAAAGACAAGCTTAAGAACTAGTACAATAAAATGATGCATTGAATTAAGTTACATTAATCGCATAGAATTTGTGTAAAAAGTATGTAGAAAAAACACCTGATGTAACCTGTTACAGTCATTGACCAGTTATGAGAGGTACAGAGGGTTATACAGGTAGATATGTGTGAAAACTGTCCATACTGTTTGACCTGGGGAGGAAGAGAAGAGGGGTTGCACCCCCTTGCATACACTGATAAAACCCTGTTTTGAATATGGCCTCTGAAGTTTGTAAGGCATATATAAGAGGTGCACTTGTAACCAACTGGTTCTGGAACAAACTCTTAGGGCATTCCCACCCTTGAAATCAAAGGTGATGCTTGCAACTTTGAGTAAACAACCACACACCGAATATCACCAAAGTGTTTAGTATCATTCCTGCTGGTCTGAGGGATCCAGAGAGCTTCAGGCAGAGCAAACGCAGCAGTGAGAACAGGACTGAGACCATGCACATTTCATCACAGACCATGCAGGGTACCACCGGCCTGGGAGGGGGGTGCCAGCCACAACCCCCAGCACGGGGCACAGCTGCTCCCTCCTCTGCTCCCTCCTCATCCCAGAGCATGGGCTCCTCTGGCTGCAGGGACAAGCCCACCGCCGACTGCAGCCCCCGCCTGGCTCCCTCCTAAGCGGGGAGGGGGCGGTCGTTTGGGTTCGTAGCCTGGGACCATCTCTGCTTCTAAGCAATCAATGAAATCAAACACTGCCAGTTCCCGTTTCTATTTTGGGATGCTAGTTTCTTTCTGCATGCCCTTAATTAGCCAAAAGGGACAACAGTGGCACTGCATGAACCACATAGTGACTTTCACTTATGGCAAGGGCTCTGCCCACAGTTGCTTAAGTTTGTACAAGAACAGGAGTCATCTAACTGGCTTTTTAGCAGTCGTTTGGTTGGGGTAATAAGCTTATAAAAAGATATTTTTAGCATTCCTTCCTGCCAAAAAGTGATCTTGTTTGCAAAAATGGCAATATTATCCATGTAATACCTTAAAATGCTTATCAATAATTGACTTCGATATAAATAACACCTATCTTGGTGGAGTGTAGGAAAATACTGTACACTTAGTCTTTGCAAGTAATGCCATTAAAATTTTGAGAGTAAAGGGAATAATTATTCTACAGACCACCAACAATAGATCTTTTAAATATACACACAGTATTTGAACATATGCATATACACATATATTGTATTCTACAGCATCAGACCTGATGCCTGAGTCATAAAATACTCCAGGGAGTATTATAAATATACATATATGTATTATAAACAGGAAAATACACAAACACACACTCTGACTAGAATTATAGATGTATGTATACACACATACACCTATTTTATAGATGGATGCAAAATTAACTTGGACTGTGTTGGCAGAGACAAAACTGAAACGAAGTCAAAATCTGTTAAGAAAATTTTTAACAGGAAAGAGAGCAGAAATTCTTTATGTTAATAGTTTGAGTTTCACCTCACTTCTGATAAAAATAAAACTGCTCCATACTTAGCAGATCCCTTCCTTATGCAAAGCCGCTGCTCATACTGAGCTAAAACTTCTCAAGGCAGCCCTAAAATAGAGACTTTTAAAATGCTGTAGCCATGGGCTACAACATTCACCCAGAGGCACCTTCAAAAGCATCTCAGATCAGGGGAAAAAAAAAAAGGTGGAAGCAGCACTCCTTGTTGCAATGGTAGAGGATGTGAACTGGAGCAAAATGTGAGCTGTGGAAACCTGGCAAATGTCCACTTTGTCTCTCTGCAAAATTCACTATGGGTCTCCTATTCTGCGAATGCACCCCTTGCTCTCTCTTCACCACCACAGCAGTGGATTTCAAGACACAGGTGAGAATGTGGTGCTGATTCTGGAATTGCAATGCTTCACCATGCTTTCTCCTAGTGCATCAGCTTTCATTTTATTACAGGATTATAGTGATTCCAGCATGCAGATTTGTTTTATTTACTAGGCAATCATGAAGTCACGTATTAGAAAAATTAACTATATATCTAGGCATTTTAACTTCTATTTAAGCACTCTTTAGGATACAGACATGATGAAGTGTCACACTCCAGATTAACAACCACGGTATCAGCATTAATCATTTCTCTGGCAGGAGTTAATCCACTTAGCAAAGTTACATATCTCGTTCCCACTCTCCTTTTTAAAGAGAAGTAGCAGTTAGCATACTAATCACTGTGGCTTGCTTTTGCAGCACATTTTACTTCCTTGGGAAAAAAAAATAATACAGGGATTAGATCCAAAAATATAGTGCATCTTAAAAGCAGCATATACCCTTAGAAAGACATTTAATAAATTACTTGTACAATATATAAAATAATAGTTTTATACTGCAGCATCAAACTCTTGACGCCTGAGTCATCATGTTAGGAAGTCAGTGATAAATACTGGGATCTCCTGATAACACAGCCAACATTTTTGCTTTTGTTTTGCTTGTTTTCTGTTTTGTTTTCACTCTTTTTTTTTAAAAAAAATATTTTTTCACTACCTTTTTGTTCCAGAATCAGCTTGCAATGAGCTTTAATTGTGTTCAAGGCACCCCCAGAGAACGCAGAGAAACAAACACATTATATAGTGTAGTACTCACCTGACAAAGCATAACAAGCCTAAATGAAATGAGGTTTCCTGGCAATACAAGTATAGCAATGGCAGAGGAAAAGGAGGACTAGATACAGACTGGACAGGGCTCCAAGGACTCACATGCCCATGGGAGCAGAGCAGTGCTCAGTGGGGAGATGGGGGTCTCACCATGCCATTCCCAAGCAACGCCCAGCAGGAGAGATGCTGCATGTATCCCTCTTTGACAAATGCAAAGAGATTCTTAAGATCACAGTGACCACTGGCCAAACTCTTAGAATTCCGCAGTCAGACTATTTTTTCTGCTCTTTCCAATGATATTTTGTGGTCATTTGGTTTGACCTCGTGAGACGAGAATGGTTGGGTATGTAAACTGACGTCCAGGTCTGAAACTAGTTCTCCCAGTATCTTCCTTTAACGTTAGCCCAGTAACTGCTTTGAAAGCCACATGGTTCAAAATAGCAAAAAAAACCTCAAAACAAATTAGAAACAAAAAACAACCACCACCACCACCAAAAAAACCCCACTGAAAAACCATAAAACCATGATACAAGTAAATATAGGAAGCAATGACACAAGATCAGCCACTTCTAATGGGAAAGAATGAAATCAAACATCCAGAAAAGCTTGCAGGGGAGGGAAAGAGAGAGAGACGAGAGAAAGGTTGAGGAAGAGACACTTATTTGAGCAGTGGTTTTAAATATCAGTTCCCAAGGTAGAGGAAATCAAGAGACCCAGCACCAGTATGAGGCCAGGTCAAACCTAAGAGCTGCAGCGCAATGGGTTGTGTGGGTGGGTTTTTTAAACCGTTGGAATGAGGTCAAGAGTACCAGTTGCACATGAGTTGTTAGTAGAGTAAATCTTCATGTCAGGAAGCAAGTTAAAACTTGGTTTTATACTCATAAAACATTCTATCTATTAATATATATAGGAGGTCACTTAAAAATAAAAAAAGGCAACAGAAAAACATCTTTAAAATACTGTGTCAGTTGACCCTTCCCCTCCCTCCCGCCCCTAACCCCAACACCCCCCCCCCCCAAGTAGCTATGACTCTATAATGTGATTCACATTTAGTTTTAAATTCTAGCTTTCACCATGGTCTCATAGAAACAAAACTTCTCTGCGAAGCACAGAACTGCTTTGCAACGTCAACGAATTCAAAGGAAAATCAAATCCCACCTCCCCGCCAAAGAGCTTCTCAGTGAAGTTACCTGCAAAGGATGGTTGGGAGGGGGTTCAGATATTTTTAGGTTAAGCTCTTTTAAAAAGAAAGGACAACTCCTCCCCCTTTTTCAACCGTGTGAACTAGGAGTTTATGGCATTTGTATATTTTTGAACATTTAAAGGTAAGGATTTTGTACAGTAATGATTAATACTTAAACATAAATATTCTCCTACATTATATACTAGTTTTTCTTTGTACATGCGGGGAAAAAAAGTATTTTCAACAAACATGGCACATGCTATATGCATTTCCTCCTCAGCAGCTTGGCTACAATTACAATACTTTGCATGAGGAGGATAAAAGCAAGACTTTGTGGCGAGTGGGCGACAGTCCATGAGCACAGTCTGAAGATGGAAGAAAGTGGAGAGAGGGAGCTGATTCCTCCTCCAGGGTTCGAGATGCTGATCTACTTGAGTGCCTCAAAAAACCACCAGCGCACACCTCTAGTGTAAACGTTAGCACAGAAGACCATATTATCACTTAGTGCTTCTGAGAAACTGCTTCCCCACACTTTTTTTTTTTTTTAAACAGGTGTGAACAGCTGGTCATTTTTTTTCAGCGAGAACAAACAATATCAGCCAATAAAGCACATGACAGTTGTCGTCGATAAAGCCACACAACCTGGCACACATAGGGCAAAGAACCACAAAATAAAAACTCAGTACACTTAGAATAGTAATAATTATTAAAAAAGCATTAGGAGGTTGTTCTTCTGTCTACACTGTACATACAGATGTTATGCTTGGAAAGTTGCTGTCTCACACAGTCATAACATGAGTCAACATTAAGATACAAGTCCAATACAGTTACAACTAAGCCAATTCACTGAGTAGTCTCCTTTGAGACAGCGCTCTTTTAGCTGCAGTTTGTGCTGAGGGCAATGCTGCAGGATGAGAGGATCCTGGAACACAACAATTTGATGGGTAAGTGACCAAATCGGGTGTTTGCAAACGTATGTTTTGCTCTCAGAGGATACAGTGCTAGCTGGACTTCCGTAAGGAAGCCAAAGTCAACAACTAGGGGTATGATCCTGCAACCCTGCCTACCTAGGCAGGGTCACTGACTTCACCAGACCCACCTCTGCAACTTGGGTCTGGTGGGGAGAACAGGTAACATCTGAGGACAGCTGAGGTCAGGCTCTGGGGACTAGCCGGAGCAGCAGTTGCTTCCATGAGTAAAGGATGCAGAGCGGGGCTGGAGAAAAGCCCCCAAGTATATTGACGTGATCTCTGTTTGCTTTACTTCGTGGAACATTTGATGAATTGATCCAGTTGTCAAATACACTTTTCTCTAAAGAGTGAAATATACTTTCCCCTATAAGACTCCAAAAGCATCATTAACAGCACTTAAACTTGGTTTGTGAAACAGAAAGAAGTCTAAATATAAAAATAATTCAAGCAGATTCTCTTTACAAATTGTATAGTGAATTCAGTATTTGGCAAGACCGTTTTTACTACATAATGAGCTCCTGAGTGTTTGTCTATTAGATAAAAATTTTCTATTTCCTTTAAGCCATAAAGCAAAGAAAACCATATACTCAAGTTATTCTGAAGTCGTGACTTCATTTATGAAAAGAGGTTTGACCAGAAACTCAGTGCAAGTGGCAAAGTTGACCATTACTGTACAGTATCTGCAAGAAAATAAAATAACTCCACATTGCTCAAGTGGCACGAAATGGCTGTGCCAAAAAAATTGTCTATAATAAAATCTCAAATAAGTTTCAGACATTAAAGTTTTATAAATAAGTACAAATTGAATGCTATTGCTGAACTGCGAACTGAGGAAAAAATTACCGTGTAACAAGTTACCAAACTAGTTCTAGCATCAAAGACAAAAAGGAATGTTGGAACTTGTTTGTACAATAGAAATGAAAGCTTCCAGTTTGTAGGATGAGAAAAATTGAGGCATGCAGGGATTCTTGCATATGGATATATATATTTTATATATATTATATATAATATGTACAGTTTAGCTATAAAACTTTGATGTGTAAAGAAGCTGTCTTCAATGAAAAATTGAACATTCAGAGGAAATTCCTGAGTTAGGGTTTTGTGACATGGGCCACTGAGAAAAAAGCTGCGGTTGGGTCCTCAGAGGTGTTATGTCCATCCCTGTTAAGATTGAAATCAACATACAAAAACAGACAGTGTTGCCACTGCTTCGTTCCCTGCCTGAGCAAGGGATAGCACCATTGTGAAGAGAACTCCTGCTTGTAGAGAGGAGGGAATACTTAAAAACAGTATTGCTGCTAAGACCACTGTAGTGTGCACCAAATACGTTCTTCTAGACAACAAATGAACACTGCCACTGGCTGACTGAAGAACACCTGACCAGGTGTAACGTTAAGGTTACGAGTCACTAGGTGTAATCTTTCCTAGGTTGTTCATCTGTTGTACATTTATCAGTCATTTCCTGACAGAAGTCTACCGTGACCGTTTGGCTGCTCTGCTCTGGTGGAAGCTCTCTCTCGGGGTAAGTACCTGCGTCGGCCCCATCCAATCCCGCGCCAGCCGAACAATTTTCCGAGATGTTGTTGGGCAGCCAGGGTGCTCCCAGCTGCACTGAGCCTTGCTCCGAGCAGCACTGCATGCTCTCCCCGACGCACTGGGAGGTCCCCAGGCTCTGCTCCACACCAGCTGGGGTGGGGCTGATGGTGGTGACTGGCTGTAGATCCATGGGTCTGAGAACGGGGCAGTATCGGTGGAGAGCTTGGATCTGTTCCGGGCTCTGCATGTCTCTACACACTTCTTGAGAAAGACACGAGAAGTTGTCTAACAATTCTCCCATGCTTGCTTTCAGCTGGTTCCTTTCTGAGAGCAATTTCTCTTTCTCACACACCTGAAAAAGAAAGAAGGCATCTTAGGCTGAGGAAGGGACATCCACTGCCTGCTCGCTTTGGGCATGTATGCAGCAGTACCCAAGAACACCAACATGTCACACCTGTTTTCATGTGGCCAGAGGAAAAATCACAAAGACATCAAGTATCTGACCACCATGGCCTGTGTGAACAGTAGTTTGGGAAACATCTGGAGAAAAACATTTCAACTGGAAGAGGATGGAATTCCAAGTTACTCCCACAGAACTGTTCCCTTTATAAACTAAGGCTGCCTGACAGATACAAAAGGACCCTAAACAAAACATTTTGAGTGAGAAGTGCCATTTCCCATCTAATCAGCAAGAAACCAGGTTAATTCCTGAAGTGAGGATAAACTGCTGATGTTCAGTTCACCTTTGATCTGTCAGGTTGGCTGCTTAGGCTGGGTGCACCCCCTGGAGCTCCGTTAGCACTGAGAAGTGAGTTTATTCAGAAGAGAGGATCTAAGTGTGCTTTGTGGCCTGCACCATGTCTCGTTTTCTGATGTTCTGGTGCTTAATGGTTTGGGCTTGATCTAATACAGATATTTTTATGAACCCAGCCTAGGGTTTCACCTCTTAAAAACAGTGTTGACATAGTGTAGACTGACTGGGATGGTCCTGCAACTCCTTCTGTCTCAGAGAGGTGGGCATACAGCTCGAGAGAGTAGATGAGATTTTGTAGAGTACCAGAACTATTTCCAGAGCTGAGCTGGCCTCAAAAGCAGCGCAGCCACGTATCTCACCTAGTAACACTGCTAAACCCAAGATGTCTCAGCATCTGAGGTGTGAAAGCTCCACAACTCAGATAATCCAACTATGGGTGGTTGTTGACAGCTGATAGTATTGCCCTGGGTCCAGAGCCCACACTGGAAGCATACAGCTGTGTGAATGCGAAAGAGAGCAGTGCACATGAAAAGAACTAACTACTAAAATATTGATAAATCTATCAAGAAAGCATAAAAATAATAAAAAAATAAACAGATGCTCAAGTACATCTTGAGATGATGAATTATGGAGGAGAATATGCTGCGAGTTTGCAGGGAAAAAAGGGAATGTGAGTGGGTAGATGAATGAGAGAAAGCAGGCAAAAAAAAATTACCTATCAAACTCTGAGGATACAACCATTTCACTCACTGTCTGCTGTGAAACCATCTGTGTCAAGAAGATGGGTGACTTACAATAAGTAACTACAGGGGGAAAAGGGGTCTTTCATAAAAAAGACCCAGCCAAGTAAAAAACCCTTAAACCACAGCACCATTATGTAATCATGAGACTGGAAACTGCTGATCACTAAGTGGACAGAAGACAACAAAGGAATTTCCAGTGGTCATATGTTGTGTGCTTATTCTTTTCCCTGTCCCTGCCTTCCAGCTCAGGGGGCTGGGTACCCAGAGAGCAACCAGTCTTACTATTGAGTAAGACTGAGGCAAAGAAGACATTAAAGTACCTCAGCTTTTCCTCCTTCTTTTTGCAATGTTTTTCCTGCCTTCAATAAAGGATGGAGATTCTCCTTGGCCTTCCTTTTGTTGCTTGTCTAAAAGTTGCTTGTCTAAAAACATTTTTTATTGTCACATACAGCAGTAGTCAGATTAAGTTCTAACTGGACTTTCACCCTTCTAGTTTTCTCCCTGCATAACTTCATGATATCCTTGTAGTACTCCTGAGTTGCTGCCCCTTCTTCCAAAGATAATAAATTCATTTTTTTCCTTGAGTTCCAGCCAAAACTCTATTCAGCCAGGCTGGTCTTCTCCAGTGTTTCATATTTTGGCACATGGGATCAGCCTGCTCCTGAGCCTGCATTTACTTCTTGAAGAATGTCCAGCCTTCCCGGACTCCTCTGCTCTTCAGTACCGCCTTCTAAGAGATTTTCCCTACCGGTCTTCTAAACAGGCCAAAGTCTGCATTCTGGAAGTCCAAAGTGGCAGTTCTGCTGACCCTCCTACTTAGTTCTTCAGCAACCAAAAACTCCACCATTTTGTGATCACGATGCCCAAGAAGGCATCCAGCCATCACTTCACCACTTGCCCTTCACTTCTTGCAAACAGGCCCAGTGGAGTGACTCCCCTACTTGGCTCACTCATTGCATATTGCCACATATTCAAGTCCCCCTTTGATAAATAGAAATGTCAGCTTTTTTTTCAGAAGAATCCTGCACCTCAAATTGTTTTTGATTCCTCAAAATGAGCAGGGATCAAGCCCCCAAGGCCACTCATATGCCTTTCATTCATTCCCCTGAGATGCATGTTTGTGCTGCGGAGAGGACTTAAAATTTTTATTTTATCTATCTACAGTTTATTACATCAGACAATAACAGCAGTGTCACAGGATTGCATGAAACCAATTAACTCAATCTAATTTTCAAGTGAAGGCTACAGGTATAATGCTGAATCATCCCCTGCTGCTAGTCCAGCTCTCAGAGGGTGGCTCCTGAGGCTATGGAGAGACAGGAACTCCTCCCCATCACCAGCTCAGTGCAGAAAGACAGGCATGTGCAGCTAAGACTGGACCTGCTTCTTCTGACAACCTGATGAGGACCCATCTACTCTTTCACTGTGCAGAACCTCTGACTCACCCTGTACACACTGTGCATTACACTCAGTGCAGGAAGCAGTTGCTCACTATTTTGTTTATCTTTGTTGTGTTGTTTGTTTTGCATCAGTGGCGCACTACTCTGAACAATGTTTTGATTTTTCTTTTTTTTCCCCCCAGGGCTTCAGCAGCACAGCATCTGAAGGCTTCACAAGCTTTGATGATTTAAGCCTCCCAACCAGCTTGTGAGGTCAGTGTCACCTCCATGGTACAGACGGGAAGCAGACAGGCACAGGCAGCAAGTGAGTAACCCGAAGTTGTGTGGCTTTCTGCCATTTGTGAGGTGATGGTAACTCAGCTTCTTCCAACAGATCCCTGCCTCTTTCACACTATGTTTCCTACAGCTTGAGCAGAGAACAAAGCAAAATGAAGCACAACAAACCCCACCTGAGGTGTCCGTACCATGACTGAAAGTGAGAGGAATTTTCTGAGCAGCCACTTGGCCTCACTCCAGTCACCTCACTCCCTTACATCAAAATGTGTCAGCACTGTCTGCTGTGCATTGTGTTCATGAATGTACGAACTGACTGAACCTGCTGAAGTCTGCACTGGAGTTGCTGTTGGTGCCCTGCAGGCTACAGTGTGAGGGTGAGCTGGGCACCGGCGAGGGCACGGAACTCACCAACTTGCGGATTTCACATTCGAGGTTCTGAATACAGTCCAGTTTCCTCTTGCGGCAGCGCTGAGCTGCAATCCGGTTCTTGCTGCGTCGGCGGACATCGTGGATGAACTCGAGCTGCTCTGAGGTTAGCTTGTGCATCTTTATCATCATCTGGAAATCATTCCTTGGAAGATCTGTGATTTGATCAACAGGAAAAGGAAGTTTCACCTAAAACAAAGAAACACAAGACAAGAGCAAATAGTCATATTTTACTTGCTCAATGCAAGCTGAACAGTGAGTGGAAGGACGATTATCTTTGCTGCCACCCCCTCAAAAAACAACAAACCAAGTTTTACACTGAGCAAGTTCTTCCCTTGTGGCACATTGTGGAGGTCCAGATGGTAAGGATAAGATGATAATTGTACTTAAGTCAGGAACACATATGAATCCCAGATAAAAATGCCATTTTTCTACAAAGCCTTAATAAATGATCACATTGCATTAAAAGAAGGTTCTGTCCACTAAGAGACATGGCCTTTTGGAAAAGGCCTCTCTGCCATTAAATTCAAACTAGTTTCAAGGAAGGGGCCATTACCACAGCAGGAAACGTGTCTCTGCTTGGACTGCAGGACTGAAAGTTTGATTAAGTATGAGGTTAAAAATACAACCTGACACCTCAAGTGGATGAAAAATACTGTACTGCAATTAGGAAAGGTCACATAATCAGCATTTCAACTGAACAGTACACTAGGTAAGAAGAAAGGGTCAGAGGAGTTTGATGCAACATATTCTATCCTGCTAAAATATATACATTTAAAAATAAACCTATATGTGTTGACACTCTAATATTCTTGCAGATTAAATAGCACTGAAATTGTATTTCTTGAAAAGGTCAGGCTCTGACTTCAAGAATCTTAGCAATTATGCATTAAAGCAGAGAAAAACACAAAGCTCCCAGAAGTCTGAAGCAATGAACACACTGTCAAAAGCTGGAGAATGGGAGGTGTGCTGAAAGTCTTCTAGATTTTTTGCCCAAAATCTATCAGCTTGCTCAAATCAAAGTAAGCACCTGTCCTTAGAAACCTTACTCCACTTAGAGCCTCGGACTGATAACTATCAAAAAACTGATGTTCCTCAGCCAGCTGTTGTATATGGTGGTCAAATAAGAATCAGCTGACAAAGCTGAAGGAGATGCAGAGTAATTCGACTGACCCCTTCTTTTTTTGAGTCATACCCACACTGCCCAAAAGATGGCAGTAAATATTTATGTTTCTGTTCCTTATCGGTACAATCGAACATCTGGAACAGGGAGACTATTCTGCACACAGGCTGTCAAAGAAGGTAAGTTACTCCAGCCAAATGAAAGATATGGGTTGAATACATTCTTTTGATATTTAAAACATGGTTTGTCTTCAAATGGTGCACTTAAAAATTATTTGGAAATAAAGAAAGTAACAACACGGATTATAAATTATCTTTTTCAGGGAGCCGAGTTGTTCAAGCAGAACAGTTTGCTGAGGACACTCGTACACCAACACACAGCTATGGCCTCTGGTATTGACAGTCATGGACCCTCACCAGGCACCTGAACCTGCCAGTAACCAGCTCCTCACCTTGTTTATGGGTGTTCTTGGGTGTTTTCTTGTACCTTTCTAACATTGCTCTGTGCACCACCAAGCCTGGGGTATGCGAAGTTCTTGTGCCAACACCTACCACATTCTGTCAGATGGCTTCAAGCCCTGAACATTGATTCATGCTCCTCTGCCCCACATGTCCAGGCACTGCCTCGAAACACACTGCTTGACAGGTCAATTTAAAGCAGCAAGGAATGCCAAACACTGCCCAAACCCTCCCAAATTCTTGCTTGTACACACAAAGGCTGACCTCAGGCACAGTAATGTGAACTACCTTGCTTACAGACTGCCAGTTAATGACATGAAACCTGTTTGATTTCCCTTCCTGAACCTTTGGATGGTCAACATAAACTCAATGTCACCTGCTTTTCTCTCAAGCTTTAACCAGGGTCTGAAAATCAAAACAGCCAGTGCTTTCCTCTGAAAGACACCACAGTTTCACTGCAAAACCAGCCCTTTCATGTTCACAGTTTTTCCTTATTTTCTTACAACCAAAACTGAAAGCAATGTTGACTTTATTTCTCCCTACCTCTACCTTTCAAAACATATTTACTTGCAAGGGGATGTGCTTGCAGCTGGAATAGGAATGAAAGAGAAGCAATTTAAATATGTCAGGTAGAAGTTGCTGAAGGAAAATGGGAAAACAAATAAAAACAGATTCTTTAAAAAAAAGAATGGGATTGAAAATAAAACCATGTACACAGCAGACCAGAGACTGCTATCAGTAATCCCAGCATAATCCCACTCCTGTCACAGGCAGCACTGCACAGGATTAAAAATGTGAAAGGGAAAGTGGAAGTGAGTCAGACTCATTTCCTTCACCATTCACAGCATTTTTATTGCCTGTCTCCCTCTTCAAAATCAGCTGTCAACTGAAAAAAAAAAAACAACCCAACCCACCAAGCTTTTGGCACGGACACAGTGAATAACTGCACCGGGGTGTTGCTGCAGTGAGAGGCTGAAGTGTTTTACATCTGCACAGGGCAAGACTCTCAGCTGCTATTTATCATAACAGAGTGGTGAGTCATTTTGCTAGAGCCTGCAACTGTGCAGTGGGTGGGATTCATCTGACTCACCCAGAGCTGCCTCAAATGATGGGTTGGGACTACCTAATGTCCCGGTCCCTTCTGATAGCAATGCTGCACGGCTTCTCCCTCCTTCTGGCTGCAGAAGGAGTGGGCTTAAGACTCAGAAAAGATTCTGCATATTGCAGTATCCATAGGAGGAGAGAGAAACCCTACTTGAGGTGTCTGAGAAAGACAGTCAACCTTTTCTAAGATATGAAAGAAAAACCCAACGAGTATGCTTTCTCGTAAAGTTTTCTTTCTAATTACTATTATTTTTTTGGTTCAAACTGTTTCAAATTAAAAATGTAAGTGGGATCCCTGCTCCTTCCAGGAGTTATTCCAGCCAGAGCTAACCTCACAGAGCTCCAATATTTTCCCTTATCAGCACAATTACCCTTTCCCTGCATTTTTACACCGGCAGCACAAGCTTGCTTTCCACCACACAACAAATAAACTGGCACCTTCTACGACTACTGCAGACTCTATTGTCCCAGCTCTGGCTGAGGACAGCCAATCCACGCTGGGGATAAGGGAAACCTAGTTAGGATTTTGTGGCATTTCCCACCTCTTATTAGCATTAGGATGCCAGTATAAATGTCAATGCTTTCAGAGGCTAAGTCAGAGCAGTGATGTAGACAGACAGGGACAGCGACTGACTCAGCACATGCAAGGCCCATATATAACCAATTAATTCCTTCAAGCTTCACTAGTTAGTGCCAGCTTGGTTCATATGCCTGCTTTTCATATGCAGTTACTGCTGCTCTGCTCATCTATTGTATTAGTTACTGCTGCTGCTTTTTCCCCTCTCTTTTTCATCTGGAATAAAGGAAAGGACCTGTATTCACTCACATAAAAATATAAATGTCAACTCTTGGGAATTTCTTTATCCTATGAGTAACTGTAGCTTTTTTAATTTCTTTATATCTTAATTAAGACATCATCTCACCCTAGCCAAGTGCTAGTAAAGGCAATGAACTTCCCAACTCCCACTTTAATATCACAGTAACTAAAAGAACAAATATATTATCCATAACAAAAAGCAATCATTATGTGGTGGGTATGGGAAGGTGGAACTCATTGTACCAGTTGGTCAGTTGCTACAGAGCTGTAAGAAAAAACCTGCTGCTTTAGTGCCCTCAAATCCTCTGACAGTTAAACTTGCTGACTCCTTGGAAGGCTCTCAGGACCCACCCAAGCAATCCACCCCAGTGGCTCAATCATATCAATGCCCTTTTTTTAATGCAGAAATGGATACCTGGCTTCACACAAAAGAGCCCAAGACATTAATGCTGTGTTTCCAGGACAGGAGCTGAGGTATGTCCACCTGTGTTAGGGGCTCAATTGTCTACAGGGTATTTCAGGCATCACTTGTGGTCCTACAGACCAGAGACTTATTCCTGTCCTGATTTCACCTGGACAGAGGTTATCTAAGAAGCACAAAGGTAATGGACCATACTTTGTGTAAAGGGTAGCCAAAATGTGTTTTCTCACCCTGCCATCTACTGGCACAGGTAATGCCTTCAAAACACCTCCTTTTTCCAGGTGTCAACTACACCAAAATGGCAGAGGACTGCAAAAGAGGAATGATGAACCCAGGTAGTGAAGATCTACCATTGTGCCAAAAAAACAGGCTCTAAATTGTCCCACTTCAGCAGGTTCCACTGCAGACAGTGTGCTCCACAAGACAACTGGTGGCCCTGTAGTGGCATGGGGTCAACTCCAGCCTCACCTTGTGTGGCCCATCTGAGGTGTTTGAGTCAGCAAATGCTGCCTGAGAGGGCACTGTGGACTAGGGCTGTGGACCTAGTGGAGTGGGTAACCTTTTGGTTTGCCACCTGCCTCACAGAAGTGGGGGACCAAACTAATCCCATGGCTGAGCACTTTAACCCAGCAATCAGGAGATACGGATGGGATCCTTTAGCCCATGACTTGGACTTGTATACAGATCACACACTGCTGGTGCTTAGAATGTTGGGCTGAGCTCTTCCTATTCACTGCTTGCAGTGTCCCCAGCTTCCAGCCCTTCAAAGGGCACAACAGTGGGATACTCCTGCTGTTTACCAGGCTTCTCTGAGACCAGGGATAGCACAGAAACACAGACAGAAGGCACAGGTGCACTTAAGAATGGAAGATCAGGCCGTGTAATGAGAGGAGATAAAGTACAGTTTTGTCTGAAAGACTTGCTTTTGCAGCTCAAGAACTAGAGTCCTTCAAGAGCTTGTGCAAGGTCTTCAGATCAGGGTATAAAATATTGGTTGTAGGGCACCACAAAATAATACAATATTTAAAAGGACCCTCCTGAAATTTCAAACTCTCAGTCTTGCTGTAATTCAGCAATTTTTTGCTACCAGTATGGAGACCATTCCTACTGAAGAGAGGAAAGAAAACAGAACTCCCACAAAGTTTATCTTACAGGACTGATGTTTGACAAGACACCATTTAAACAGACATTGAGAAACAATTCCCAGTGCTCTGCTGATGCCATCCTAATCAGGAGAACATCTACCAGAAAACAATCTGGAGACTAATTTTTCTCATTTTCAAATTTGCAAACCTAGAAAAATCAGGAAAGCTGAGTTTACTGATCACCAGATTCTGGGGAGGTACCACATACCCACAGCAAGTTAAAACCCTCATGTGTACTTTTCTTGGTTGCCCTTCTTTCCACGTAACATTCTTCACTGAGCAGAAACATTAAGCAGTGAGGCAGTCTCAGATTAGGTAATTCAGCGTAATTACAGTAGATTTCTGGTAGAGCAACTTTGATTTACTCCTCTTTTCTGGGGCTTTGACTTGCAGTACTTTGCTAAGCACCAGCAGATGAACTGAGAAAGAGTGTCTGCTTGTCACTTAACATGGACGGGTTTCGACTCTTGCTGAAAGTTATTTACCTACAATATCCTCAAAGGTCTAATTGCATTAGCTTTCCCTTTATTAAAATTTCCTTTGAAAAGTGAGTCACTAACCCAGGCGGGAAATTCTTTTGAAATACAGATGAAAAGACATTGAATGCAATTCTCTAGATAGTAATAGTTCTTGGAAAACTCCACCTCTTACCTCCTCTTACCCTTGTTTATTTTTTTCCTCAGAAAGCTCACTTATCAAATTAGACTGAGCTGAAATGTCTTTTTAACTGGTTTAGTAGTACAATAGCTTTTACAAATTTTCTAGCAGATAAAAACTCTTATGTACTTGCTGAAGAAAAGGAATACCAAGAAAAGTAGGTAGTGCAGAAGTTTCTGCTCCTAAGTAGGTTAACAGATTGACAGACTACTTCCTTCTCAACAATTCATTATGTCAGGGCTTATTGTTTTGTTGTTGCTATTTTAAGCAGGATTGTCAGAACCTGCCTGTAAGCACTGAGCTTTAAGTCTTCTCTCTAGTATTATAGCTTAGCAATTGATTTTTCACAACCCGTGGAGGCCTGAGAGAGCTGAGTGAAAAGAGCAACACAGACTACTAAACATTCCTGTGAAGTCCCAATAGCTCAAGTAACAGCCCTGTTCGTGCAACTCTGTACCATGGGTACACCCAACGTTGCACTTGCTGCTTCTGTCAGGAAGCCTTGACAAAGGGAGATTGTAGAAGAGTCTTGGTGGCTCCAGGAAGCGAAGCAGTAAGCAAGGACATCCTGGAGAAGATTTACCAGTGGTGTTCCAAGGACTTCCACCTCCTCTAACAGTTGTGACTGCCATCTGCACCCCCAATAAAATGGAGGCTTGTCACAAGGTGGGGTCAGCTTCACCCACATGGCATCATGCTGAGCCTTAGCACCCCACTTCTGTCACCAAACAACTTTGGCCATGTGCTCCCGAATGGCATCTGTCTGTGGGAAAGCTGAATGCCTGAAAAAAGCAGAGAGAAGCCTTTCACTGACTTCTCACACAGCAAATGATGTTTTTTGACATTAATTCTGGCAGTGACAGCACTCTGGGAGCCAAATTAAGACCAACTAGGTCCAAATTCCAGGGGAACTGAGCAGCCCTGTGAGATAACTGACGGTCAGAGTCCACCAGGCTTATTCGCGTCAGGCCATCCCACCCCAATGAAGAGCAGGAGAACCAGCGTGGCCACTCTCCAGAAGGGCAAGCATGTCACCCCCAGATATCTTATCAGGTGCTTTTTAAATAGAAGCCCAGAAAATACTGTGTGTTCTGATATGGAGGGGGAAAGGGACCCGTCTGTGAGGTCAGCAGGACAGGAAGGGCAAAGTGACTATTTCAGGAATGGAGAAAGATTCCCATGCAGCTTGCAGGGAGGTGAAGAACAGAAAGCTGTCCATTTCAGGCAGCTGTGAGTCTCTCCTGCTGTTTTAATCACAGCCAAACTGCTAAAAGTAGGTAGAGCAACTTATACAAGAACTTCCTGCTGCTGTTACATATTTTCTACTGTCCGATTTAAGATACCCTTTACTGAGGTTTCCACAGCAGCAGATCTTGCAGGATTGCAGTATACACACCCCAAGTCACTGTATTAATACAGTATTTAATGAGGCTGCAAAGTCTGTTCTTGTATTGGTAATAACCTTCAAAAGATCAATTTTAAACAAAATCTCTACCAAAGCACTGGTGTGATCTGTTTACCCTTGGCTTGTTCAGTTGCACTAGTGCAGTGCAACCTCACGAAGCATTAATTTCCATCAAATTTTTACTGCCTAGCAGTCTTAATCAAAATACCGTGGGTTTAAAAAAAAAAAAAAAAAAAAAAAGCAGCATTATCAGCAGTCCCAGGGAGAAAACTTGCTCAGCACAGTTCAGAAAATCTTCCCAAGAGGAAACCAGTAGCAAAACCAGGAGTGGAGCAAACCTTTCCTAGCACTGTCTCAGAGCCAGATGCCTGACTGCCAGCACATCCGGACAGCCTCCTATAGCTGCCTGTTTGCTCCTTGCGTGTCCCTCTTCTCATCCATGGTCTCCTGCACATATTCACAAGCCTTTTTTCTAGGAAACCACCACCAGTCCCCTGTAACCTTCTAATTTCACTCTTCCAGGTTCATTTTTGCTGCAGCATATTTCCACACAATTAGGTAATTATGACAGCTAATTAATTATCAAACCTCAAAAGGCTAACCTCCACCCTCTGCGCTGCCTCATGCTGAGCAAGCAGCACACACGGGGGAAATGGATGGTCACCGGTCCCTGCTGCCCTCTGCCCCTTGCAAAGGCAGGACTTCACTGAGTAACCCACTACACAGAGCTGCTAAAAAACTCAGCTAAACAGAGCTGCTGTAGGCTTCCCAAATGAGATCTCCTGCACAGTATCCCGGACAGCCTCCCAAAGAGACTCCTCTCCCTTCTGCATTGTCCCCTACTTACAAAATGAGGACGAAGAAGAACTGTCCTCTCAGAATCCCTGATCCAGGGTGACCAGGGATAAGGACACCAGAGGCTCCCCAGGCTCTTCAGCCTTTTCTTAAAGCTAAACAGCCAACTAAAGGAAACACCCACATCTGTCTGAAAAATAAAGCTTGGGACGTAGTTGGAATAAAGACTGAGGGATAGAATAAAGTTCACTCTTTTCATCCCCACTCCCTAAGTAAGTCCACATGGTTCTGAACTGGGTGCTCTTAGCACATGAACCCCCCAAAGTTGCATTTGTTGGTCCCCACAATGAAGCACAAGCTCTCAGTGGAGTTTCTCAGCTTTACTAGAGGAACCTAATACGTGATTTCACCCAGATGTTCTTTAGGTAATGCAGCTTTCTAATGAAACTGTGAATGAACATACAGCCTCTTCCACTTTCTGGGCTCTACAACACATCTCCTTGATTTAAGTCTGTCCACCAACCAGTGACTTCACACAGACAGTTTATTCAGTCATGGTTAGCCAGTTATCACTGCAGCATCTTCAGCTGGCCCATCTCTAGTTTTAGAGAGGGCCCCTCTTTCTCCTACCTCTCTTGGGAGAACTATATGGAAATTGATGGCTTGCTCTTCAGCCCCAGATCATTCTCTTGCCATTCCTTTAACAATCCTGGAAAATTAAAGGAAAACTTCTCTCTGAAACCATTTGTGTCATGGCTGCTAGAGCTCGCCACCAAACAAAATGTCACAGGCAGGGAACATGATCTCAAGTTGTCACATGATAGAGGCAAAACCCAGTACCTGAACACACACACACACACACACACACACACACACACACACACACACACACGAGTGCATGCAAAGATGACTTGAATGCCATTCCCACAGCACAGGGTGGCCAGCTATGCAATTGTTTGAGTAATTTCACACCTCTGCTGGCAACATGCAGTCTGGTTCTTCAAGCAGGCTGCCTGACCCTTGGTGTCAGGAAAGGCACAGCTTGAGGTTGCTCAAACACACCCACAGGAATATAAAGTGGAGCTGGAACCACCTCAGTAAATTAAGAATAAGGGGCAGTGCTTTGTGCCATGGAAGTGGGTGAGGGAGGGAGGAAGACAGGACACTGCTGGCAGACTCCTAAGCACATCAATGCACTCTCATCATTCAGCAGTTTGCTGTTTTCCCATACCCAAATTCTTAGAAGTGCTGAACACCTCGGAGGTCAAGCAGACCTCTTAATGTGAAGTCAACCATGTGTACTCAGCTGATCAGGGAATAACCAGAAGTTAACCCTTTGTCTCTATAAACAAAGAAAGTGCTGGGGAAATGCAAAGTCATTTGAGAGAATCAAGGAGTGATTAACTGGGTCATAACAACTGGGATACATGTACTTATCTTAAATCCCTACCTCATGTCCTCTGTCTTGCACAGGACATGATTCACTGTCTGCTTCAGAGAATGACCCAGACTCATCGCTGGAGTTTGTTCCATAGGATGGCTCACATTTAATCTGGGCTCGGACCGGGTTGTACAATCCATCCCCCACCACGCCGGGCTCCTGGTGCTCGGGCGCCAGGAATCGGGGGCCTTGGGAGCAAGGGGAAGAGGAGAGCTCGCAAAGACGCAGGCTGCAGGGAGAGCCGCCGCTGCCGTCCTCTGCGTACGAGTAGGAAGAGCACGAGCTGGAGGTCCTGGTTCTGGTTTCCAGAGGAGGAGAGCGAGGGCAAACTTTAATTGGCACCGGACAGCTGGTGTTCGGCCGCATCCTTCCCGGCAAGTGATCAGCTGTCAGTCCGCTGTGCGAATAGGTCTGAGAGCTGGGGAGAGACTGGCTACTGCCAGCCCACAGACCCTTTGGCACAGTCTCAGTGAAGTCTTTGTCCAAGCTGCTCACACCAGAATACGAATGCACCGAAGTGTTTACTTGGTCACAAGCATTTGAAGAGAATATAACACTCCTCCTGTCCAGTTCCCCTTCTTGCTTACAGAGAGTTTCAAAGCCGGGCCCCCTGAGTGGTGATCCCACTGTGAAGTTGGAAGCATCCTTCTGCATGGCATGGGACTGTCCATAGTTCCCTGTGAAAGGGACATAATCAGTTTTGTGGTCACCCTGAGTTGTCCCTTTTTCAAAAGGGCATGCTGGACTCCTGCCAAAGTGCTGTTGGGAAGTGCTGGGGAAGCCAACCAAATCTATGCTTTTTGTTCTGTTGAAGAAAGACCGCAAGCAAGAAGGAGAAGACCCGCTTTTTGGCCTGTCAACACAAGTGGGGCTTGGCTGTTTCCTGTCCATTTCAACATCCCCTTCTTTATCCCTGATGTCAGGTTCATCTCCAGACAGGCAAAGTGTGATGCTTTCTTCATCGTTCTCTTCATTCTGAGGCTCACTTTTTATCTGCCCCATAGCAAGTCCTGATTTGAGGCCATTTCCAGAGCTCTCTTCACTGAATGTGCTTGCAAAACCTGAGGTACTGATGTGTGATGTGTTGTAGACATTCTTGGTACAAGCAAGCTGGTATTTCTTGTATCTGGGGTACCGTGTTACTGCATCTTTATCCAAATTGTCCTTGCTATCTCTCAGCATGTCAGAGTCAGGCAGCATCCCTTCGCCTTTGTCTGCTCCAGCAACAGTGGTTTCAAAATTGAAGGGTTCTTGGTGCATCCTCTCCCTTGGGCAAGATATTTTTGACGTCTCCGATTCCATTGTCTCCTCCTCATCTCCATCGGAGTTCTCCTCATCGTGCATGCGCTGACAGGTGGTATCTTTTTTGCACAGGAACAGGCCATCTTCGTTGTTCAGCAGTTGTGTCTGAAGGAAGCTGAAGCAGGAGTCCTCCAGGTTGTGCATGCGCAGGAACTCAGCGCAGTGGATGACCTCCTGGATGTTTTCTCTGCTGAGTAACAGCTTAGCAGTGTAGGCGAACTGTAACAATGGACCAAATCCCCTGACAGTGACCTGCAAAAAGAGAGAGGGGAAATTGCCAGCGTTACCATCAGCTCTTGCTACCACCCCAAGTCCTTCATCATGGGGTTAGATAAACTAACAGATCTGACATTCAGGATTAAATGCTGCACAGCACCAGGTGTTCTTCTCTCACACCAGCAAGGATGCTACATCCAGGAACAAGCACTGCTCCCTTTATGTTGCTCCTGTACCTCATTGTACAGATTGAACCGAGAACTATTTTTCCCAAGTATCTTGAAGCCCTATGAACTAAGTCTCTGCCCTAATAAAAGACTGACAAAACTAGCCTGGACACTGCTAAGTCTTACATGGATTTAATTTTAACTGTGCTACAGCACCCAACCATGAAAGCACCAATTAAATTTCGATTCTTCTGCTCTGATGGAAGGTCCAATGAACAGTGGTTTCAAGCTTAAGATCCCTCTTAAATCCAAAAAGTGTTTTGGGAAGGAAACACTTAGTATTACAGCAAAATTCAACTGAAAACATATTTCTGCCTCTTTCAAAAGCAAACAATTTCCTTTTTTTCTTCTCAATTCTTTTTTGCAAGCCATTGCTGAATACATAATAGGTAAGTACAGACTGTGTAACTTTCCTCCATCCCATGGAGAGTATTCCCCTCATACTGTTCCTGATTTTAGTGAGCCTGAGGTACAGCTAACAGAAAATAAATTAATATTTATAGTTCAAATGATAGAAATTATTCTGAGTCCCACCTCAATACTTAATTTCCCACCATTTTCTTTGTAGAAAGAGTAAAAACTGTTTCCAGGAGAGTGATCTCCAGTCAGCTGTTCCAGGTCTGACTTATACACTGCTACTCATCTTGTTTTCTTTCCATACCATCTATGTTTTACATTAATATACCATATATTTAAAAATACACACTTCCCCCCCCCCCATTTTTTTACAGTTGTATCTTTACATACAGCTATCAAATAAGTTGCTAAGCCACACAGCAAACAACAGGTAACATCTATTTATGACAAAAACACTTTGACTGCTACTAACTTCTGTTAAATTTTTTTCTCCCAGTGGGTATGAAACAAAGGGACTGGAAAAATTATTCTTAATGAAGCAGCAGGAGGCTGCTTCAGAACCACAACTAACCATCAAGGATCAAGGTTTCTGCACAAGATAATTCAGTGGTTTGGCCACAACGATGAGATTTGGAAGACCACAACTCAATTTCCCATTGCACCAACCACCTACTACATGACCCTGGTAAGTCCCTTCAGTCTCAGTTCACTGAGACACCTTGCCTTTCTTGCAAGTAGCACTCATTTATCTGAGTTCCCTGTGTTCTGCATACCAGGCAAAGGCCTCTAGATTGGATTCAGCACAGCAAACACCTGCATGCCTGTGTGAGGTTGGGATGCACAGCCTGAAACCCCCTTCTGGATGCAGATATCCCTGCTAGGCATCCCCAGCTCTGTTTCTTCTTCTAAAACAAACAAGAAGAGGAAGCACTGCGGTCTGCTCTTTTTTTTTTTTTTTTTTTGTGAAATAGCCTAAAGACAGAAGGGGAACCTAGAAAGTAGGAGACCAAGTTCCTTCCCCAGGCTGTGAGAATTGCAACTCTCATTTCCCAGCTCCTCAGAAGGGTATATTTGGGATGGTATGGGATACCCTGAAGGTGAGTTGCTTTTTACTATTCTTCCAACTGAATTAATGCCACTGAGCAAAGAAGCTGCTCAAAAGGCTGGTAAGCCATCAGGCCATGAATTTCCAAAGGTCTAATTTGTGACTGGAGTGTATCTGAGTGAATAATTTGGTTCATCTCAATGAAAAGCCTATAAAGCCCTATACTGCCTCAGGACCAGTGGTAGAGTTCCCAGATTTTTATAGAAAATCCTGACTTCCAGAAACAAGCCCTTGTTATTCATAGATCTGTACTTATGATGGCGGATTATGAAGACACCACAAGCGGTGCAGATTTTGATGGGGAGAAAAATATTTTAAAACACCTCTAAAATTGCTCCCAATAGCTATTCCATCCATAGTATTACTGCTCTATCTGCTATTTTAAGAAGCAGTGCATTTTCATGCACGTACTTACACACTCGCACATTCCTGTTTTACAATATGCCTCTGGTACAGAATTGCCAAGATTTACAGCTGGCTATTAAACCAATCTCTGCTTTATCAGTGTTACACTTTCTGCCTATTTGTTAGATTATCAGCTCACTAAAGGCCTATCTGCATTTTATCTATGCAGCATGATTAACAAAATTGCTCGGGAACTTAATGAGCTACTCGCAGGCTGATGGTAAGATCTTCAGTGGGGGGGCTTACATATTGCTGCATATCCTGTAAGCTCGGCAGCAGCGTAGGTCTGCAGGGACTCTGGAGCACAAACACAGCTCTCCTGGCAGTGGTGTCACTCGGCCACTAGGTGGAATGGCTGGAAAGCAAATTAAAATAATTTTCTGTGCTGGGCAAGGGTTTCACCTGCCTGCCTGGCGCCCCAGCACAGGCACTCCGCACAGCCTCAGGCTGACTCACACAACCCCACAGCAAGGCTGTCTCCCACGCTGACACAGCCTTTTGCTCTAGGTAAATCACCACGATAACAAACAGCAGCAAGGCAGCTGCTGGAGCTGCTCTGCGCTGGATGTGTCGGAAGCAGAGCATGAGACTGCCGTGGGCTCCCTGTGGTGCCCAGCAGACACCTCATGTGAAGGATGATGAAAACACCGAGCAAATGTGTGCCTTGACTTCCTTTGGAGGTATTACCCAGTGACACAACCATCACTCTCACAATCTTCAGATCCAAAGGGGGTAAGTTTCTTTTCAAGCACCCGGCGCTTGTCATTGCCCTCAGGCAGAAATCTCTCTAGTGCCAATTCTTGAAACTGCACAAACAATAACTTTGGAAACAAACGGGTGCAAAGCTTGCTGCCAAGTGTGAAAGCCAGCGCAAGCTCTGCCGCCTGAAGCTGTCTAAATATTGATTCGGCTCCCATGGCAGGTTCCCTGCCTCGGCCCCACCAGTTTTGGGACTGCTTGCATCTGATGCATTCTGGCAGGAAGGCTGGAATCGAGCCACTGGAGCGTGACTATGAACACCACACATTGGGAAAGAAAAGGCTTTGAATGTACTACCACACAGGCATTTCTCTAGGAAGAGATAAGGACAGTCTTTTAAAATTATTTGATCTGACTGATGCATCCCAGTGAAAAAAGTTAGTGAAAACACGTTGACTTACACTTGCAGAAGGAAAGAGATAATTTCTCTCCTACAACAGTCTTCATTTACATGTGAGAGAGACCTTTGTTGGCTGGGTAAAACCCATGCCAGCAACAATCCCAGGGGTTGTTTTTCTCGACTGAAAATAAGATGTCCAAGAGTTGTTTGCTTTTAAACCTTATTTGCTGTGTAAATTAATGTTTAAGCAGGCAGGTCAGTTTGTGGGAACCTCCACCGGGCACCCTGTCCAAGCTCATATGTCAAGTCACTACTTCCCTGCCTTTCAATCCTTTGCCTTATTCCAATTTCTACCCATTTCTATTGTTTAAATGGAATTGTCTGGCTACTAGAAAACCAGGCAGGGAAAAGGTAAAGCATACATATAAAACAACTGCTCACGCAGAGAGAAAAAGCAAAGATCCTAGCTTCTTGGAGGCTTGATTTCTTTCCTGTATGTTTCAAAGCAGGGTATGAGAGGGCTTCTCCTGTGTACTTGGAGCATGTCAAACAGCCCACCAAGACTAGGATAAAGCACTTTATTTGTCTTGCTTCTGCTCCCAGCTGGTCTTGTATGCATTAAAACCCCTCTAGTGCACAGAGGACACAGGTAGTGCAGCCCTGCCTAAGGTACCTGGCACACCTCCTTGCCCTACAGCAATCCAAGAGACCGAGCCCACGTGCAGCTCCTGCCTCTGCTATGCTGCCACAGGTACACTGAGCTCAGTGTGCAGTAGGGAGGTCTGTGTCAATTCAGCGTTGTGGCAACAAGAAGCCTGACCACTGTCAAGGTGAGAGAAAACAACTTCTCCTGCTCTTTATCTGCCTCTTGTCTTTCAGACTGAGCTAGCCAAGCTGGGGGACATGCTTTGTACGGCCGTGCCCTTGTGAGTGTGTGCTATTGAGGAACAGGCTGGAAACAATGCAATGATATGATCACCATCAAGAGATGTTAATCAGCATTAGTCCTATTGAATTTACCAGCAAAACACAGACAGCATCCCTGCAAAAAATAAGCACGCAAAGTCTATTTTAGTTCAGTTTGACATTGCTTTTCTCCTTACAGAGTCCCGGGGAGTGTGATGGTCCTAATTGATTTAAGTGACCAGACTTCCACTACTTCCTCTGGGAGATCATTGCCAGACTCTACTTAAAACCTCCTTGCAAGGAAATATTTCCCTTATTTTCCTCCATCATCTCTCATTATATTTCCTTGATGCATTCTGGGTAATGCTTTTTCCTTTTGGAGAAATAGTTGTATTGTCATTAGACTCTCTGCCTTCCCTTTTTTGTTGGTCATTAACAAAAAACTGGCTAATTCAAGGAAAAAAATATTGATCACTGTCGGATGGGGTAATAAGAAACTGAGAAGACAGTCAGCAATAAATGCTAGCAAAAGAGGCAGCATTACAGATGCAAATAGAGCATTTTTAGCCAAGCATTCTTCTAGTTCTGGGCCCATACTATTCTAAAATTAGGAGGGTTAGGTCGCTTCCACATTGGGAGCACCATCTTTTTGTAAGGGACATCTAGGTCAGAAATTCTATTTTAAACGTAGCTGTACACACACAGGCACCGTGGGAGACGCAGCAGTGTGGGTGACCTGGCTCTGGCTCCCCGTTGTATCCGTGCCCTCCATGAGGGCTGGTCAGGCATGCCATGGAGGTCTCTGTGCTGCTCTGAACACACGGGACGTGGCCTCAGAGCACACGCGGAGGGCTGACGGATTTCTGCGGATGGGCCGGACGCAGTGTGCGCCGCAGAGTTCATCAGTGCACGCTCATTAGCGAGCTGCCCAGACTTCCAGATGTCTCAAAATCCCAGACAAATAGACAAAATCCTCCAATTCTGCACAGACAGTATTTCTTACAGGGGGGTGGGAGGGAAGGTTATTTCCAAAGGAAACATGGATGTCTGGTAACCCCGCTTGGAATGGCATCTGTATGAAAAGCTGCATCTGGAGCAGGGAAGGTCAACCCCTGCAAAATGCCAGCAAAGTCTGACTTCAATTTAAAGAGGGGAAAAGTGATTAAGGGCAAGAAAAGATCACTGTAAACATGTAGGAATGTAAAACTTGGCAAGGCAGTATCTGAAACGGAGCAAGGGAATGTTTACAGTAATCTGATGCAAACTACCATCAAGAACAGAGAAGAACTGTCTAGTTTGCTATGGGGCGCTATTGGCATTTGCAGAGAAAAGAAATTAAAATGTAGGGTTTTTTTCCCCCAACTCTTAACCTAACAGAGCAATCTTGGAAGGCTTTCCAGGGAAGATGATAGATACTTTATGTCTGAGTACTGCAAAGGAAAATGAACAAAGTGCAACGTTGTTCTGGAGAGCTGGGCTTTAATTTAGAAGACTTTTCCAAAGCTAATTTCTCTGTTAATGAGGGCACGGTGCCAATGATCTGCCAGAAGAGAACAATAAAGTTTAACAGCAAACGCACATGCAATTGTTCCTTTCCAAATAAAGCATACCTGGGGCACATGCAAAGAACAAGCTCACTGGTGGTGGCGTGAGAGGGCAGAGCCCTCTCCTCCCCCTCTAGGGATACAATGAAATCTGCAGAACATTAGTTGCTAAATCCTACAGAACTGGGGGTAATTTAGGTGGTGAGACCTTCAGACCCACTGAGAATGCACAAGTCCTGACAGAGCAGCCCAGGCGCATGTTATTATCTTTACACATTTGAGTAGACTTGTTAAAACTCAACAGGAGCAGTGATAAGTTTGTTGTGAAGCATACAAGCTGCTTTTAGGTTAATAGTTTATATTTTTAGTATTTTGATTTTTAGGTTAAATTCATCATCAGGCACCTAAGAACAGTTAGAAACCCCTCATCTCTAATTTTCAATCACCAATTCAATTAAGCCATTTTGTGGGTAAGGAAGAAAGGAAGATTGAATCAAACCTCACATGCTGAATATCGAATCTCAAATTAAGTATTATTTAAAACAACTGGATAGAAAAATAGCAGAAATGTGTTTCTTGTAGAACTCCAAATGAATCAGTTATTCATGTGTTGTTTCGTAGCAGGTCTACTGTGGTACCTGTTTTACTGGCCTTTCAGCATTGCCACTGCAGTCTAAAAGCATGTGTAGAGCTTTTTAATCCATCTCAGCCCTGACATTGTCTAATATGCCCAAGCATGTAGCCAACAAACCACCAACTTCTCAATCAGCCAGCGGGTTCCCAGCACTAGTTATATAATCAAACACATACTAGAAAAATAGGAGATAAGATTAGTGACAGTTAACTGCTATTTTTTTTTCCCACAGCCTGAAGAAGGTCTCTGGGATTAAATATTAACTCTAATCTTATTTGCTAAAATTAGCACACAGTGTATTCTTCTTCTTCTACAGCCAATTGCAAGTATAGCACAGAAGTTATTTTCAGAGGGTAATCTGATAACCAAAATCAGTCACCAAAGCTGTTATTCCATTAAGAATTAAGAGACTTCCTGGTTATTTACTTGGTTATTTTTACCTGGGATGCTGAAGCCTGTTTTTTTCCTAGCTTGAGCTTATTTGGTTTTGGAAAACTCTCTGAAAGATTTAAGTATATTACTAGGCTCAAACAGGTCAGTCACATGTGCAAAACCAGTGGTGTTAATACAGTTTGTTCCTATATATGCACACAGGCATGTTTTGAAACCATGTTCCTTTTACATAAGGTGGGAACATGCAGGAGGCAGGAAAAAATCAGAAGAGATGATAAACAGCAGAGTACTTCTGTAAGGCAATGCCACACCAGTATTTTACTGCATTTCCCCTCTTTTATTTAACAGCTCTTAAATGTTCTCTCACCAGCAGCTTGCAGATGTATTTCCCTTACTTATTTGCTCATAAGGATGTGGAGCTCCTAAAATGAGTGATCACGCTTTAAAAATTCCACTTGGGTGAGAAGCATCAGATGCTGGTATTTGTATTAGGTAAGCTTTTAAACAACAATGGAATGTACAAGTTGCTGATGGAGAAGACCAACAAAGAGAGGCTTTTGTTTTCACTCTAAAAACATTGTTTAAATTAAGTAGATACCTTGCCAGCCCCAGTTTAACATTCTGCCTCTTCTGATAGTGCATACAGATTTTGTGCGGAAGAGTAACCTGAAGTGCAAGAGACAGTCTGGCCTCTCCCAGACAGCATCACACTGCAGGGGTGGGGAGGCCACCACACACCATCATTGTGCATTCCCTGGGCATGAACGCACACCACGGGAGCAGAGAAACCGGACACACAGCCCCTCTCCTTAGGAGACCCATTACCCAATTATTAATTTCAAAAGTCCCCCTGGAAAATCTGCCACCTGCAAAGCCACACCCTGAGTGGTCTAAGGGGTATCCTGGTGTCTTTCCAGTGCATCCTCCACAACAGCCCATTGAGGCTGTCAGACTGAGAGCTTCAAGATGTTTAACTTCCCTTAGTGGTACTTTTACAGAAGATGGCCCACTGGACAAGCTTGTCCGATTTCCAATTTTGTGCTTTCAAAAGAAAAAAACTCTACAAGTGCTCCCCTCAGCCTTCCCCCCTGGCATCCCAGCTGTTGGCCAAACAACAACTTTACACTAGAAGCCCTGACTGTCTGTGTGAGGCTAGAGGGAAACCAAGTGACTTCTCATTCTCCTCTCTCTGGCATAATGAACACATCCAGGGGCAGCACAAGCACTTCAAACGCCTCCTCCCTCGGCACCCGAAAGGGAAGGAGAGACCAGTATCCCTCAGAGCATTCCAAGGAGGGAGGAGTGACCACAGGAGGTGAGAGGAGGAGGAAGGAGAAGTCATTCATGCTAGACTTGTCTGGAGGATGGGAAGCAATAATCGCAAACCACATCCACTGCTCCGTGAGAAGTGCGTCAGTGCTGACGGCGGGGCAAGTGGCTGGGAATTGATTGCCAAGCGCAAAGATGGTGTAAACAGCCATGGGATCGATGACCATGTTATTGGTTATGTCAGCACTCGACCACACATGACTCACGGGTGGGGTGTAAGAGTTGAGGCACACACATGCTGAGGCTTGTCTGAATCAAATTCACTGTGGCAATGGCCCCAGCTTTGAAGCACCCTCAAAAACCCCGGGCCTTAAGTCTGGGGCCAATAATGTCAGAGGAACCAAAGGGGAAGAGAGAATCAGAAGTTGTCTAGGAAATTAAAAAAAATAACCTAGGGTGTAGTAAAAGTAAAAATAATCTCTGATCCAACTGCAATGCTTATTTTAATCCACAACTTCTAGTTTTATTTCCTCTCAGAGTTACTGAAGCCAAATTGAAATTCTTTCAACCTTTCAAAAGTGAGACTGCTTTCAAATCAAAGAATTTACTTTTGGAAATCATGACAGTATACCCCCACATTTTCAGCGTCTTTGAAAATTCTGCGGAAAAAGCAATTTGTTGAATTTGCCACACCTTTTGGAAAAAACACCATCTATTGAGAAGGAAGCTAGAAATCATAGGCATAAGCCTCAGTACTTTGCTGAGGACACATCTCAGTGCAGGAAACAGCAAAGATCAATGAATATACTTGGAAAACTGAAAGGCTACAGGACAGGAAGATACAGTGCTCTTCCATAGCAGGGATGAACTGCCTGCATCACATCTACTCTAAACATTGGTCACTGCCAGATGTACCCATTGGGCAGCCCTAGGTTTTACCATTCACAGCAGTCTTCTCAGCAAAAGGGACATTTGCCTGCATGGCTGCTCCTTTGGGCCACAGAGAAACTTAGGCATGAGAAGCTGGAAAGCTCAGGGAGGCAGGTCTGTGCTGCACCTCCCTCTGCCACCTCACAGCAGCACAACACCTTTGGCAAAACAGCTCTTGGACTGGAGGGGGAAACTTCTTAAACCCCTGCAAGCAAACCTGCCACATGATACCTGCCAGAGCCCTTATTGTAAAATCTCACTCTGTAACCTCTTCTGAAGTCAAACACCATTTTATTCTTTTCTTCCTAACTAATTCCACGGCTTGGGGTATGTTGTTGATGTCAGAGGTTGTCCATGGCATAACAAGAACACAGAAAATTCCAATGGCCAAAAGAGTACTTGAGGCAAGCCTAGGTGAAAAAGACTTTGGGAGGATAACTTTGGGGCTGGTAAGGTGAGACTCTGAGTGAAGGTGTTAAAAAGAAAATTGGAGATGAGGATGTTTCAAAGAACCATCCCTCTAAAGGGACAGCATGGCCACAATGCTACACAATCAACAAAGCACACATAAAAACCAGTGGCACTAATTAGCAGTTTAAACACTCAGGCATGAACTGGAAGAGAAAGCAAAGGGAAATATGGCTGTGATACCTGGCTGTTTCAAATACTTTTGTGTTTTCCAGTGCAATGTGCATCTTAAGAAACCTGGAACACAGGAACGAAGTATGACACAAGTAGGTGGCTCAGCAAAAATACTGCCTTCCCTCCCTCCCTGGGTGCCTGTACAAGCCATACTGAAACCAGTGGGGAAGAAACAAGCATAAATGAACAGATTTTAACTGAAAAGCATCATCAGAATTAAAGTGCAACTGTAATTTAAAATTAAAATTAGTCCCACATTTTTGCAAAAGGAAAATTAAACTGACCCCGAGATTAAAAAAGAAAGAAAAACAAGAGAAAGTGTTAGCAGTAAGGGGGGGTGAGGAAGGAGTGGGAAAGCTTTCACAGAATATAAATTGTGAGAGAGGAGTCTGTGAAAGATCTGTTTAAGTGCATAACATGAGCCAAAGTGGGTAGAAAAAGGAAAAACAAAAGCAGTTTCAGAACTTTTAGAATAAAGAAAGAATCCTAGAAGCCTCCAAATTACATTAGGAAATATCAAAATAGGCAGAAAATGAAGATATGTGTAGAAATTTGCTAATTCAGAGGGTGCTTAGAGGAGTGGTTCAGAGTTTCTGAAGCTGTAATTGATATACAAGTAAGCACAACAACACTGAAAAATTACCAAGACTTGTAAATTCACCAGTACTCCTCTTTCCCAGGCATGGCAGAACGTATTTATGCACATGAACTATGTAATAGTGTATTAAATACACAGTGTATTAGACACATGGTAATTATAAAAACAAGGAGAACTTCACAGCAAGCCACCTCACTACAGGCCCTACTATTACACTCCAAGCAGTGTAGGAGAGGAAGAAGCAGGCTCTGTCAGATATGATTAAAAAAACCACCAGGCTGCACTCTGAGGAAGAGCACTAACTCAGAAGACAAAGGAGCTGGAGGAGAAGCAGGCTCAAGAGACGGGGCTGGGTAACATCCGAAGCAGCTCACGGATGCTCTGCCATGGTTTCCACGGGGCTGACGACACCCATGCTTCTGGCACTGCCTGTCACCGTGTGCTGGTGTGGCACAGCAGATAAAATCACTGGCATCCTGACACTGGGGCAGCAGACGGTGCTGCCCAGCAAATACCGTAACATTTCAAATCCAGAGACGCTCTTGCTGGGCTGCGGATGAAAATGAACGTAAAAGGCTTTACTACAGGACTTCATGAGGCAACCATTTACCTCATTGCTTAAAAGCAATTACAGCAATTAACTGGTAGGCTGAAATCCTGAAAAAGTGACCCAGCTTCCTGCAAGCATCTTATTTTTAAAAGAAAACCTGACAAATGCTGCATTTGTTCCAGTTTTCCTTCTCCTCCCTTGCCTTGCCATTTAATTTCCGGTATTTGGATGTGCAATTCTTCTGCCATCACCTTGTTTTTGTTCTGGCATGGCTACAACAGATCTGAGGATTACGGTGGCTTTTGTTCCACTGCCTGGTGTTCACATTTCATCAATGACGTCTGCTCAGCTCAGCAATGCAGGTTTGCAAGGAGAAGCAGCCACTGCTGAGCTGGCAAAGTTGGTTCCCTCCCATCCTCCACAAGGAGCAGTTAACTCTTCTCTCGGTGGCCCGAAAGGTTAACTAGGCTCCATAAATCCCACCAGAAAAAATTGTAGGCATTCCCCTTCTTGCTGAGATTTCATGTCTGCTATGAGTAAAAGGTAAATGGCTCTTTTAGTCCCTAAAGGTGTGCAGGCTTAGCAGGAGCAACCCACTGTTAAGAGGTCAAAGGAAGGGAAAGATGGGAAGGTTGGACAACAGCATCCCAGTGCAGCCATGACCTTGTGTCCAGCTCTGGGCTGTTCCCAAGGAAATTACTTTCCCCTTTCTGCTTCATACATGATATTTTTAAGATCTACCCAGAAACTGAGGGGTAGAAAGTGCCATGTACACTAGAAGCCTCAGAAAGACTCTCCACATAGAAAAATTATGGCATTTCCATCTTGACTTCCTCAGAGGGTAGGTGGGACTTTACAGCTATTTGTGTGTGTGTGTGTGTGTGTGTGTGTGTGTGACTACATATGCTCACGTGCACCCACGCATGCTAGTGTGAGAAAGAGACTAGATAATGTGAACGTGTGTGAAAGGGATTGAATTAGCCCCATCTGCTCCGATAAGATCGTTTTTTTTCCTTGGATTTCTATTACCATCGTATCATTGCCACACTGGAGAGATTCTAAAAGGCTACAGCTCTGGCAGCCAGCATCATTACAGCTGCTCAGATTATTAACAGCATAAATAAACTCTCGGAGACACTACTAAGAAAATATTAACTACAATTATCACTGTCTGATAAAATAACGAACAGCAAAGTGTTACTCCGCTGCCTCAGTCACCAGTGCGTATTTATGTGTGCTGTGAGCAATGAGAACCAGTTTATGTGCATACTGAAGCACTCTGGAATTGGTTCTTTCTACTTTATTTTGTTCTACTTATATTTTTCTCAGATCAAGCAACACAGGCTGAAGCTCTGTATTCACAGAATTCAGTGTACCCCGCCTCCTTTCCTGCTGTATATAATCCCATTAATTCCAAGAGAACAGAAAGCCATGCCTGTAGCCATGCACACATCTCTTGGAGGAGGGAGATGGGCAGTGTGCAAGCTACCAGCAGCAACGCTAAAACCTCTTGATGGATTTTTACTCTTGGCCCTTGCTGGCTTTTTCCCCTAGATGAGGTGCAAGGGCTCACACAATGTCAATGCTGCATTTGCTGCTTGGATACTCCTTGCCTTCATCTTTTCCACTGGCCTGCACCACTTTAGCTTTGTAAGCTTGTTTTTCCTCTGTATTCTCAGTGACACTCTTGAATCCTGTTCTTTCTTGAGTGCACTGGGGAGATCTGGCTTGGTTTCTGATTAATAGAAATTATTAATTCCCTGCAAGCACTGGGGAAAAAAGTTCTTAATCGCATAGAGAGCAGGACATGGGAGCAGGAGCCTCTCATGCCACACTGGAAGGCTGGGCTCCAGCCCCAGCAATACCCTCCTTAGCAGTCATCTCATCTTCTTCACTGCCTGCTGTTTGTTGGAGCTCACCACAAACAGGAGAAAGAAGCAGCTTGGTCCTGAAACCAACTGTAACCAGGGCAGACACGGTGCTGCAGCTCCAGCCCAGGCAGGTGGCTCTCACAGCCCCAGGGCAGGAGAGGTTGCCCTCCCCCGAGTGGGACCCTGTGGGGCAGTGCCCATCCTGCCCTCCAACACCTTCCAACCTTCCATGTCTTCTCAGGAAAGAAGGGTGATGGTGGCAGGGTGACACAGGAAGAACAGGCACACACTGGGACCTTTCTGCCTGAGCATGGGAGGCTGGTCCAGGGTGAGAGCTTCTGTCAGACCCCTGGGGAAAGGGCCACATCCCTGCCAGGTATGAAGGAAAATTAGAAAGATGCTGAAGAGAGCAGCTGCAACTAAATACAGCCAGAAAGGAAGGCAAAATCACAATGTTGAGTGAGAGAAAAGAGAAGGGGGCATTTTCTAAAACAGCTTCCCTCAATCTAAGCCAAAAAAATCATGCACTGTACCTTTAGTGTTTTTAACCCACTGCTTTTTTTGAATGTTTCTGCAGCATCTCATGCTCCCTGCCTGGTCTCCTTTTCTCCTCTGCAAGCCTTTTGTTCCACCAACCTCCACTCCAGTGCTTCCTCCTAGCTTCCAGCGGCCACAGCAGGACCACATTTCCATTTGTGCACCCTAAGGCTCTCCTTGCCTGCATTGGTATGACAGTGACAGATGAAGAAAAGTGGGGTGCAGAGGCAGGAGGAAATATCATCTTCAAGTGTACCCCTCTGTCAGCTGTGAGGGAGGGACAGCAAGGAGGAGTTGACCTTCTCCCTCCTTAGAAATCACTGTGAGAATGAACCTCTGCTCCTCCTTCTTCCTGGGAGGGGAAGAGTTGAGCCACAACCCTCCTCACTGTTTTCCCTCCAGCATCCTCCCTCTTCTCAGTAATTGGCCTCTTCTGGCCACCGAAGCAGGTTAGCTGTGGCTTGCCCTGAATAAGTGACCTACATTAAATTTTCCTCTGTAATTAAAGTTGTTTTCTGAAGTTGTTTTCTGAAACAATTTATAAGAACTTTGGGAAAGAAAACAATGTATTGTTCCATATACATTTTCAAATAAAACTGTTCTCATCAAATGAACATGAAATGAACTTTGTCCCCCAAAAAGCCTCCATGGAAGGTAAAACACAGAGAATAGTGAAGGATTTGTTGAAGAAGAACAGAAGTTCATTTTAAATCAGTGTACCATGTACAAATGCTGTCTTACAAATAGGATTATTTAATTTAAACCTTAGATCTGTCAAGTTCCATTACTTCAAATGGAGCCTGTCATTTTTTGACTTCATTATAAATCAGGATTATATTACAATTTATGTTAGGTAAAGTCTCCGCTTCCACAGGAGATGGTGAAAAAAGAATTACACAGCAGTCAGTAAATAGAGCAAAGTCACCGCACTGTTCTTGAAAGGCAAAAAGTCATCTTGCTAAATGAGGGTCCGAGCTGTCCTGTACCAAGACTGTTTCTAATAAATAAAAGACCTCTGGGAAAAGTGCTGAGCATACGCTGGATCTATTTTCAGCTTGCATCAGCAGCTGCTGCCCCTGGGATCGTATCTTTGCTCATACCCTACACCATATGTAATCACTCCAGCGCTGCAACCAGTAAGATAATGAAAGAGCATGGCATAAATCTATACTTGAGTGGAATGCTAAATGAGAAAAATAATACAAAAAAGGGGGAAATAAACCACATTTTCAAGTCATTAGGAAGAAAGACTTTGACATATGAAGTGTTGCAACCATTAATAGCACTTATCATATAGAGTGGAGACAAAGAGACAAATTAATCAAACTGACAGAACTGGGACATTTTATGCTAATGCAGGCTCCTGGGTTTTCGTTTGTATTCCTCTGTGTCTGGAAAACTGATACCATTACAGGGCAGGAAATTGCATGAATAACATGCAACAGATCATAAAAATTCGCACACCAAGTGCAGAAACACTGCCAAAAGCACTGTAAAAACAAGGCTAGAGACCTCAACAGAGGAGCTCCCAACAGCTAATGAATGCAAATAAGTACAGGAATATTTCCCATCCATGCATAACAATGAGACATAGGCTGTGACTCCGGAGTATCCAATAGTGTAGGTATAATAAAGCCTGGAGAGCAAACATGCAGATAGCTGGGGGGAACTGCTGGCCAAGCCAGGGTCTGAATGTGTTTGCAGTGTTGCAGCCAGCAGTTTAAAGCCACTGGGGAACTGGCACAGCCAAATGTCACCTCTGTCTGTAAGTATTGCTATGTTAGATTTAATTTAATGCTTCAGGTACAAGAGACAGGGAAGGAGGATGTAAGAGGAAGCAGAACAGTCACAAAACAGCATATAATCACACAAACCAAAAATCCCCCTGCCCCTGTGCAAATGCACTGTACACTGAAAAACCTCCACAGATAGACATTTAAAACATTAGTTTGGGAAATACAGAACGTGCTTGCTGTCCAAAGTCACAGCCATGTTGTAAGAGGCAGGAAATGGTAAGAACTACAGGAACGCTGGGCAGGGCATGGTGTAATGTAGGATCTTGCCAAGGTTCCTTCATTTGCTGTAGAGGCTTGTCAAGGACCTTTAAAAACCCCTGGCAAAACAGAGCACTGCTGAGGTGCAGAGAACTCATCAGCCATACAAACTCCAAGGGACAAATGCTTTCACTTGACAGGCAGCCATGGCATTTCTCATTGTTGTTTTCTAAAAAAGTGATATTTCCCCCTTGTAGGGGTTTGTGCTACCTCACAAATGTAAAGCAAGGAACAACTCTGAGGAGTAAACTGAGTAAAGCTGATACCTTTTGGAGCTTTCACCTTCCCCAGAATAGAATGATATGCAGCTGATAGGATTGAGCAAGAGCATTTATGTGCCAGAACTATGTGCATAAAAAGGGTGTGGAAATGCCCAGGGGTTGCTGCTTTCCCAAGTCCCTCCTACATTTGGTGCTGGAGAACCCCATACTCAGAGGTGGCAGGGCAGCAGCTGGTTCACCTCAGCAGGGATGGGCATGGGGAGCACACAACACAGAGCTCAGCTCTCCATCACTCTCCTGCAGATCAGTGTGAGATTTTACAGAGTTTTAGCCATGTCAACAGGGTTTATCCCCAAAACTCTTTCTGTTCCTTTGGTCACTATTAGAGTCCCAACAGGGTCCTTGGCATTGTACCAAAAAAAAGGGCATGTGCACACCAAAGCAAAAAAAGCTTTCTGAGGACAATGACAAAGTAACCTTTGTTCTAATGTGAAGAACCAGAAACAGGCATTCATCTTGTAAATACACACCCATCTGACAGATGGACAAGAGTTGCACTCTGCAAATGGAATTCCTTTCTCCCTTAAATGTAAAAAATAAAATAATAGCACAGAAAACTAATTACAGAAAGGCCTCGTGAAAACCTTGGCTTTAAGAGAATAGTAATATTGGAAGGAAAACAAATTGGTCAAATAGTTATAACCATTCTGATTTCTTCTGATTTTTACAACAGCAAAGACACCTTTGGAGTCTCTTGAGAACACATATGACACCCGACCTTTTCTTTTCCTTTACCCAAATCAGAGAAGTTTTGGAAAAGAAAAGCCTAGATATGAGTAAAATATCCATTCCTGAAAGAGAATATTTAGAGATATCTTTACTACCACCTTATCATTCAACCAAGAGGTTGAAAGCACATGTGACAAGAAATGACCATAAATTCTCACAGCTTTTTAGCTAAGCAATTCCTCCACAGAAAAGCAGTTATAAAACCAAACTGTAACTTGGTCAAATCAGATTAAAACCGTATCTGAGAACTAAGATGAGAGTGCTAGAACAGATGATGCAAACAGTATGGTTCTCCAAGGCTGGGATTGACTTGAAACCCCTTGAAGAGCAGTTTATGAGCCCTGCAGAGCTGTCTGCAGAGGCCCAGCACAGCTCCTGCTAGCATCACCACGGCTGTGTACCACCAGCTGAAGACAAGGGCCAGAAACATAATCAAATGCTTCTCTTTAACATAAATTGTTATGTCCTCTCAGCTGAGTTTTCCAATTGGAGAGTTCATGCGTAATAGTGAAATAAAACTTGTAAGGGAAGGATTGGGCTCATCTTTGAAAGGGAAGCAAAACTAAACCAAGCCTGAGGTAGCCCTTACTGGATATTCTTCTCAGTCCTCCAACTGCAAGATGCACTGAAGACAGGGAAAAAAAAGTAAAGGAAGTTAGTGATTTAAAGGCTTCTGCCATTACTGAACACAATTCTTTCTACTTTTTTTAATGCAGTGATGCCTTTGTAAATGTGAACAAGTTTCTTTCTAGAATGCCCCAGTGCTTATATATCTCAGGGACATCTCTTCATTCTTCATTTCCTTGGACAATGGTATAGATATTATGTGATCTTAATGGCTACTGCTTATACAAACTGGGAAAAATGACAAGGAGAGATGGATCTTAAAAAAGACAGCCAACTCTCCATTTTTTGTGCCTTGCATTTGACAAATCAATTCCAACATTTAAAACATACCCATTAAAATGTGGTTTGATGTGTTCAGTCTCCTGAAAACTAGTAAGTTCAAGGAATAGACAGAAACTTCTTGATTTGGCTTTATGTCCAAACAAAAATGCAATATGCAGAAAGCCATCCATGGTACAAGAAGATCTGCAGACAAAAAGAAGATTAAAAAAATAGTTGAATTCAACAGGCAGATTGAATGGCTGCAGACCTATCCACCTCAAGTCCAGCTTCCCCTTCCAGAAACAGAAATGAGCACTAGTTCTCTATGGAAATCAGAAGGGAAGTTGTCAGGTTTTGTCTCTTCACAGCTTTTTCCTGTCTTGAAAGGTTACTGGCTCCAACATTGTCCTTTGAAGGAAACAGGAAACAACTCGAACTTGCTCTGTTTTTACTTGACCAGGAATCCTCTGACAGGCACATTTTCTCTGAAGGCTGCCTATGTATCTGGGGAGACAGGTGGCCAGGCATGTTGTACTACTGCTGTGTGGTCAGAGATGGAAAGATATTTTGCTTTCAGAGTTGTTTAAGACTTGTTTCTTATTGGCTGCAGGCCCTTGAAACAGAGAACCACAGGTCTGAATTTCAAAGGTAAGCGAAAACCCAAGACATTTCTCAGAAGCAAAAGCTTTCTTTACACAGTCAGAAATGTAGTCTCGGTCTCCTAGATGACAGTCTCAGAAATCCAGGACCACTTGATCAAAAGTATTTTTCTCAGAAACTAAGAACTGTACTGGTAAAGTGTGAATGGACAATCCTTTTTTCTTTTGATCTACTTTCTAAACCTTGAAACATTAACACAGACGACACTCCCATCCCTTCTGGGAACATAAAGTAAGGGGTACATGCAGAGGTGAGGGAATTTGGTCCCATTACAACTGAAAGCAAGCAAATTTCAAGCAGAGTATTACCATGTGTTTGAAGTACAACACACTGGATGCCCACATGTCTTTGAAATATTAGCCCTGTTCAGGTTCCTTTCTGGGCCAATTAATTTATTTAGATGGCCTCCTTTCTCTTTTACTACCCCCATAAACCCACCTCAGCCTTGTCTTTTGGAAGTACATCTGACACTGCAGGAACAGAAGGAAGCACTGAGAACACAACAGCACCCACGAATCCATCCTGGCAAACACTTGCCAAATCTCTCTGCTATCCTTACAGTAAGTCTGCACGCTCCTGTATCTCTGAAGTGTTGCTCTGAAATGATGAGCAGCTGCTGCAGGGAATGATGTGGACCAGGTGCAATATATACTCAACTAAATATGGTTTCTTCAACACTAAAAGAAAGATGGCCTGTTTTTGATGTCCTGAAAACCTACAGCTCCCATTTGCCAAGAATGATTAGCTCTCTTTGGAAGAGATTAAGTCTTGCTAGGAACTTGCTCACCTGTTGTTTGGGATATATGGGATGGTCTGGTTTGCAACTGCTGTCACTTAAGCAAAATTTCCGAATTAAGCATCCTCAAAGCACCCCAGTCTCCAGGTGAGGGACAGGGAGCCTTTAGCAATTCACAGGCTTGTTTTGATCTGCTCTGTGCCTCCAAATCTACTTTCCTCTTGGATGTGGTAGTTTCAGCAGTTATTGTCAATGGCAGTGCACAGGACCTCAGGAGTGATGCAAGAGGACAGAGCAGACCCCATCTGCCACTCAGCACCAGTCACCCAGGTAAGGTGAGCAGCTCCATCCTAATCTGATCATCCTGAGAAATGGACAAGCTGAAATTGGACTAGCTGGAGCTATTCCAACAGACTCCTCAGTGCCTTATACAGAGGGAAGAAAACAAGACTGAAACTGGCCGAGGACTGATAAGCTGGAAGCTCTGGGTCAGATATGTGGGCTGGTCTGGGACCAGCAGCTGTGCCAGCTGTGGGTCAGTCTGTTCACCTCCATGTGATGTAATGTGAACCACAGAGAGAGGTAAATATTGCTGAGTTGTTCACACAAGGTGATTTAATCATCACTGACCTGATGCACAGACCTGTGCTGTAATTCCCATCTGATGCATCAACTTCCACTCCAGCATGTGCAGAGACGTGATGACAGTATTTTATTTGGTCACAAGAGACCTCAGAAATCTACTGCTGAAAGTTTAATATTACCACTACTTAACTTCAGAGCTGATATGTCTCAGTTCCAGCTGTTTGGTGACACCTTGTTTACATTTTGGTTTTAGTGAAAGTTTTAGTATTGCTGTTTTGCCATTCTCAGTTCAGTTATGGTTATTTTGTCTGTGGACCCCAGCAAAGAGCAGGGTACCACTTCAGTTGCAAGTTAACTTTCTCCACAATGTCTTATAAAGGCTTCTAAATTAAAAAAAAAAAAAAAAATATATATATATAAAAAAAATTTCAACTACTTTTGTGTGCAGGGAAACAGACACAATGAAATGCATACTTTGATGCCATCAACTCTCAGAAGGTCAGATTAAAGAAAGAGACAGAAGGGTTGATTAGCAAATCTGATCTACTTTGAGGATATTGAATTCCACTGAACTACACCAGTGCTGAGCACCAAATTTCTTAAAGGGTTGTCTAAATTTTGTCACTCTCAAAGGCCATTTGCCTTACGGTTATGAAACAATGTTCAGTCACACATATATCATTGGAGAGTTTGTTGCTAAAAACCCATGCCAAATTTTTCTGTTGATTTCAATCTGGCTTCAAAACAATTGCCAGTGGCTCTCTTGATATCTTTCCCCAGTAATTTACAACACACTTCCTAGAGAGATGCCTGATACATTCTTTTCATTTAAGTCTTTAAACAACCACACAAGCCTCCTCTTAAGTGCTTTCAGAGAAATTAAAACTCACATTTTTAAACAAACCAAGCCAGGGCTAGATCTGTAGCTTGACCAGCTACAGCTGCTCCCATTTACTTTATTCAAGTAAATAAAGTGCCCAGGGACAAAGCTTTTAGTAGTGTTAGACTGCACTGGGACTCAGAGGTGTTTGCTGGCTGTCTCATCAAAATGGGACAGATGAAAATTCATTACAATACAAAAAAAACTGGAATAAACCAGCCATTTTGCTCATCAGAGTTTGCACCAAATTTAACAGAATGTTTGTGTCTACTTCTTCCTCTAAAAAAACCCAGTCCTGTAAAACTCACAAAAAGCATTTCATTCCCAAATCCCAGTACAATTCAATTGCCTTCTGCTCACCTAAAACCCATACTTCACTTCCAAACTGAACCATACTTCCTAGGCTTGATCTTTGTTGACTGCTGTAAAGTATCATTTGAATACAGAGTATATTCCACCGCATAACATGCTCAATTTCAGTAGTAGCTGAGAAAAACAGTCAGTCTGACAATATTCACCAGGGAATCCTTGTCACAGAAAGTGATGTATGAAGATTAAAATCTTATTTTTTTGGGGTCTTGGGAACAGAACTTGGTACTGTAATCAGAAAGTACCTTGCAGGTTGTGGTGAATGATGCTGTGAAGCTGACAGGTTTCTTCACTGGACATTACCTGTCTATTTAGTCAAATGCCCAGTCTGTATTTCTGGACTCTAAAAGAGCAGATAGCTGGTCTTAAGTCTTTGAAGAAATTGAAAGGCATTTTTAGATAAGAGATAAAGCAAAGGTAAGAGAATTGTAAGTGGAGGGGGAGGAGAGGGGGAGATCTCAATCTGCAGGGCCAGAGTGCTCAGAGCTGAGGCACAGACGTGACTCAGCCATCTCATTTTTGTTCATTTATATTTGAACACAGCAAATAAAAACTGAAAACAAACAAACAAAAAAAGCCAAAACCCCAAACACAACAAACAAAACCAACTCACCTCCTGTTACACATTCTTACTGCTTCTTCTCAAGCCCTTAACATAGGACTTACTATTCAAGATATCTTTTACATTTTAGATCATGTTTGTTATATTTGACCAAGAATGTTTCCACACTGCAAACCACTTTTTCACTAGCAAGTACAATCACAGTCAATCAGCCCAGTGGAACAGTAATGGCAGGCAGGAGTCTAACAAAGGCAACAAAATTGACTCCAGTTGATGAATTCTGTGCTCCCTATCATCTCCCTATCCCCTTTGGCAGTACACTTTTACATGCCTACTCAAATAAATAAATAAATTGTACAGCTACTGCCAAAGGGAGGGAAAGGAGCTACTGCAAGATCTTCTCTACTTAACATGCATGTATACATGACTTCTGTTTTGCTTTTTGAAGCCTAGCTCTCACCACAACATAGAAGTATTTTGCTTTTCTCCACCTGAAAAGATCAGAGAACGTTATGAACAGCAAGACAGCCCTCATCAGAAAATAATGGAAGTTACACTATGCAGAATGAATAGTATGTGGCTAGTTTCTTCATCACACTTGAGGCATGAAAAATCAAGCAGTGCAGGAAGCTTTTGCAGCAATACATGGATGGAATTTCATATCACATCTTGAAGACCTCATTTCTGTTCTGTTGCTCACTTGCTAGAAACAAAGTACATCATTTGCACCTTGTACTATGCTACATAAGCAACACACATAAAAAACATCCAATTCTCTCTCATAGTTTCTCCCGAATTAGTGTCCTGTCATGTCAGACTTCTAAGAGTACACAAATACTCAGTTTAACTCTCACTACAGAGCTGCAGCCTCCAGTCATCCCTCTGTGCGGTCAGTATCGGCACTGTGGGGCAGCACGAAAAATAGCACATTCCCTGGGAGGAATTTAGAAAACCAAAGACCCAACCTTGTATCCATATGGACTGATTGAAGTGGCATTACTGAGATAAGGTTGAGGCATAAGTAAGTTTGAACCCTTTGCCACAGCAAAAAAGCTCTGCAGATGAAGGGAATAATGGCTTTCAGGTTCTTGCCCCCTCCTGAGCCAAAGCAGAAATAATTCTGGCCAGCGTTGCAATCTGCGAGGAACATCAATGGCCAATACAGTCATGTAAAGAGAAAACCACATTACTGCTTTCCATTCTCTAAGACCTAACCTTAGCTACTCCTAATATATCTCCGGGGTGCCACTGAAAAAGGGTCTTTTGTTGTTCCCTACCGTGTTAAACATCCCTCCAGCTGGGAAATAAACTTCTTGCCCTCTTGCTCCTCTTTTCCACATTTATCACCTCTTTCAGTCTATGCTCCTGTGCAGAGCACTCCCAGCTCAGTCCCTACACTCTTCAAAGATATTATATTTATACATACAAGGAATACAAAGAAAGGAAAAAGACGAAGTAAGAGAACAGTGTTTATTTCTAGAGAGATAAAAAGGAATAGTAAGTGCCTTTAGCCAGCAGGGTATATAATAGTTGACCTCCTGCATGCTGCCTTTGATTTTCTCCTCATCGCAATCATCTCTTGTTGGCTAATTCCCAGCATTTTTCCCTCAGGCTGGCAGGTTGGCATGGATGGTTAGCAGCTGCCAGTATTTCTCCTCCCTGTCAGCTACGAGCCATGCTAATGTTAGATGCCTGGCTCAGTCCCACCCAGAGTGCTGCTGCATGCCTTCGCTTTCCAACACGCTCAGCTTTTGCCAGCCTTGAATCCCACATCCGAGGTCCTGTCCTGCCTTTCTCCCTGCAAAGCTTAACCAACCGTGTGAGGGAGTTAACCCACGCCAGCCGAAGAAGCAGATGACAAATTTCACAGTACTAGACTCTGCAGTGAAAAGGCAGGTTTTGCAGCAGTGAGGGAGAGAGAACGTGGAGGAATTCAGCCTTTGGTGTGTGCTTAGATCTACTTAGAACATCATTCTCTTAACAGCAAAGGAAAGAGCTGCGTGGATAAATCCCACAACCTCGTCCTAAAAGAGATGCTGCTTCCTTTTGCCCCTTGGACAACTTGGACACCACAGATAGCTCAGTTTAATCCTTCTGGAAGCAAACATTCCCAGCAGACAGTCCATTGCACTTAAACAGTCACCACTCTGAAACAGATTCAAGAAATTCGAGGGCTACAGGTAAAACTAACCAACCTACCGGAGAAGTATGTTTCTAAAAGAACACAAAGGCTGGTATCAGACCAGTGCTAAAGAAAGCTTGGTCTGCTGTGTCAGAAGACCTTTGTTTGGCTTCATCTGAGAGGAAGGACTTGGTGCACTCATGGATGGAGAAAGTGTTTTTCAAATGTAAGCCCCTAAACAAAAAAAAAAAAGCAAGTAGGGTTGAGAACCTCTATTTCTAACCTGTAGGAATGTAATGCCACTGAGAAGTTTTACTTGTTGCTGTTTCTATTTCTGTCTTCTCACCATTTAACTGCACCCTCAGCTTTCAAAAGACCGAGTGAATAAGGTGTTTGCACAGACGATGCTCCACTGCCCTGTGCAGTGCCCAGCTTTCAGCTTGCCCATGCAGACTTGCTGTGCACTTCCATTAGCAGAGTTAGGCAGGTAATAATAGCAAATAAAAAGCCCATTTGATGAAGGACTGGCTCCTTCTCAAGTAAAGTTGAGTACCACTACAGCATGAATGACTCAATCATCTACTCAAGAGCTATTACTTGCAGTGATGAAGCAATGTTAATTGGATAACGGCCTGCTGCCAGCTAATATTGGCATGACCTACAATACCCCTGGCTGACAGCCGTGTCTCTCTCCATCACACCTTTTTTTGTAATCTGGATGGGAAGTGGAAACCATTAAAAAAGCGTCATAAGTGCCATTTAACTTCTTATCATAAATTAAAAACTTAATTAAGTGCCTTGTTAGAGGAAGGAAGACCAGTTTTTGTGATTAAATAAAACAAAACAACAGTTAGGGGTATGGAGTGAATAACCAACTTTACAGCTTCAAACTCAATTCTTTGAAAGTACTAACTCTGGGCTGTATTTAAGAGCACCTGCTAGAGGAAAACAGCATTAATTGCTGAAAAAATCCCCGGTAAAAGCAGGCAAGGTTCTAGTTGTTTGGCAAAACTGCGCATGAAGAAAAAAGCACAGAGGTTAAGAGCTAATGGGGCCCTCTTATTAGGTGTAGGTTAGCTGGAACACTCCATTTCTCTAACTTGCTCTGAGGGCTGATAGCTCACACACCACGGCCACATCTGAGCCCTTGCTATTATGCAGCTGTTCTGTGCAGCTTGTCTACAAACTGAAATATGCTGCCCTAACAAAAGGTGTGGTACAAAATCAAATTACCAAGGCCGGCACAAAAGCGTTTATGGAAACTCTCCAATCAGTGCAGAATCGGCTCCATACTGACTTTGTTTAAGTTGATCAAGAAAAGGTTTGAACTGAGGCACATTAAGACATGCTTGAACTAACCTGAAATGTCTAACACAAGGGTTTGCAGTGGTTTAAAACCCTCTAAAGCCGACTAGTCCCAATTCTGTGTGTGCACAATGTCTCCCTACTGAAATGACTGGTGTATTGTAAAGACTGCTCTCGCTTGTAACTGGATATAAACAAGAAATAATGTAAAAAACATCTGTTCCCTGTTTAGCTAGACAACAGTTAACAATGTCTGGCTGCCATATTAACAAAATGACCCCAACATGCTATGAAGTAAAAAAAAAAGTCTGCAGTTTAGACTTCAGAGGCAGATTTACTGCTTTGAATAATCAAAAATAAGTTCTTTTCTTTGATGTTAAGCTTCCTCACACCAACATAACATGAATGTAAAAGCTTTATATGTAAAGCTTTATCCAGCTCTGACATCAAACCTTTGAGAAATAATAGTAACAACAATGCCTGTTCTCTACAATGTACTTCAGCAGTTTTCAAACTATGCTCAAATTTAACATACAATGTTTGTGTGGTTGACTTAAAAATAGCTCTGTGAATTTAGGAGCAATTGTCACCTTTGGAAAAATTTTGAGCTTCTTTATAGAAGACTGTATTTAAAAATTATTTTCAGTATCTATTTTTCTATAATATTATATACCAAAATAAATCATCTCTAAGCACGAAAAAAGTAGTTGCTCAGGATATTCACTTTCAACTTTAGTTTGAAATTTTTCCACTGGAGAAAAAACCCCCTACATGACAGGTTAAGTCAGTTTTCACAGATACCTTAAGAAATAACTCACTGCTGCCAGAGCTCTGCAGACCACAGACTGAAAACAGTAGCCTTGGGAAGCTTCTTTAGCCAGTGAACCAAAGATGACCCTGCTAACTTCTTTAAATGCAATATAACCAAGATGGTGTTTCCTCTGCTTTATCAGCTTTTAAAAACCAGGTCTGTTTCAGTTCCTCTTGCAGGGAGCTCCGGCGCTGTTGGAAGCACTTCCCGTATCTCTGCACAGGCACCACCAAAGCGCCCAGCGCTGTGAAGCTGAGCAACGCCAGAAGTGGAGATGTGCATCTTAACCAAGGGCTAACTGAGAAATACCGAGGTGCATCAGGCAGCTCTCCTTATCCAGCTGACTAGCTTTTGTGAGGAACTATTTAGCTGAACACCTCACACGTAGACATTCCAGTAAAGTAGCTAGAGAGAAAGGTAAGATTCAATGTGTTTAGCAGCAATGAATTTGCACATGGAAAATATCTGTACAAGTAAACATTGGTAACTGTTGTTATCTCTTTTAATAGGTCAAGAGAGTTCTTTTCCGGGATGAGAAAGTCAAAGCCCTGGTACTCTGCTACTAATAGAAGGACAAAGTTGCAAAGTAGCAGTGTTGGTGTTGGGTAAGGCATGACAATTTCAGAGTTCTTGGAAAAACCTTAAGAACTAGATTCACTACTTCTGCAACTCCGTGAGCTTCACTGAAGCTGTAAGAGCAGCCACTGTGTAACCCTATGTCACAAAAATTTTTTGATCTTTCATTGAGATACATTCTAAAATGTAAAACTTCAAGACTTCAGTTATTCAAAGAGGATTCACTTAAATAGAAATAATTTATGATTGAACTGGAGGATTTTTTTCTTAGACAGCATCTCATAAAGAAACTCATAGAAAGACAAACCTTTATATTTTAAATCTCTAGTGTCATATTAACATAGGACCAGGTGACCAAGTGCAGACACATCATGACCCTTCCACTGGCCTGCAGCTCAGCACCTCACTGCTGCTAGATTTAGAAATCTTCCTAATTTCCAAACTACTTTTACTGAAAGCCAGTTGAAACCAATCAATGCTTGAGCCAACAGTGTCTTTTAGCATTAAAGAGAAATTCCTCCTCAGCTGTTTCAGCTCCTCTGCCGAACTAGAGCTGCAGCACATCTCAGTTGTCACTCCAGCAGTATGAACCTGCCACGGTCCTTTCTTCTCCTTTAGGCCTGGCTCATTCTTCTGAACATCTCTGTCAGTCTTCTACATGCTTATTTGAATTTCAATTGCTTTTCTTAACAGGACCTGAATTATACAGAGGTTTCACTAAGGCTACGTAGAAGAGCACTGATAGTCTCCTGCCATTTCACACCTGTGCAACCTTGGACATGTTTTGTCACCTCTCTGCTCTTTCCCTTGTTTTGTGATGAGAAAGCCATACGACACTGACTGAGACTTGATTCTTCCGCTGGGAATTATTAGTGGACACTGCAGAATCAAAGTGTGCATCCTAGCGCGTCCTCTGCGATATCTCTAAACTCCTATGCAAAATGTCTGGGTTCAAGTGTCTTCGTGAGTAATATTCAGTGTCGGGACTCATGAAGTCACAGCCAGTGACCTACTTCTAATGCTCTCCAGCTTGTGCTGTGACAACATTACAACACTGCTGAAGTCTCTGGAGAAACTAAACCAGAGGGGGAAAAATATTGTGTGACACTTTGAGACCTGTCATCATTTAAAAACACACCAAGCCTCTTCAAGGGCACTAAGCAAATGATGGTGAAAAAAGCCTTCCGTATTCCAGAGTGCATTCCCCCTGAGCGACTTCTGTGCTGTGCCCTGGGTACATTGCCACCCTTCTCATGCCACCCTTCCCAGCCAGGGACACCAGGCAGGCAGTGCTGAGGCAGCAGGTGATGGCAGCCCTGGCCATCAGGCACGCACCTCCCCTCTGTGGGCAGCAAATCCACCAGCACGCCCTACAGTAGCTGTGCTGTCACGGCTGTAAGGAAATTACAGTGGGGGTGGAAGCCAACCAATGAGATTCTGTGATAAAACAAAGTAAACTTTCCAGTGAGGTATGTGTTTTCTATGTCCCTGGGCCTCATGCTGTGGGAACCACGCTGCATGACAAAACCTCCACTTTTTGACAGACTCTGTTCATGGTTTCTCGGTGGAAAACACAGTTAGATCCCAAACTCTTTATGAGGGGAGCTGTGAGGAAGCCAGTCAGTGCAGGAGAGAGGAAAGAAGTGGAATAAAGATATGAGCTACCAGAGAGGGGTGGACAGCAATGAAACTCCCAACAACATGACAGCTCAAATGATTTTTCAACAACAACCTGCCATGTACCTGTCACATCACTCCTTTCAAATTTCCTGTCTAGAAGAGCAGAGAAATATCAGGGTCCTAATACTGTCCTGAATGAGGCTATGGTAATGAAATGTTTGGGTACAATTCCTTCAGCAGCAGTGACAAAGGCAAGCTGAAGCATCTTACAACTTTGCCTCCATCATAAGGCTGGCATGGTGTGAACATGTCCATCCTTCAGTGATCTGCAACCTACCCAAACAGAAAAAGCACATCCTGAGCCATGCTGGGGCAGCCACTGACACCTGTGCCACCCTCCCTCTGGCCACCCCAGCAGACCACAGAGGTTTTCCTCAGCACGTGGGAGGAAGGAGCATGTTGTTATGGTGGGGGCACGGTGACATACTGTACCTCCTCCGGCAGGCTGACCACCAGGTCATTTTCCGTCTGCCCAACCAAGGCCTGCAAGAAGTACTCGCTGCAGGCAGCCAGCACAGCCCGGTGGGCGCGGAACTCCTTCCCCTCCACGATCAGCGTCACGTCACAGAGAATGTCCTGCTTCCGCTGGTCATTTAAGCAGAGGAGAATATTGGTACAGTGCACCGTTGACTCATACACATACATGGGGGAGTCAGTCTTCTCATCCACAGACATGCCGTTCACACCCTGCAGGGCACAAGGGAGAAGAAAGCACAAACAAGGTGGTGAGGAGCAGCACGGTCCCTGGGTGAACGAGGAACTGGTGAGAGTCAGCCCAATATCCGGATACCTCAAGATCACAGCCAAGCAGCCCATTAATGCTTAAATCCAAGTTCCTAGGGAAAGATACCATGATTGATACTGGTTTGATGCCACTAGATTTCACCCTGTCATGCTTGGATTACCTACTTGCCCCACCAACTTCCCCCCTCAAAACCAAAATAGGGTTTAGACAGACTGCAAAGTGCTTTTCTTCAACCGCCTACTATGCATCTCCAATTTCCAATTTAGTAATGGCAATAACATGGGGACATTGGAAATTTTAGAAGATTTCAGAAAAAAA